>NC_138768.1:15871150-16403650 GCF_965119305.1 Pelophylax lessonae | reverse complement strand
AATTAGGGTTAGGGCTAGGGTTAGGGTTAGGGCTAGGGTTAGGGTTAGGGTTAGGGCTAGGGTTAGGGGGTTAAGTTTAAGGTTAGAGGGTTAGGGTTAGGATTAGGGTTAGGGCTAGGGTTAGGTTTAGGGTTAGGGTTATTTTTATGGCTAGGCTTAGAGGGTTAGGGTTATGGTTAGAGGGTTAGGGTTAGGTTTAGTGTTAGGGGCTAGGGTTAGGGTTAGGGTTAGGGTTAGGGTTAGGGCTAGGGCTAGGGTTAGGTTTAGGGTTAGGGTTATTTTTATGGCTAGGCTTAGAGGGTTAGGGTTATGGTTAGAGGGTTAGGGTTAGGTTTAGTGTTAGGGGCTAGGGTTAGGGTTACGGTGAGATACTTAGGGATAGAGTTAGTAACCCTACCCCTACCCCTCTAACCCTAACCCTCTAACCCTAAGCACTAAAAATAACCCTAACCCTAGCCCTAACCCTAACACTAAATCCAAATTTTTTTTTTTTTTTAATTTTTTCAATAATTGGCTCTCTATCAAAAATGACAATTTTTAAGAACTTTTTTTTTTGTGTGGTTTAGTGTCTGGGGGGTCTAAAAAGTGTACCTGTGAAGTTTCAGCTCTGTAGCATGTCCAGAACCAGAAAAAAAAGATCATTTTTCAGTAGAGCAGGGATGGTGGGAACCCTCCTTTTACACCTATATGATCTTTTTTTTTTCTGGTTCTGGACATGCTACAGAGCTGAAACTTCACAGGTACACTTTTTAGACCCCCCAGACACTAATCCAAAAAAAGTCATGCCTGCCTCCAAAAATG
This sequence comes from Pelophylax lessonae, assembly GCF_965119305.1. NCBI lineage: Eukaryota > Metazoa > Chordata > Amphibia > Anura > Ranidae > Pelophylax > Pelophylax lessonae. The sequence goes on along the minus strand of NC_138768.1, from coordinate 16,402,849 downwards.
CCCGATAAATATATATTAGATAGTTACATAGTTACATAGTAGGTGAGGTTGAATAAAGACAATAGTCCATCCAGTTCAACCTGTGTAGGTGTGTGTGGCTGTAATCATCTCTCATACCCCTGAATGTTCTGATCCATGAGATGCACGTCCAATAGTCTTTTGAAAGCCACCATACTACCCGCAGAAACCACCTCTTGTGGTAGAGAATTCCACAATCTTGTAGCCCTAACAGTAAAGAACCCCCCACGTTGCCTGAGGTTAAAACGCTTCTCCTCTAATCGCATTGTATGCCCCCGAGTCCCCATGCAATCCCTTCGACTAAACAGCTTTTTTTCTAAGCTGAGATCCCCATTGAGATATTTAAAAATTGCTATCATGTCCCCCCTCAGGCGTCTCTTCTCCAGGGAGAATAAATCAAGCGATTGCAGACGCTCTTCATAGGTAAGGTCCTCCAACCCCCTAATCAGTTTAGTTGCCCTTCTCTGGACTCTCTCCAGCTCCAACACATCCCTCCTGAGGACTGGCGACCAGAACTGGACAGAATACTCCAGATTCAGTCGGACCAGAGTTTTATAAAGTGGAAGGATTATAGTCTTATCTCTGGAATACATCCCTTTCTTTATGCATGCTAATATTCTGCTAGCTTTGGCAGCTGCCGCCTGACATTGCATGCTATTGCCTAATCTATCATCAACCAAGACTCCCAGATCCTTCTCCATTTTTGATTTCCCCAAGGGTTCCCCTCCTAACGTGTATTGTGCTTTTATGCTTCTAGTCCCCAAGTGCAAAACCTTACACTTCTCCACGTTAAACCTCATTTGCCAAGTCGTTGCCCACTCCGTTATTTTGTCCAGGTCATTCTGTAGGATATCTGCTTCATGCTGTGTGGTTATTGCCCTGCCCAATTTTGTGTCATCTGCAAAAACTGATATCAAACTACTGATCCCGTCCTCAATGCTGTTTATGAATAAATTGAACAAGGTTGGTCCCAGGACTGAGCCCTGGGGCACCCCGCTTACTACCTCAGACCAGTCTGAGTATGCGCTGTTTATTACCACCCTTTGGACACACCCTTTTAGCCAGTTCCGTATCCAAAAGCACACCCTGCTGTCGATACCTGCAGACCTTATTTTATAAATTAAGCGCTTGTGGGGAACTGTATCAAACGCCTTAGCGAAATCTAGGTACACCACATCCACTGGTCTGCCCCTATCTAGCTCACAGCTCACCTCCTCGTAGAATGTTAGGAGATTGGTTTGACAAGAACGCCCATTTGTAAACCCGTGCTGATTACTGCTGATGATGTTGTTGTCTTTAGCAAACTCTACGATATAGTCCCTTATCATCCCCTCCAGAAGTTTTCATACTATTGATGTCAGACTGACAGGCCTATAATTTCCCGGGATATGCCATTGACCCTTTTTGAATATCGGTATCACGTTAGCTTTCCTCCAATCTCCTGGTACTTCTCCTGACCTAATACTGTCCGCAAAGATCAGGAACAGTGGTCTGGATATGACCTTACTGAGTTCCTTGAGTACTCTCGGATGTATGCCATCCGGGCCTGGTGATTGTTTGTGTTAAGTTTATCCAGCCTTTCCCTGATTTCCCCCTCTGTTAGCCATAGTGGCAAATCCTGTGTATTACTACTAACCATACAGTCATGGTCAGTGTACCCCTCCGTTTCCTGTGTAAATACTGACGAGAAAAAAGCATTCAGCACGCTTGCTTTTTCAGTGTCCTCTGTAACCATCCTCCCATCATTGTTAATTATGTGTGCAATATGCTCTGCCCTAGTTTTTTTGCTATTGATATATTTAAAGAATTTCTTTGGGTTTTTTTTGCTATCCTCCGCTATTTGTCTCTCAAAGTCTATTTTAGCCATCTTGATTTCGTGTTTACACTTCTTATTTGCCTCCTTGTATTGGTCGAAAGCCAATACTGTGCCTTCTGATTTATATTTCCTGAAGGCCAATTTTTTTCCCCTAATAAGGTTTTTTACGCTACGGTTTAGCCAGCCAGGTTTGGCTTTGTCTCTTCTAAATTTATTTCCCATAGGAATGCACTGCAAGATGCCTTTGCTTAATATGTTCCTAAAGCATTCCCATTTTTCCTCTGTGGTCAGGGATCCTAGGGTTCGGTCCCAGTTTACCCTTTCCATCAATGAGAACAATTTTGGAAAGTTTGCCCTTCTGAAGTTTAGGGTTCTTATGTTTCCCACTTGCCTTGTTCTATTGTTATTTACACTAAATGTGATCATCCTGTGATCGCTAGAGCCCAGGTTGTCCTGGACTCCCACCTCCGAGATTAGGTCTGGGTCATTAGTGATCAATAGATCCAGGACTGCATTTTCTCTAGTTGGAGAGTCCACCAACTGTGACATGTAATTATCCTGTAAGGTTTCCGTGAATAGGCGGGCCTTCTGTGAGTGTGTAGTCCCTTCTCCCCAGTCAATGTCGGGATAATTGAAGTCCCCCAATATGATGACAGATCCTAGCTTTGCCACTTTACCCAACAGTGCTAAAAATTCCAGCTCTACCTCCTCCCCTTGTTTAAGTGGCCTATAGCAAACCCCCACAATTACTTTTCCCTTTTCTCCTTCCCTAAGGAGTTCTACCCACACAGATTCTAACTCCATACTCATCCCTTCCGTAATGTCACTCCGCTCTATCACCCTTACATTGTTCTTGACATAGAGACATACCCCTCCCCCTCTTTTTCCTATCCTGTCCTTCCAGTACACCGAATACCCTTGGATATTTGCCAGCCAGTCATGTGAGGGGTCGAACCAAGTCTCTGTTATTCCCACAAGGTCTATGTCCTCCTCATGAACTAACATTTCCAACTCATCCATTTTATTAGCTAGGCTCCTGGCATTAGCATATACCCCTCTTAGTTTTACGGAAGTTAAACGTGATTGGTGGTTATGTTTATTCCTGTTCGATTTGAGGTTCTCCTGCACAGACCTACCGATTGACGTTGTGGACCTACTGTCGCTGCTGACCCTACAGCTGCCTTCAGTCCTCTGCTCCCTCCTGACTGATTCTACTTCTGAGCCCTCCCCCCACCGTCTCCTAGTTTAAAAACCCCTCCAACTTGGTGGCCATCTTTCTCCCCAAAAGAGCTGTACCGTCCCCATTAAGGTGCAGCCCATCCTTACTAAAGAGCCGGTAGCCAACTGAGAAGTCAGCTCAGTTCTCCAGGAACCCAAACCCCTCCTTCCTACACCAATTCCTCAGCCACTTGTTAAGTTCCCTAATCTCCTTCTGCCTCTCCTGTGTGGCTCGAGGTTACATAGTTACATAGTTACATAGTAGGTGAGGTTGAATAAAGACAATAGTCCATCCAGTTCAACCTGTGTAGGTGTGTGTGACTGTAATCATCTAACATAGCCCTTAATCTCCTGATCCTTGAGATGCAAGTCTAAGAGTCTTTTGAAAGTCACCATACTACCCGCAGAAACCACCTCTTGTGGTAGACAATTCCACAATCTTGTAGCCCTAACAGTAAAGAACCCCCCACGTTGCCTGAGGTTAAAACGCTTCTCCTCTAATCGCATTGTATGTCCTCGAGTCCTCATGCAATTCCTTCGAATGAACAGCTTTTTTTCTAAGCTGAGATCCCCATTAAGATATTTATAAATTGCTATCATGTCCCCTCTCAGACGTCTCTTCTCCAGGGAAAATAAATCGAGCGATTGCAGCCGCTCTTCATAGGTAAGGTCCTCCAACCCCCTAATCAGTTTAGTTGCCCTTCTCTGGACTTTCTCCAGCTCCAACACATCCCTCCTGAGGACTGGCGACCAGAACTGGACAGAATACTCCAGATGCGGTCGGACCAGAGTTTTATAAAGTGGAAGGATTATAGTCTTATCTCTGGAATACATCCCTTTCTTTATGCATGCTAATATTCTGCTGGCTTTGGAAGCTGCCGCTTGGCATTGCATGCTGTTGCCTAATCTATCATCAACCAAGACTCCCAGATCTTTCTCCATTTTTGATTCCCCCAAGGGTTCCCCCCCTAACGTGTATTGTGTTTTTATGTTTTTGGTCCCCAAGTGCAAAACCTTACACTTCTCCACATTAAACCTCATTTGCCATGTCGTTGCCCACTCCGTAATTTTGTCCAGGTCATTCTGTAGGATATCTGCTTCATGCTGTGTAGTTATTGCCCTGGCCAATTTTGTGTCATCTGCAAAAACTGATAATGAACTACTGATCCCGTCCTCAATGCTGTTTATGAATAAATTGAACAAGGTTGGTCCCAGGACTGAGCCCTGGGGCACCCCGCTTACTACCTCAGACCAGTCTGAGTATGCACTGTTTATTACCACCCCTAGGTACAGGCAGTATTTCAGAGAAAACCACCTTGGAGGTCCTTTTCCTCAATCTATTACCTAAGTCCCTGAAATCGTTCTTTAGGATCCTCCACCTACCTTTAACTTTGTCATTAGTGCCCACATGCACCATGACCGCTGGGTCATCCCCAGCCCCGCACAACAATCTGTCTGTCAGATCTGCGATGTGCCGAACGCGGGCGCCCGGTAAACAACATACTGTTCGGTTCACAAGATTTTTTTTACAGATTGCCCTCTCTGTCCTCTTGATAATTGAGTCCCCAACTACCACAACCTTTCTAACCTTTCCTGAGTTACCGCCCCCCTTCTTCCTGGAGCCGTCCCTCCCCTGACAGCTGGGGGAGGGCGTCTGCTCCAGCTCTGCCACCCCTGAGTTAATATCCCCCTCAACCTGCAACTCGGCAAATCTGTTAGGGTGTACCAACTCAGGACTGGCCTCCCTGACTCTCCTCCCACTAACATTCCTAACAGTCACCCAGCTGCGTACCTCTGCTGCTTGCGTCTCCTCTATTCCTCCCTCCTCTATGCTGGCCCCTGCCAGCGCTTGATGGGTAATGTCCAAGCTCCTTTCCAGGTTGTAGATGCCACACAGTCTTGTCACTGTGTTCTCTAGATCCACGATCTGGGCTTCCAGAGCAACAAGTCGCTCACATCTTGCACAGCAGTATTCATCCTCGATTGGTTCATCAAGAAACTCATACATGCCGCAAGAAGCGCACTGGGTGGCATTCCCAATCCTGTCGGACATTATTACCCACTACTCTATGGGGATAATGTTAACGACCTGCTCTTCCTTACCTACACTACCTCTAACTTCCCTGGTACTAAACCTGGGGTACCCACCAGTCGCTAATATACTAACCAGTCACTAAGATACTCACCAAATAAATAAAAGCAGACTGATGTACCAGCCCTAAAAAGGGCTTTTTGGGGGTGCTGTCAGGATGCTGTCCTTACAGCAGGAGTGGACACAGAACACTGGCCTAGATAATGATTTCCCTATCAATTCAGCAGCAACAGCAGCCCTCTCCCTGCTCTAACACTGCAGCTTCAGAATGATCTAAGATGGATGCTGTCCTTGCTTTTTTATAAGAGGTGGGAGGGTCTGGGAGGGAGGGTGTGCTGATTGGCTGGAATGTGTCTGCTGACTGTGAGGTACAGGGTCAAAGTTTGCTCAATGATGATGTATAGGAGGCGGACCGAACATCGCATATGTTCGCCCGCCGAGGCGAACGCGAACATGCGAAGTTCGCCGGGAACAGTTCGGGACATCTCTATGCATAATATAAATGGGTACCAATATTTATAGGTAAAGTTGATCCAGGGAATATCAGATTGCCTCTCGGGGGATCAGGAAGGAATTTTTCCCCTGCTGGAGCAAATTGGATCATGCTTTGCTGGGGGTTTTTCGCCTTCCTCTGGATCAACTGCGGGTATAGGATTGTGTATATGGGATTGTATGGTTGGGTTTTCAATACGTTTTTTTTTGGTTGAGCCACATGGACTTTTTTCAACCTGACTAACTATGTAACTATATATTGATGTAACTATGTAACTATATATTGATGTAACTATGTAACTATATATTGATGTAACTATGTAACTATATATTGATGTAACTATGTAACTATATATAGATGTAACTATGTAACTATATATAGATGTAACTATGTAACTATATATAGATGTAACTATGTAAGATGAAGCCAACACGGCAGCTTTACTTGGTTGCCTGACAAGTAGCTTCCAATGCTGTGCAATGGAACCGTTCTAATAGGGGCGACTCAAGTCGCTCCGACTTAGAAAAAGGTTCCTGCGCCTTTTTTTTTTTGCAAAGTCGGAATCGACTTGCATTGACTTCCATTATGTGAAGTCGTTGCAAGCCGCGCCGAAGTCGCGCTGCATGGGCAACTTCTTTAGTCGCCCGAAGTTGGGGCGACTTCGAGTCGGATCAGTGTGAACCGACTCTTAGACATGAAGGTAAATGTAGCCTAAAATACATAATCCATCTAAAAGCATTATAGCAGCATCTTAACTGCTGCATATATACTGCGGCAGGCTGGCTCGGCGAATCGCCGTACCTGTACCTTCCTGTTCCTGGGAGCAGGGATGCAGATCCACGGGACCGGTCGCACCGACTGCCTCTGTTTACAGTTAGAAAGCACCCCCTAGGAACACATTTAACCCATTGTTTGCCCCTGGTGTTAAACTCTTCCCTGCCAGTGTCATTATTACAGTGACAGTGCATATTTTTCGCACTGATTACTGTAGTAATGTCACTGGTCCCCCCAAAAAGCGTCCCCGCTGAGAGAGAAGGACGGACGGGTGTTGTAAACACAGCTGACCGTTCTTCTCTCTGAAATGATCACAGAGCTCCTGTGATCCTTCTATATAGGATCACATGTCTCTATGGTAATTTCACAAGCCCCGCCCCCATACAGTTAGTAAACACCCCCTAGGCTCACATTTAACCCTTTGATCACCCACAGTGTTAACCCCTTCCCTGCCAGTGTCATTATTACAGTGACAGTGCATATTTTTAGCACTGATTACTGTAGTAATGTCACTGGTACCCCCAAAAGTGTCAAAAATGTCAGTTAGGGGTCCGGTCTGTCCGCCCGTAATATCACAGCCCCGCTAAAAAAAATCGCAGACCGCCGCCATTACTAGTAATAATAAATAAATAAAAATGACATAATTCTTACCCCTAGCTTGTAAACGCGATAACTTTTGTGCAAACCAATCAATAAGTGGTGGTTCACACTGTTCCGACTTGTCAGGCGACTTGGTCGCCTGACAAGTCGTGCTCCATTCTGTGCAATGGTTCCCGTTCTAATAGGAGCGACTCAAGTCGCTCCGACTTAGAAAAAGATTCCTGCACTATTTTTGGGCGAAGTCGGAGCGACTTGCATTGACTTCCATTATGTGAAGTCGGTGCAAGCCGCGCCAAAGTCGCGGTGCACGGCGACTTCATTAACCACTTGCCGACCAGTCACTGGGACTGTACTGCGGCAAAGTGGTTTGATTGCGTCCAGCGACGTAGACCTATGTTGCTGGACTCCTCCCCCTGTACTACTCTTCCCCGATCGTCGGGGAATCTAGTTTGGAGATCTGCCCGCTTGTGTAAACAGAGCGGGCGGATCTCCTAAGTGACAAGCTGCAGGTGACAGATTGCAGGATTCAGCATAGCTGAACATCCGATCTGTCCCTGTGTCACTCAGTCCCCTCCCCCCACACGTTAGTAAGCACCAGGCATACATTAACCCCTCCCTCTCCAATAAAATTAACCCCTTCCCTGCCAGTGTCATTATTACAGTGACAGTGCATATGCATAGCACTGATTACTGTAGTAATGTCACTGGTACTCCCAAAAGTGTCAAAAATGTCAGTCAAGGGTCCGATCTGTCCACCGCAATGTCGCAGTCTCGCAAAAACAATCGCAGATCGCCGCCATTACTCGTTAAAAAAACCCACCAAAAATGACAAAAATCTTTCCCTTAGTTAGTAAACGCAATAACTTTTGCGCAAACCAATCAAAATACGCTTATTGTGATTTTTTTTTACCAAACATAGGTAGCAGAAAACAAATTGGCCTAAAATGATAAATTTTGATTTTTACATTTTTTGGGGGGGGGGGAATTTCATATAAAAAAATGTTAAAAATATTGTTATTTTTTCAAAATAAACGCTCTTTTTTTGTTTATAGCGCAAAAAGTAAAAATTGCACAGGTGATCAAATACCACCGAAAGAAATCTCTGTTTGTGGGAAAAAAAGGACGTCAATTTCGTTTGGGTACAGCGTTGCACGACCGCGCAATTGTCAGTTAAAGTCGCAAAAAGTGGCCTGGATGTAAGACAGCAAAATCCTCCGGTGGTAAAGTGGTTAAGTCGCCCTGAAGTCGTGTCGCCATAGTGTGAACCGACACTAAATGCTTATTGGGATTTTTTTTTTTTACCAAAAATATGTAGCAGAATACAAAGTGGCCTAAAATGACACAAAACATTCGATTTTTATTTATTTATTTATTTATTTTATTGGGAATGTTATATAGCAGAAAGTAAAAAATATTGTTTTTTTTTTTTTTTTCAGAATTGTCGCTCTATTTTTGTTTATAGCACGAAATCACAGAGGTGATCAAATACCACTAAAAGAAAAAAGCTATATGTGGGGAAAAAAGACATCAATTTTATATAGGTACAGCGTCGCACGACTGCGCAGTTGTCAGTTAAAGTAACGCAGTGCCGAATTGCAAAAAAATGGCCTGGTCATTAAGGGGGAAAATCTTCCGGTCCATAAGTGGTTAATCAAACCATGCCTTTTTATAACAACAAATGGGAACATAAGCAAACATTTCTGTAAATTTGGTTTTGTTTGGCTCCAAGTGATATTTTATTTTAACCACTTTCCGGAAGATTTACCCCTACTTCCTGACCAGCGATAAGGCGCTGTTTTACTTTAACTGAGAATTGCGCGGTCGTGCGACGCTGTACCCAAATAAGATTTTTTTGTCCTTTTTCCCCACAAACAGAGATTTCTTTCGATGGTATTTGATCTCCGTGAGTTTTTTATTTCTAGCACTATAAACAAAAAAATGACCGACAATTTTGAAAACAACATTTTTACTTTCAATAGTTTTTATTAGTTTTCAAAACAGTACAACAAGAATCATGAGTGTATACATAGTCGCAATCGCAATGTTACAACAAAATACATTGAATTAGAAGTTCAGAACCCAGTCATCACAAAGGAAGTAGGTTTATCATCTCAAAAGTAAACGTTAACAAACTATAACTATTCAAGTTGATTCTCTAGTGGTTATACTCGTGTTCCGTGTGACCCAGCCCCTATCATGGGGTGGGGGTGAAATATTTGCTAGTGGTCCATATGCGCCAGGTAGAGTGGAACTTGGATCCACCTTGAATCGAGTAGGCGTAGGCCTTCTCCATAGTGTATTGAAAATTGACCATCCTGATAACTTCTAGGTGGGATGGGGACGTGGCCTGCTTCCAGTGTTTGGCAATAAGTGTCCTGGCCGCTACCAGGATGTGGAAGCATACTGTTCTCATATCTAAGGGTATATTATGTATTCCCAAGTTTAGTAATGCCATGTCCATATTGGGTTTGGTAAGTATGCCCGTAGTGGTCGAAATCACCTCAAACACCCTATTCCAAAAGCTGGTTAGGCTTTTACACTTCCAAAAAATATGGGATATGGTGCCTGTTTGGTCACAGTTGAGCCAGCAAAGCGGGCTTTGGGAATGGAAGAATTTAGATAGGCGATACGGTGTGAGGTACCATCTGGTTAGAAGTTTCTGCATTTGTTCCCAGTGGTTTACGCATCGGGAGGCCGTGAAGGAGGTGTGGATCGCCGTTTTCCACTGGAAATCGGAATAGGGTGTCTGAAGCTCACTCTCCCACTTGATCATGTGTGGTGTTTTGTGGAAAATGTTTTTGCGCCCCAAGAGGTTGTAGATGAGGGAGATGCCTTTTATTGGGGCCTCTACGTTCGTGAGGAATTGCCATAGTGCGGTGGGCAACTGTAGCTTGGGCAGGGGGTTTTTGCGTAGGAAGCTAGCTATAGCATTATATGAAAACATGGCTTTGTGGGGGAGTTTGAATTCTGTGTGGAGATCAAGGAAGGGTTTAAGTGAGTCCTGACGGTAAAGTTGAGAAACCGACTGAATTCCAGCGGCCGTGAGCATAGTGGTTTTTGCGAACGGAAGCAGAACATTGAATACGGTTAGAGGCATAGGGATCAACATATCAGTCTGATGCTCGGATTTCCGTGCTAAGAGGACTCGCCAGGATCGCAGCGTCGCTTGAGACGTGATTGGCAATGACCTCACATCTAGGGGCTTCCATGCATCGGCAAGTAGCAATAAGCTAAGATCCGACGATCGTGTCATCGCCGCTTCCATCGGTAGCCAGGGATGGTTTCGCGAGTTAGAGAACCAGTGTTGGAGGGGGGTCAGTCTCGTCGCGTGATAGTAATCCGTTATGTCTGGTAGCCCCAGTCCCCCTGCTTTTTTTTGACGTATCATATGTGTATGAGAGCACCTGGCTCTCTTTCGTTGCCATACAAACGTGCGAAGTATTTTGGATATGGAAGTAAGGTACGCACCGGTGATATGTATTGGGAGAGTGCGGAACATGTACAGGATTTTCGGAAGACAGAGCATTTTGAATGCTGCTATTCGTCCCGCCCAGGAGATTTCGGTCGACTTGATACCAGTGGTATCTGTTGATAGGGTGGATAGTAGGGATTTCATGTTAGAGTGCAACAGTTTAGATGTGGGGAATGCCAGTTGGATCCCTAAATATTTTAGAGAATCAGACGTCCAGGCGTATGGGAGCTGTGTTTGGAGATGCTTGCGGGTGTTGTCGGGTACATTCATACCTAATATTTCGGATTTTCCAAAGTTTACTTTATAGAAGGACACCCTACTGAAGTCCTGAAGAATGTTATGAGCTGCTGGAAGGGACACCACGGGATTCGTTAGACTCAAAATGACATCGTCAGCAAACAGAGTGATGACGTGCTTGGAGGATCCAAATTTAAAGCCGGATACCATGGGGGAGGAGCGTAGCAGTTCCGCCAGTGGCTCTATTAAAAGGTTAAAAATGAGGGGCGAGAGAGGGCACCCTTGTCGCGTACCGTTGGTGATGCTAAAGGGTTTAGAAAGCATGCCAGCGGACGGCACCTTAGCAGATGGAGAGGAATATAAGGCCACTATGGCCGACAGGATCGTACCGGAGAATCCAAATTTGCGTAGAACCAATTCCATGTACTCCCAATGGATACGGTCGAACGCCTTCTCTGCGTCTATGGAAAGAAGCAGAGAAGGCGTTCTGGAGCTTTCGGCATGATTCATCAAATTTATCACCCTTCTGGTCGCATCTGGGGCTTGTCTTCCCCGGACGAATCCCATTTGGTCCCCCCCCAGCAGCGTCGGCAAAAGTTTTGCTAGGCGGTTGGCGAGAAGTTTAGCGTATAGTTTGACATCGTTATTTAGGAGGGATATGGGCCTAAAGTTCGCTGGGGCGGTAGGGGGTTTGCCTGGTTTAGGGAGGGTTATGATGTTCGCCTGGAGCATCTCCCCCGGGAAAGTGCCGTGGCAATGGCCGAGGAAAATGCGGACAACATGTGGGGCGAGAGTACGTCGTGGAGTGATCTGTAATATTCATTTGTTAACCCGTCAGGGCCTGGTGATTTATTTAGAGGAGTACCTAGAATAGTCTGGGAAAGTTATTTTGGCGTAAAGGGGGCATTCAGGGAGGACAGGTTATCGGGCGTGAGAGAGGGAAGGTTCATACGACTCAGGAAGGCGAGGATTTCCGACGTCGACGGGCTGTGTGTGGCCGAATCCGTACGTAGGTTGTACAGGGAGCCATAATAGTCGGCGAAAGCGTCTGCAATTTGTTGAGGGTGCGTGTGCTTTTTGCCTGTATGGGGGTGGGTCACAGACGCTATTTTAGACTTGACTCTCCTGGCTTTAAGCCTGGAGGCCAGAAACTTGCCTGCCTTATTATGGTTCGAGTAATACTGGAGGCGGAGTTTCGCCAGCATCTTGTCATGGTTTACAAGCAAAAGCCTGCGGAGTTCTGCTCTAAGAGCTGTGAGCTTGGATGACAATATTTGTGAGGGGTGTTTTTTGTTGGTCTCTTCCAGGGATTTAATATTTTCGAGGGTGTCTCGAAGCGTTTTCTGATATTTCTTTTTCATTCTAGAGGCTAATTGAATGAGAATCCCTCTCGCGTAAGCCTTGTGGGCATTCCAAAGTATAAAGGGGTCTATGTCAGGGGTGGCGTTGTTTGTGAAGAATTCCCTAAGCTGAGTTTGGAGGTGTTTGTGTCAGGGTACTACCAACATCTTGGCCAATCAGCGAATTCGCGCATTGGCGCGAATGCGCATGCGCGCCCAATCTCGGGCAAACGCAGTCCGGAATGTGCGTGCGCCAATGCGCATGCGCGCACGCAAGTGCGTAATGGCGCTTGGCGCCAAACGGCCTATTTAAAGCCAGCAATCACAACAACTAGTTGCTGGATGATCAACAGCCTCCCGTGTTCCCTGTGCCTTGTAAACCTGCTGATCGTGATTTCCTGTTGCCGACCCGGACTGTTTGACATTGTTTCTCCTGGCTCCTGACCCCTTGGCTTTCTCTTGGATTCCTGCTTGTCTTCTCCAATACTTGACCCCGGCTTGGCTCCTGACTTCTCTCCAGCATTCTCCCAGTCTGTTCCCGTTGCACCTTGCTACTGCCCGGCTTGCCAAAGTGTTCCGGACCTGCTTGGAACTTCACAACAACCTCTGTTCCTACTTCCATCTGGTCATCCCAACCGGCAACCCGTGCTACTTTGGGCACAGCACTCCCTGTCCCACTTCCAGGGGTGCTCTGCACCTAGCCGCTTTGGAAGCTTTATGTCAACAAGTAACAGCATTAACCCAGTTAAGAACCTCCAAGATGGTTACTTCCAGATAAAAGGTCGCCTCCAGAACCTGTCAGCACCTTCTTTGCCGGCAACCCCTGGTCCATCCGCTGCAGTCTCCGCCCCCGCTCCTTCAGGACACTCAGCACCTGCTGTGATGGCTCCTCCCCCTGAGCCGAGAGTAAACACGCTTTAAAAACGCTTGCCTGCTATATCTGGCTCTACAGCCTAGAACTTTTGCCTCAGAGACAGTTAAAGTGGGGTTTGTTATTTCTTTATTATCCGATGAACCCCAATCATGGGCCCACCATCTGTTGGAACAGAAAGACCCTGCCTTGAATTCTATAGACATTTTCTTTGCTTCTATGGGTCAATTGTATGATGACCCGCAACGCACGGCCACTGCCGAGGCAACCCTCCACAAGTTACAGCAAGGCCGACACCCTGTGGAGGACTATACCGTGGACATTCGTAGGTGGGCTGCAGACACGGGTTGGAATAAGGCCGCCCTCAAATATCAGTATCGGCTAGGCCTATCTGAGACCCTTAAGGATGAGCTAGCAAGAACAGAGGCCCCCACCACATTGGAAGATCTCATTCAGCTTTCTATTCAGCTGGACAGACGTTTACGGGAGCGTCGGTCGGAACGTGCACAATTCTTTCAGCCATCTTGGATGCTGCCCAAAGTTCCGCCAACTCCGGCACCGCTGCCCACCGCTGCCAGGCCAATTCCTCCTGACGAGCCGATGCAGATTGGGGCGGTCCGCACAGCTTTAACTCCTGCTGAACGACTTTGTCGCTGGCAAGCAAACCTGTGCCTTTACTGTGGAGGAGATGGACACTTTCTTCGCAACTGCCCGGTGAGACCAAGTAAGTCTCCTTCTCCCAGCGGCATGCATCTCCAGATTCCGGGACCTTCCCCCAACTCACCTAGTCCTCTCTGTGTCTTTGCAGGTTTCGGAAGGGGAAGTCAAGCTGCCAGCCATCATTGACTCCGTAGCCTGCAGTTGCTTCCTGGATATCTCTCTAGCAAAGGCCCTTCATATCCCGCTTCAGACTAAAGGCCACAAACTTGAGATCCACCTTGCAGATGGCACCACGCCCAGATCAGGGCCCATTACTCAGGAAACCCTACCTATCCTTTCCACAACTGGCCCCAACCATCAGGAATTTCTTCACTTTGATGTTCTTCCTTCACCCATGTTTCCCATAATTTTGGGAATTCCTTGGTTACGGGCACATAACCCACAGATAGACTGGCTCAAGGGGGAGGTTTCCTTTAAATCAATGTACTGCCTTCAACACTGTATGCCATCTGGAACCCCGCAGTCTACAAGCTGTCTCTCCATTCAGCCTGTCTCTAATGCCAGCCAAGAGGTCCCTTTGGTCTATCACGACTTTCTGGATGTCTTTGACAAGAAAAAAGCGGACGCACTACCACCTCACCGTCCCTATGATTGCCCAATTGAACTGTTGCCCAGTGCAGAAATTCCCTTTGGGCGTATCTTTCCACTTTCAGAAACAGAACTTGAAGCCTTACGTCAATATATTGATGAGAACCTCAAGAAGGGATTTATTCGTCCTTCTTCTTCCCCGGCAGGAGCTGGGATCTTTTTTGTGGAGAAGAAGGATCACACTCTCAGGCCATGTGTGGATTACAGGGACCTAAATAAAATTACCATTAAAAATCGGTACCCCCTTCCCCTCGTTCCCGAACTCTTTCAAAGGTTCCGTACCGCCCGAGTTTTCACCAAACTAGACTTGCGAGGGGCCTACAACCTGGTACGGATCCGCGAGGGGGACGAGTGGAAAACTGCCTTTCGAACCCGCTTCGGGCACTACGAATACCTTGTCATGCCCTTCGGGCTGTGTAACGCCCCGGCCACTTTTCAACACCTAGTGAATGATATCTTCAGAGAATTTTTGGACAATTTTCTCATTGTTTACTTGGATGATATCCTCATTTTTTCTGCCACCTTGGAACTGCACAGAATGCACGTAAGGAAGGTACTGGCTACTCTCAGGAAACACGGACTTTATGCAAAATCAGAAAAGTGTGAATTCGAAAAATCGTCTATACAATTCCTGGGCTTGATCATCTCAACAGATGGAGTGGCAATGGATCCTGGAGTGGCCTGCCCCCACAGACAAGAAAGGCATCCAAAGGTTTGTGGGTTTTGCAAACTTCTACCGGAGGTTCATCAAAGACTTTTCTCGTATCATTGCTCCCATTACCCAAATGACCCGGCAACACACCCGTTTTCAATGGTCCTCAGCAGCTCGGATGGCATTTGACAAGCTCAAAGCCCTGTTCACCTGTGCCCCTGTGTTACAACATCCAGATCCAGCCCTGCCTTACGTCCTAGAGGTCGATGCTTCGGAAGTGGCCACAGGAGCAGTTCTCTCCCAACGCCAAGGACCCAAGGCGATGCTTCACCCAGTTGCTTTTTTCTCCCGGAAGCTCAGCCAACCTGAAAGGAATTACGATGTGGGTGATCGGGAACTGCTGGCCATTAAGGCTGCTTTCGAAGAATGGCGGTATCTGTTAGAAGGTGCAGCACATCCGATAATGATATTCACCGACCACAAAAATCTTGAATATCTCAGATCGGCCAAACGTTTGAGACCTCGACAAGCCAGATGGGCATTATTTTTCTCAAGATTCAATTTTCATCTCACGTACCGTCCAGGCTCCAAGAATGGGAAGGCAGACGCTCTCTCACAGATGTTCCCTGAAACCCCGGTGGATGCCACTCCCAGCACTATCCTGTCCTCCCAAAATTTTCTCCTAATGCAACCAGATCTTAGGTCTACTCTGGAATCAGCCTCTGCCCAATGTTCCGTTCCTGAGATCCCTTCACTTGAGAAACGGGGAAAACTTTTTTGGCACAAGGATAAGATCTTTGTGCCTCAGGAAACCAGACTCGCAGTCTTTAAAACTTGCCATGATCATCAACTAGCTGGCCACTTCGGGGTCCGCAAAACTCTGGAACTAATCCAACGAGCCTATTGGTGGCCAAACTTAAGGCAAGACTGTCAAAATTATGTGAGCTCCTGTACAACCTGCCTTCGTAACAAGGGCAGCCACGTCCAAGCCTGGGGTCTACTAAGACCACTTCCTGTCCCAAGTCGGCCATGGGAAATGTTGTCTATGGACTTCATAGTAGAGCTACCCTCTTCAAATGGATTCTCAACAATCATGGTGGTGGTGGATCGCCTATCAAAAATGGCCCACTTTTTGCCCATGATAGGTACTCCTTCGGCCATGGACACAGCACACACCTTTGTGAAGGAAATCTTAAGGCTACATGGTCTACCCAGCAGCATCGTGTCCGATCGTGGGGTACAATTTACCTCCAGATTCTGGAGGGCTCTCTGTAAGGTCTTGAACATCCAGGTCTGTTTGTCTTCAGCCTACCACCCTCAAACTAACGGCCAAACTGAAAGGACTAACCAGACCCTGGAGCAATACCTCCGCTGCTTTTCCACCTTTTCCCAGGACAACTGGGCAGCCTTACTTCCGTGTGCAGAATTTGCATATAACAATTCCATCCATGCCTCCACTCATCAGTCGCCATTCTGGGCGAACTATGGATTCCACCCATCTTCTTTGCCTACACCTATGCCCGAAGCTACGGTACCTGCCGTCCAAGACAGGGTAGCTCTCATACAAGAAAACTTCCTACTCTTACAGAAAACCTTGCAAAAAGCACAAATGGATTACAAAGAATTCTATGACAAGAGGAAGAAGGACAGTCCAGCTCTGAAGGTAGGAGACAAGGTGTGGCTCTCCACAGTTAACCTTAAGTTGTCCTGCCCATCCAAAAAGCTGGGTCCGAAGTTCATTGGCCCCTTTCCGATCAAAAGGATGATCAATCCCGTGGCCTTTGAACTCTGTCTTCCAAACACATACAGGATTCACCCAGTCTTCCACGTTTCTCTGCTGAAGCCTGCAAATCCTGGCCCCTTTTCTGGAAGAGATGACTTGCCTCCACCTCCTGTTACGGTAGATGGAGAAACTGAGTACGAGGTTGAATCCATCATGGATTGCCGGAAAAGAGGAAGGCAGGTCCAGTATCTAATAAAATGGAAAGGCTATGCACCAGAGGAAAGTTCGTGGGAACCGGCGAAAAACATACACGCTCCCAGACTCCTGCAAGAATTCTTCAACAGATTCCCTGAAAAGCGATCTTACTTGGGCATCCGGAGGCTGCCCCTCGGGGGGGGGCACTGTCAGGGTACTACCAACATATTGGCCAATCAGCGAATTCGCGCATTGGCGCGAATGCGCATGCGCGCCCAATCTCGGGCAAACGCAGTCCGGAATGTGCGTGCGCCAATGCGCATGCGCGCACGCAAATGCGTAATGGCGCTTGGCGCCAAACGGCCTATTTAAAGCCAGCAATCACAACAACTAGTTGCTGGATGATCAACAGCCTCCCGTGTTCCCTGTGCCTTGTAAACCTGCTGATCGTGATTTCCTGTTGCCGACCCGGACTGTTTGACGTTGTTCCTCCTGGCTCCTGACCCCTTGGCTTTCTCTTGGATTCCTGCTTGTCTTCTCCAATACTTGACCCCGGCTTGGCTCCTGACTTCTCTCCAGCATTCTCCCAGTCTGTTCCCGTTGCACCTTGCTACTGCCCGGCTTGCCAAAGTGTTCCGGACCTGCTTGGAACTTCACAACAACCTCTGTTCCTGCTTCCATCTGGTCATCCCAACCGGCAACCCGTGCTACTTTGGGCACAGCACTCCCTGTCCCACTTCCAGGGGTGCTCTGCACCTAGCCGCAAGGGGGAGCCCTCTCTACACTCCGGCTTCGGATCAGGTACGTGACAGTTTGAGAGAATCGGGGTCTGATAGGGTTGAATTATTACATCTCCATATGAACGAAGACGGCTGGGGAGCCGTCGTGGATATGGACATATGTATGGCGGCGTGGTCTGACCACGTGATGGGGGATATAGATGTGTGCAGTACCAAGGGCAGGATCTTCGAGTCTACCAAAAACATGTCGATCCTGGAGTAAGTGAGATGACTCGCCGAGAAGAAGGTATAGTCCCTCTCCTCCGCGTGTAGGTATCTCCATATATCATGTAGATTTTCCGCATGTAGGAGAGCCGCCAAGGAAGTAGATATGGTTTTACCACTGGAAGTCGAGTCCATGGCAGGGTCTGCTACAGAGTTAAAATCTCCACATATGATCAGTTTGCCTACCGTGAGTTTACGAACCTTTGCAAAAAGTTTCCTCAAGAATTTGAGCTGGTGGCGGTTGGGAGCATACACATTTACGATAGTATAATCACAATCATCAATATTACAGTTTAGGATAATGAATCTCCCGTCTGTGTCCTCCACCACCCGAGAGTAGGTGAAGGTCACAGAGTTACTCACGGCCAACAGGGTACCCCGCTTCTTTTCATGGGAGTTTGCCAAAAAAACATGGGGGTAGTCCGGGTGGGAGCAACGAGGTATTGAGCCGAGCTTAAAGTGGGTTTCCTGAATAGCCAGGATGTCAGCCTTGTGTGCCTTCGCTTCTTTCCACATCGAAAATCGTTTTGCGGGGTGGTTTAACCCCTTAACATTCAATGATAACAACTGCAAAGCCATGTTGGAGTTCGTGGAAGTTCAGAGAGACCGTAGTGGGCTCGTTGTTGAGGGCATACAAGAAAAAGTAAGAAAAAAACAGTCCGCATGGAACATGGTGTAGGATAGTACAAAGGGGTACCTGGAGGGAGTACACAGAAGCTGTCTGGAGTCGGACATCGAAGACGAGGCACGTAGAGCACTTACGGAGTTCGGTGAGTGGCACAGAAGGAGACTGGACGGAAGTCCGGAACACAATAGCGATGAGGAAAACAACTGTCCATGGATGTTGCTACAACCGTAGCTGAGTCCTGTTCTGAAAAAGAATTGTAGAAAACAAGAAAAAACAATACAAGTAAAAAAGGATATGGTCCTGGCGGACCATAATGGCAGCTGTTGCTGCGCGGTCGGTGGGGTTTCTAGCACGATATCAGGTTCTACAGAGATCGGGAGGGCCAGTGCGCCCAGCCTCGGAAATAATCGTCAGCATCATTTTGAACGGTGAGAGGACCTGGATCTGGAAGGTCTGGACACTGTATGCCAGTCATGCTGCATACGTGGAAGTGGAGGATCAGGGGGTCTAGGACGCTGGTCTGTGTTGTCAGGGAGGATGTGCCACTGCTTGAGGAGACGGAGACCCTGTTCCAGAGATGTGATTTGGGAAGTGGAGCCCATATGGGTCACGCACAACTTAGCAGGGTATTTCCACTTATATATGATCTTATTGTTCCTCAGGGCCTTGGTTATGGAGTTCAGATTCCTGCGTAATTGGAGTGTATATTGAGAATAGTCAGGCAGGACCTGGAGTGTCGAAGCGATGTCAGGGAGGCGATCTTTCCTCCTAAATGATTCTAATATCTTCTCCTTAGCTTGGAAAAAGTGGATCCTCATGAGGACATCCCGAGGGACGTCTTGCGGTAGGAATGAAGGTTTGGGAACTCTGTGGATGCGGTCTATAGTGAGGTCCGCACTGGTGAGTTCAGGCACCACTTTCTGAAACAAGTCCCGTACAAAGGTGGGCAATTGGTTGGGTTGAATTGTTTCAGGAATCCCCCGTATTTTGAGGTTGTTACGCCTCGATCTATCCTCAAGATCTGCTATCTTCGCTTGCATGCGATGTATGTCTTCCTGATGGGAAGTGTGAGCGTCCACAAGGGAGTTATAGGACTCAGTAAATTCCTCCATCCTCCCCTCCACGTTGTGCACCCTGTCTCCTAAGCCATGCAATTCTCTTTGACAATAGGCGATGGAGGCCTGGATGTTGGCCTGCATGGACGAGTGTAGCATTGAAAGCATGTCCTTTAGGGTAGTGTCTGACACTGGCTGCCCTGTAGTGGGTAGGTTCGCAAAGGGGTCAGGTGGTGGAGAGTAGGCCCAAGGCGTGTAGGGGGCGGTGGATGCCGTGCTCACCTCCATGGATGTGGATGCCTGAGCCGTCAGGGAGTCCCTCCTCGGGCGAGACTTCGCCGGACTCTGTGCGGATGGTGTGGAGGGAGAGGAGTCCGCAGATCTTGCCAGCCGCATCGGGATTGAGCTCTGCGTTCGCGCCTCCGGCGGCGCCGTCGTGACGTCACGCGCCCGCGACTCGGGCGGTAGAGGATGCGGCCGGCCTGCCGATGGAATGTCTCCGCCGCCATGTTGGCGGAGACCCGGCGGGAGCGGTCCGAAAAACTCGGACAGTTTGCGGACCGGAGGGACGCCTTTGTTTCTCCGGGTCATGCTGGCGGTGAGCTTGAGATGTTCCCCTGCAAGGATATGTCAGTCCCAGGGCCGTAGGATAGCTGTGTCGGGCCGTAGATAGAAATAAGGCTGAGCGCTGGCTGGAAGTTCCGGATCAAGCGGCCATCTCTTAATGGTTGTCTCCTTACCGGAAATTTAGACCCCCTGTTAAGGAAGGTCCGCCAAGCATGAGGTGTAAATAGTCATCAAGGAAACCCGTACCGAATCTTTCTCCTATCCTCCACGGAATATTTGAACAAGACCATGGACTCTGTCAACTTCATATACCCCAAGTAATAGGCAATGGTATTCCTCCAAAGATACAAATGGGGACGCACATAGTGAAGTATGTACAAATTTATTAAACGCTTGCCGACTGCACACAGTATATTTACTGCGGCAGTCAGCCCCTCACAGGCAGAGCGACGTAGGTCTACGTCGCTAGCCTGTGAGGCTCTGGGGAGCGAGTGCAGGCCGCCGGAGGCGCGCTCCCGCTCCCGCGCGGTCACGGACCCCCCCGCGCATGTGAACGGCGGACCCGATGTCCGCCGGTCATTTGGCGATCGTCGGGGGAGTGGGAGCAAGTCAGGCGGCTTGTGTAAACAAGCCACCTGTCATTCTCCCCTGTGTAGAAACACCGATCACACGGTTCTACAATGTACAACCGTTGGTCAGTGTTCCTACACCTCAAGCCACAGCCAATCACACCCCTAGGGATACACACAGCCCCTCCCTCTCAAATAAAGTTAACCCCTTCACTACCAGTGTATTTTTACAGTATCAGTGCATATGTATAGCACTGATTACTGTAGAAATGTCACTGGTAACCCCAAAAGTGTCAAAAATGTCAGTCAAGGGTCCGATCTGTCCGCCCCAATGTCGCCGTACCACAAAAAAAATCGCAGATCGCCGCCATTATGCATTAAAAAAAAAAACAACAAAAATGACAAAAATCTTTCCCTTTGTTAGTAAACGCGATAACTTTTGCGCAAACCAATAAAAATATGCTTTTTGCGATTTTTTTTTACCAAACATAGGTAGCATAAAACAAAGTGGCCCAAAATGTTAAAAAATTTTGATTTTTAAATTTTTTGGGGGGGGGAATTTCATATAAAAATATGTGAAAAATATTGTTATTTTTGCAAAATTGACGCTCTTTTTTTGTTTATAGCGCAAAAAATAAAAATTGCACAGGTGATCAAATACCACCAAAAGAAAGCTCTGTTTGTGGAAAAAAAAGGACGCCAAATTGGTTTAGGTGCAGCGTCGCACGGCCGCGCAATTGTCCGTTAAAGTCACGCAGTGCCGAATCGAAAAATACCCCCTGGTCTTTTAGCAGCCAAATCCTCCGGGGCTTAAGTGGTTAATAAAATGATGGTAAAAGCACTCTCATGTTAGCTGCTTGATACAGGCATGTAGTAATAAAGATGATGGCCGTGGCTACAAATGTGTCTGCATGGGGGTTGGCGTGCTTGACGCGTTTCGTCCTGCTGAAGCGTTGTCAAAGGCAAAGCCCCCCATGTGCAGCACGCTCTTAAATAATGTCCCCTTAGCTCGAGGTGCAATCACACACCTCCGCTTCCGGTGTGCGATGACGCACTTCCGCTTCCGGTGCGTGATGACGCACTTCCGGTCGCGGCGTGCGTGATGACGCACTTCCTGTTTCCTAGCGGTAGCGCTATGAAGCACTTCCGCCCACAGTGAAAGTCGACCAGGGAATGCTGAATAGGCAGAAACAGCCAGCACATTAGCCTCCCAGCCACCGGGGGCAAACTTGAAGATACTGCTCCAACTGTATACTGCCTACTTGTCTCACACATACCATAGTCGACTGACATGTCACCACTTGTTCTACTCAAATTGGTCAAATTGCCATACAATAATAGTAAATTTAAAAACATTTAAACCAATACAGTGATCAGTGCATATTTTTGAGTCACTGTACTAATGACACTGGCAGGGAATGGGGTTTACATCAGGGGGGCGATTAAAGGGTTAAATGTGTGCCTAGGTTGTGCTTACTCACTGTGGGGAAAGTGCTTTGACTAGGGGAAGGCAAAGATCCGTGTTCCTGCTTTGCAGACAGAATGACAATCTGCCTTGTTTAGACTGGCAGATTGGCGTTCTGCTTGTGTCCCAAACGATCAGCTGGTCCCGGGGGACATCGAGTCTGCCAGACCTGATGATTGGCTCCCACTGTTTCAAATCACAGCTGGAGCAGTTTGCCAGCGGTGCACGCGCCCCAGACCTGGAAGTGTCCAGTCACGTACTGGGTACGTGATCTGGCACAGAGTCGCCATCCTGCCACGGTAAATGTACGGTGGGTGGTCACTAAGCGGTTAACATACAAAGTAATAGGAGAACATTGTCTGTTGTGTTGGAGGGTTTCACAACTCAAACAAATTATAATATCAATAATGTAAAGTAAAAGGCAGCGCTACATCCCGATATAAATCACAGAGACTAAATGTAACCACTAAAATATATAAATATGAAGATAAATCTACAATGTCACAAATACTGATGATGCGGCCAAAGATCAATAGAATAATGCAAGTAAAAGAAATCCAAAAAGAAAGAGCCTAAAGAATAAATAGTCTACAAATAGGGATGGGCTTGATGTTCGAGGCTAACAATGGGGCGCTTGCGGGAAGTTCACCGCCGATGAGCGCCCCATAATGCACTGCGCTGGTGCAGTGAATAAATGACTGATGATTGGCCAAAGCATGCACCTGACCAGTATGCTTTGGCCAATCACAGCACAATGTCCTGTCAGAGCCATGATTGGCCAAAGGCAGGGCGCCTTTAACCAATTATGGCTCAGGGGCTAAGTCCACACCTCACACTATATAAGGCTGCTGCTTACACGGCAGCCGTGTATAGTGTGTTATAATAGAGGTTGGGCAGGTAGTTAGTGGATAGTGTGTTGGGTTAGTTTAGTGCAGTCGGTGTAGTGTACAGGTTATACTCCACTTTTATAATGTATAGATATGTTGTAGTCCTGGGTCCCCTCTCCATGCTCCCCAAGTTTTGTGTCCCTGTCACTTATAGTTTGTGAGCAGTGCCATGCCAAGCTGACCAAGATTTCCCATAGGTGCCAATGTTAGACAGGGAGCAGTGCCATGCCAAGCTAACCAATTTTTCCCCTAGATGTCAATGTTAAAGACGGGGAGCAGTTCCATGTCAAGCTGTCCAATATTTCCCATAGATGCCAATGTTAATGACAGGGAGAAGAGCCATGTCAAGCTGACCAATATTTCCCATAGACACCAATGAGCACTGAAAGCTGAAAATTGGTCTGAGCAGGAAGGGGGTGAAAGTGCCCTGTATTTAAAGCGGAGTTCCAGCCATTTACTCACCTGTCCAACGGTCCAGCGATGCGGCCGCCGGAAGCCTCGATCCTCTCCCTCGGCGCCGGCATCACTGCTGTGGGCACCCGGCTGTTACAGTTTGCGGCTTCACAGCCGGGTACCCACTGCGCATGCGCGAGTCGCGCTGCGCGCCGTGATTGGCCGGCAATCTTCTGGGACCTCTGACGTGTCCCAGAAGATTGCAGGGAGGGAGGGGGAGAGGAGAACTTCCGCTCAGGGCGCCGCGGCGCTCCGAGCGGAAGTGGGAGCGGGTACCTGTCAAAACTAGGTACCCGCTCCCCCCCCCAAAAAAATGACATGCCAAATGTGGCATGTCGGGGGGTCAGGACTCCCTAAAGCGGAAGTTCCACTTTTGGGTGGAACTCCGCTTTAAGTGATTAGGGGGAACCCTATGACAGAAATTAAAGAAAAAAAATAGCATTGGGTCCCCCCCAAGATCTATACCAGGCCCTTTGGGTCTGGTATAGACTTTAAGGGGAACTCCACGCCAAAATAAAAAAAAATGGTTTGGGGGCCCCCCAAGATCCATACCAGACCCTTATCCGAGCATGCAGCCTGGCAGGCCAGGAAAGGGGGGGCGTGAACGAGCGCCCCCCCCCCTCCTGAACCATACCAGGCCGCTTGCCCTCAACATGGGGAGGGTGCTTTGGGGTGTCCCCCAAAGCACCTTGTCCCCATATTAATTCTCCATTCCCAGTCAATGCCTCATCAGGGGAAACACGTCAGGGGAAGAAGCCTGCGCCATCACCACCCGTGGTCCGCGCTGCAGAGCGGCCACGATTGAATTTGCATTCGCCTATTTAATCAACTTAACTGTAAGTGTTCTACCTTTTTAATAAAGTCGTTTAAGAGGTAATGCACTATTGCCTGTTCCATTTTTTTTTCGCCCACTATCTGTCACTGAGTTTGAGGGGTATAGGAGAGATACCAACCCCCACACAGCAACAGGAGTCAGAAGAAGATTTACAAGAAAATTAATTGCCTGCTAGTCTGGATAATTTGCCTGATGATTTGGAGAACATTATCACTCACCATCTGAAATACTTGCCTTTGGTAAGAGTTTTGATATACCACATATCGGGTGGTAGAGTGAAAGGTCAGGACTTTATATCTATTACACTGGCTGGTGTCATCTTCTCAGGTGTTTTATTATGTTGAGTTGGTAAGGGTATTACCTCTCTTTTCTTTACACGTGGGTGCCAAGAGGGATTTGGTGTTTTTCACGTCCTCTTCTTCACCTTCATTCACTATTAAGAAAATTTCAGCCTTTTTTTCATTTTGGACTTGTTTTGGACTGCTCATATTTCTATAGCACGTTTTTGTTTGAATTGTGCACCATTTATAATATCTGTGTATAATTATATTAGGTATTTTGTTCATTGTGTTTTCCCTTTGGTTCAACACACATTGTTCACATCTAGCGCACCCATTTGTTGCACAGCCTTAGTTGCAGGCAGAGCTTTTTTATTTTTTTCGGGTCTGGCCATGCGGCGGGCGTTGTAATTGGCGATGGATTTACATCGGGAGACATTTTTTTTTTTTTATGGATAAAGGAATTGTCAAAAACTATATGTGTGTTTTTATTTCTTTTTGACACTTTTTTTGGTGAATGAGTAGGGGTACTATGTACACTGAAAGTGGCATGCATACTGTGATGGTGTTCACCATCACTGGAATTTAAGGACAGATGGGTGATGGGTTGAATTGCTTCATATTTGTCAGCAAGGTCATTTGTTCCCTTTGCCATGAGGTCTCTGAGCAGGAAGTCCAACTCCTAATATGGTCATTCCAGGAAGTTCAATGGGGAGACGGGCTGGCTAACAATGTTGCTTTTTGTCTGAGGTGGCTTTCCATTCACCTATTGTCAGGTGTGCTAATGACCTCACCTGTTGTCTGCTAAGGGATGTATTGGCACTCAGAGTAATGTGTATTGAGGGCTCGTTAGGGAACCATTGTTCTGTATCTGACCAATCCCTGTTGACTCATTTTCAAGTCCTCATTTGCATGGCAGTCCTTCTGGTCAAGCTATCTGACCAATCACTGCTGACTCATTATCAATTCCTCATTTGCATGGCTAAAGAGGACCTGAATGGGAACTGCAGGTACTTTGCAATTGACCAATGGGAGGGCGGTTTTGGGGGCAGGATGTTCCAAATTCTGTATAAAAGTGTGCTGTGTTCTTCCAATAAATGTCTTCCTGTTTGAACTTACATACAGCCTGCCTGGTGTTTGTTCTAATGGATTCCGGACGGCACATAGCTGTAGTTCGGATCCCGGATCCTTGGTTGACCGAACCTTCAGACGTTGCGATCTGCAAGCTGACTCACTAGAAACAGAGGAGTGTCGGGAGAGCGGAAACGAGCGAGCAAGGGTCTCGTTACACATACTACACAACCAGCGTTTAGAGAATAATAGAGATACTGCAGTATTTTATGTTATTTGTGGCGAATACTCCTCAGAACCTCCGTAAGATTTACCCCCCTTCCTGAACAAGCCATTTTTTTGTGATACGGCACTGCATTACTCTAACTGGTAATTGCGTGGTTATGCGATGCTGGACCCAAATAAAATGTGTGTTAATTTTTCCTCACAAACAGAGCTTTCTTTTAGTGGTATCTAATCACTTCAGTGGTTTTTATTTTTTGCGCTATCAACAAAAAAAAAATTTTAAATTTGAAAAAAAAATATTTATATATTATTAATACATATGCAATAAAAAAAATGAATTTCTTCATTAATTTAGGCCAATATGTATCCTGCTACATATCTTTGGTACAAAAAAAATATCCATTTTGACGCAAACCAAAGTGTATATTGATTGGTTTGCACAAAACTATGGGAAATATTTATAGAATTTTCATTGATCAGTGCTAAAAATATGCACTTTCACTGTACTAATGACACTGGCTCAGAAGGGGTTAACATCAGGGGTGATCAAAGGGTTAAATGTGTGCCAGAGGCATAACTAGAACCTTCAGGGCCCCAGGGCAAGAAACCATGAAGGGCCCCCGGACCCCCTAGCCGGGGCCCTTCCCTTCAAGCCTGGGGCTCTTTCCACTGATCCTGGAGCCCTTTACTCTCATTGCAGGGCCCCTTATTATGGTCCCGCAGTGGGACCCTTTCACAAGTTCTGTAGTGGGCCCCCTTCCTGCCATCTTGGGGTCTCCCCACGGTGGTGGAATGCCAGAGCCCAGTCGCAAGTGTGACCTTTGCGATCCTGGAAGTTCACACACTGGTGTCAGTCATTTTTCATTTTTTTGGTATTTTAATTGTATTATTTTTTTATCTTTTATTTTTTTTTTTACAATGTCACTGACTATGACTCTGTCCATTCAGAAAAGGAAGGAGCTGGTAAATTACATATTTACTGACCCCAGCCTGGTTCTCTTTTGTGACACACCCCCTGCAGCAGCTGGCAGGAGAGGGAAGGGAGCACAGTAGGTGGGGGGGGGGGGAGGGAGGACCAGGGGAGCACACAGGGGCCCAGAGACAGCAGAACACAAGTGAACTGGATAGGCGGAGTGGTGAGGGCTGCATACAGAGGAACCAATCTCCTCCATTTTCCTCCTGCAGCTACAGGAGGAAAAAGGAGGACAGAGATTTCTTCTTGCCAAGTGTACAGGGGAGCCGCACAGGCCCCCTGGAGCATGGGGCCCGGTTGCAATTTCAACCCCTGCAACCCCTGTAGTTACGCCCCTGATGTGTGCCTAGCTGGTGATTCAGTGTAGTGGGGGAGGTGCTTTTACTAGGGGAAGGCATGGATCAGCTTTGCAGGAACACAGCATCCATGCCTTAGTTACTGACAGAATGGCGATCTGCCTATCTAAACAAGCCTGTGTACCTGAATAATCAGCGGGTGGTGGCAGACATTGGGTCCGCGGGACCCGCTGATCAGTTTACAGAGGGAGCGAGCAGCCGGTGGCGCGCACTTATGCCCTATAGCAGTAAATGTGCTATAGGGCGGTCGGCAAGTGGGTAATAAAAGCCTAAAAGGTTCTACACTATATTGATTCGTCTTGCCTTTCTATATTACACCCAAATAACCCATGTGAAAGAGATACTGGCTAATAATATAAAAAGGAATTCAATCCCTTGGTGGAAATTGAAAAAATATCGCAGCTAATGGAAACTCCTTGATAAAAATATGCCTTCCATGACTCATCTGTAACGGGTGGTCATGGCTATCTGGTGGTGAGTTTTCCAGCTTGAAAGAGGTGGAGGAACACTGGAGATCTTTTTTTAAGCACTTTTTGCATCATGTTGGATAGCACTTTTCTTGCACAGCACTCTGGCACTTTCTTTTGAGGATTGTG
Source organism: Pelophylax lessonae (assembly GCF_965119305.1). Lineage (NCBI taxonomy): Eukaryota > Metazoa > Chordata > Amphibia > Anura > Ranidae > Pelophylax > Pelophylax lessonae. The sequence goes on along the minus strand of NC_138768.1, from coordinate 16,375,078 downwards.
GAGTTGAATTTTGCACTTACTGTGGAACTAAAATTTATTGCACAGCACGTTGGCACTTTGTTGTGGAGGACTGTAGAAATTGAATCACCGTGGACTGTATATTTGTAAAAAAATAAATAAAAATTGTGTTTGCATTTATTGCCATTTTAAATGTATGATTATTTTATATTCATGATTATTTGCACATACATTATATTACCAAAAGTTTTGGGACGCCTGCCTTTACACACACATGAACTTTAATGGCATCTCTGTCTTATAGGGTTCAATATTGAGTTGACCCACCCTTTGCAGCTATAACAGCTTCAACTCTTCTGGGAAGGCTGTCCACAAGGTTTAGGGGTGTGCTATGGGAATGTTTGACCATTCTTCCAGAAGAGCATTTGTGAGGTCACGAACTGATGTGATCGAGAAGGCCTGGCTCGCAGTGTCCGCTCTAATTCATCCCTATCGGGTTGAGGTCAGGACTCTGTGCAGGCCAGTCAAGTTCCTCCACCCCAAACTCGCTCATCCATTTGTTTATGGACCTTGCTTTGTGCACTGGTGCACAGTCATGTGGGTACAGGAAGGAGCCATCCTCAAACTCTTCCCACAAAGTTGGGAGCATGAAGTTGTCCAAAATGTCTCGGTATGTTGACACCTTAAGACAGGGGTGGGGGGGGAAGCGAACCGAGGTGGACGTACAGGAGAGGAGCTCCGCCGGTCTGGAGAAACAATCCACCGCAATCCTCGGTTCTGGAGGCTTTGAGAGACCCATCGTTGCCCTACTAAGTCTCCCCAAACTTTAAAAAAACGGGCAACCGGGAGCAGACTTCCATTCGGGGCCTAGTCCAGACAAAAGCCGCGGACTTGCCTGGAGGCGGCATCCGGCCGCGATCGCGGACTCGCCATCCGCACGGATCCTCCAACGACAGGCCCGGGACCATCATCTACGGGGGGGACCCATCACCCTGCATCCATCGGGGCCCGTATTTCAGCTCCCAGTCCCGGATTGCCGGCCGCGAGGCCTGCGGCCTACTCGAGGCTAGCCATCTCCCGGCGGCATATTCATCCGCAGTCATCCGTGCGGATACTCCACCAACGGGCCCGTGACCATCATCCACGGGTGGGGCCCATCACCCTGCATCACGTGGTGCCCATATTTCAGCTCCCGGACCCGGATTGCCGTTCGCGACACTCGCGGCCTATACCAGGCCTGCCACCTCCAGGCAAGCCCGCTGTAGTGACTCTGGATCCCACAGCCCAGCATCCTGAGCTGCTTCCCCGCACTGCTGCATCAGACCTTCCCTCGGATCCCATCAGCCCAGGACGCAGCCAAATCCACCTTGCCTGCCGTTGCCACCACATTTGCGGCATATTGCTGGCCTCCATGGACACCAGGAGCACTACCACTCACTAGCGCCTCCACCTTAACCTACGTATCATCTGCATAAATAATTTGAGTATCTGTTCAAGTAATCTACCTGGCTCGCTTCCCCACTTCATACAACAGCCTACCTTCACAGCTTTAACCCCCCTTTTTTTTTTTTTTGTTGTTTGGCTGATGGCAGCTTAAACTGCGATCCTCGAGAGAGGGTGCATGCGCGGCAGCCTCGGGATGACGGCATAGTCTCGGAGCTCCGCACCGCCTCAGCCGCTACAGCTTTCTTCAGCGCATGGTCACCGGCTGTATCTGCTCCGCAACACCCTTGGCAGATTACCGAAAACCCACAGCACAACACCCGATGTCCGGTGTACCGGCCAGAAGGGACATCATGTCCCAAATCGACCACGGGCCGTGGCCGTCCGGGGCCCTCAATTTGGCAGTGCCAGACACACAAAGCTCTGAACAGTCAGCAGCAGCAGCCGATTCAATAGCAGACCAGGATCAAGCAGCTACACCTCTGACTACCCCTCATCTGGGCACAGTGAGTACTAGGGGACTACCATACACATCCCCAGCTTCCACCGAATCACTTTTGGAACATTCATTGGGGGAATTTGCGCTGACACCCATGGGGGACTTCCCGCTCACCCCTGATCCACAGGGTCTGGCAGCACAAGATCTCTCACCCTGTCCCACAGACTTTGCCTCCTTAATGTCCTCATTCTCTAGGATGCTCTCCAGGGGACTGGCACAAAATGCATCCCAAATCACATCCTCTATCCACAGGGATATAGTGCAACTGGGAGCTAGGATCGGACAGTTGAAAAAAAGACTGACCAAACTATAGCAAGGATGAACCAAAACTCTTCCCACATTCAAGAGCTTCAGGACCAGCTGGACTATGCCATGTCTAAAATAGACGACCTAGAAAACTGGTCCAGACAATACAATTTTCGGATCAGGGGGCTCCCTGAATCTGTCAAGGATGTTGACTCTGCGGTCCGTACATTCATAAAAGAGCTAATACCAGACATCCCAGACAACCGCCTGGAATTGGACAGGGCCCATAGAGCTCTTCAATCACCTCGCCCTGACGGCCTACCTTGTGACATAATTGTCAAGCCCCATTTTTATGCTGTTAAAGAGGAGGTCATGAAACTATCTCGCAATGCGGAAAAGCTAACCACCCAGGGCTCCCCAATCCAGGTCTTTGCGGATATCTCCCCCTACACCATACAAAAGAGGAGATCTCTAAAACCATTGCTTCTAATACTTTCGCAAAAGAACATCACCTACCACTGGTCCTTCCCATTTCGTCTGAACTTTTCTTTCAACAACAAATCTTACGGCTTTTCTTCATTCCAAGAAGGCGAGAAGATCCTACTCCAACTGGGCCTCATCACCCAGGAACAACTTCCTGCAAGTCAACACAGATCCCAAGCACCACCCAAACGACCATCTTCTCCTAACCCTTTGACCCCCCCTTTGGTTTAAGCAGAAATCTAAGCGTTCAAGGAATGCTAGGCCGCCCTGACGGAGACTGTGACAGGGGATCTACCCCCCAGGTTTTTCTTCTTTGTTTGATGAGCCCTCATTTCACGAGGCTCCGACCCCATCCACACACCTTTGGATTCGGTACCCCTGGTTAAATGGACCCATATTGTCCTACATTTTTTGATCTTGACATCACCCCCCCCCCCCTTCTACTTCTGCCTCCCGCTTCTTTTCATTTACCCTTCTTCCTTTCCCTCCTTCTCTCCCTCCTTCCCCCTCTTTTCCCTGTCTCCATCTCTCACTCTCCCTCCCTGACCCTACCTGTCCCCATTTCTCCCCCCCCCCTAGCTTCCACCTCTTTCTCACCCCCACTCCCCCACATACGTTTCTGGTCTGGGAGCACTGCTCCCGAGGTTATCTGTTTAAGCAAATTGATATAAGCTTATTTCTTTCATATGCTGACTTTTCCATTTTTTGATATTTTGATGAACACTTATTTGCTGAAATGTTGTCTGATGTATCCGCTACTTTGATTGCTGCTGGTTTTTCTTGTTTCCACAGCCACCACAACGTGGCTGAGGAGGTTGCCATGCACCTCGCCTTGTCTTTGAGTAGTATTTCCATTCTATTCACTGACAATTTTTTGTTTTCCCTCTCTGGGGCCCCCTTTTTTTTTTGGGGACCTCTGTGAAGGACTGGAGTTTCTTCCCTAGCCTCTAAAGGCTACTGGAACTCGCTCCCTTGTTTCATTTGTTGTATTCATTCTCTGCATTTTTAATTTACACTACCTTTTTTGAGGTTACCTCAGGTTTTCGGTATGCTCCTTTTTCTGAGACCAATATACCTTATCTTCATAGACATGAGCGCATCTCCTCCTTTCTCTTTCTTGTTTCTGTTCTTGCTCTTCTTCCATGGTTCCTTTCCAGGTCGCCGCAGAGCTTCCCGGACACTCTGTTCCCCGGGTATCCATGTTCCAGGACGACACCAAGCCACTAGCCACCCTGCTCGGACTCTTCCGGTAATCGTTGGGGGTGAGTTGCCAGCGAGCCGAAAGGCTCTACAAGAAACCCACTTCCCTAAAAGTTATCAGCCGTCCTTTTTACACCACAAATATAGCAAATTTTACCTAGCTAATGCTGTAAATAAGACAAAAGGAGTGGCGATCTGCATTGCTCGCCACATTGATTTCTCCCTGACCAAGACAGTTTCTGACCCTGATGGCCGCTACATACTGATCTCGGGCACCATTGACAACTCAGTTTATACCTTCATCTCATACTACGCCCCTAATAAAGGTCAAGCAAAATTTTTCTCTGACATGTTACACACTCTTGGGCCACTCTTTGAGGGCTTTGTAGTGATGGGTGGAGACTCTAACATCGCTTTGGACCGAGCGGTTGACAAATCCAGAACAGGCGCCCCCAAAAACAAACACCTTCCCAGGCAAAGCACTAAAATTGCACATTCCATATTCGCTTCCAATCTCACCGACATATGGCGGGAACTCAATCCCAAGACTAAAGATTACACCCACTACTCTGCCCCCCACCACACCTATGCGAGGATTGATCATATCTTTATCAAAACCTCCACCATCCCCTTCGCACTGAAATCTAGAATTAGGGACACGGCTCTTTCGGACCATTTTATGGTGCTACTTTCTATGTCCAAGGCGTCCCATTCTCCCCAATCGTTTAGATGGCGACTTAACGAATCCATTCTGAGTGACCCGACCCAGTGCTCACTTATCTCTGATGCTTTGTCTGAGTACTTTCTCCACAACTATATAGCACCCATCTCCCCTGAATCCCTCTGGGCAGCTCACAAACCCACGATCAGGGGAAAACTAATCCAAATCTCCTCACAGCTGAAGCGTGAGCGGAAACAAACTGTTACTACCCTAGCCAACACCTTCCTATCCTTATCAAAGCAACATAAAGCTAACCCCTCTGCAGGCTCCCTGACCAAATTGGATTAATCTCGTCTGGCTCTTAATTTGGCTCTTACTACCGAAGCCGAAAAACATCTTAGATGGTCCGGAGCCCGCCACTATTGTCAGAAAGATAGGATAGGTCCTAGATTAGCATCCAAACTGACCCCCAGGTCTCAGGCCACTTTTATTCCCAAAATTCGAACTGCTCAGGGGGATCTTACTCAGCATCCCCAGAAGGTGATGGCAGCTTTTCACGATTTCTACTCCAACTTATACTCTGCCCCCACAGCTCCACCCAAGACTCTGGACTCCTTTATGGAAGACATTAATATGCCCAAATTATCTCCAGAACATTCCCAGCTGATGGAAAAACCTATTTCTGAAGAGGAGATTCTGGGGGTGATTAAATCCCTGAATCTGTCATCAGCACCAGGCCCTGACGGTTTTTCTAACTTATATTATAAAAAATGTGGCTCTACTCTTGCCCCATATTCTTTAATTCTCTCTGCGATGGTCACGGCCTAGGAGCAGACCTAAATTTTGCTACTGTTTCCCTCATTCCAAAGCCAGGTAAAGACCCTAATGATGTTGCTAATTATCACCCCATCTCCCTAATCAACAATGATCTTAAAATTCTTACTAAGGTTTTAGCGAACAGACTTTCCTCATTTATAGCCCGCTACATCCACATGGATCAGGCAGGGTTTATCCCAGGCCGACAAGGCACTGACCAGATTCGGAGAGCGATAGATATAATATCTCTTCTTAACTCTGCTTGGGACGGGGGTGCTAAACAGGAAGGTTACCTCCTCTCTATCGACCTCTGTAAGGCTTTTGATTCGGTGCTGTGGCCCTATATCTTTGACACTCTGGAGAGATGGGGATTTTGTCCAAGCTTCCAGGGAATACTACGCTCTTTGTACTCTAAACCCTCTGCCCAGATCCGGATCGCTGGACAATACACGACTCCCTTCTCTATACAAAAGGGAACACGGCAAGGCTGCCCGCTATCTCCTATAGTTTTCGCTATCGCTATAGAAACCCTAGCCAACGCCATCAGAAAACACCCAGACATTAAAGGAGTCTCCTGCGGTAACTCTGAACATAAATGCGCACTTTTCGCGGATGATTTCCTGCTATTTGTCACTTCTCCTCTCACATCAACACCTAACATTCTCAAACTGTTACACGACTTTGGTCAAGTATCTGGCCTGCAGGTCAATATGTCTAAATCCACAGCCTTGAATGTTTCAGTTCCCACTCGTCTCCTGGACACGCTCAAAACATACTTTCCCTTTTCTTGGAACCCCCTCTACATACCGTACCTGGGAGTTAATCTTCCACATTCCATTGACAAACTCTACTCGGTTAATTATCCAGGGGCCTTCAAGAAATTGTTAGCAGATCTAGTGTCCTGGTCAAAAATTGAGCTGTCTTGGATAGGGAGGATTAACACGGTCAAAATGACACTCCTTCCACACATACTCTATCTATTCAGGTCACTGCCCATTCCCATCAAAAAATCACAACTGGCCAAGCTTCAATCCAAAATTGTTCAATATGTTTGGGGTGTTAAAGGACATCGTTGCCCAATATCCACATTGCTTAGACGGAAGGAAGACGGAGGCCTAGGTCTCCCCAATCTATGGTGGTACTATCAAGCTTCTCAACTGGCCCAAATATCTATGGTATATTCCAGGGGCCCGAAGCCCGATTGGATCCTCATGGAAAGACAGGCAGTCCCGCGCAACACCATTGACTATTTGCTTTGGTGTGCCCCTAATCGTAGACCCCCAGTACTAGCTCCGACACTTTCCCACTCCATCGCCCTATGTGACACTTTACACAAAAACTCTGCCCTGGTTTCGAACTTGAGACCTCTGACCCACATATTTCATAACCCGGACTTCCCTCTGGGAATGAACATAGAGGCCTTCAAATGGTGACTCAACAAGGGCCTATTTCGAATAGGTCATTTTTTTAATAGATTAGGCCCTCTTAGTCAGGGTCATTGCTCCAAAATACTGAAAATGCCCCCCTCTGAATCGTTCCGATACACTCAAATAGCCCACTTCCTTCGCTCCAGGTGGCTTAATAAGAGCGAACCCCCTAACCTTACTCCTTATGAACACTGGTGCTCTAACATATTGGATCAGAGAGGTGGCATATCTAGCATCTATGCCTCATTGGCGACTGTTGGCGATAAGCCTTACTATGCGCTGGCCTGGGAATCTGACCTGGGTGACTACTTTTCGTCCGAAGTATGGTCACAGTGCTTCCGAAGCTCCTTTAAAGGAATCCTAAATGTCTCTTTGAACGAGGCCAATGTCAAAATCTTCACCAGATGGTATAGAGTTCCGAGCAGGCTGGCTAAGATGTTTCCAAACACTTCACCTCTTTGCTTCCGCAATTGTGGAATGATAGGCTCCATGTTCCATACCTGGTGGTCCTGTCCTCGTATCAGATCGTTTTGGAACAAAATCTTTCATCTAATGTGGAAACTCTCAGGCCTGACTATACCCCAGGACCCTAAAATAGCTCTTCTCAATTTTAAAATAGATCATGCGCCCAAACATATGTCTAAACTCCTTTTCTTCCTTTTGCTTGGTGCTAAAATGACCTTGGCTAAATCATGGAAACGGGAATCGGTTTCCTTCTTAGCCACCAAGCGTAAAATTTCTTGAATTATGACCCAAGAAAAATTGGCCAGCACTCTCCTAGATAGGAAGAGCGCATTCGAAGCGGTCTGGGAACCATGGGCGATCTATACCAACACGCCCCTCTATCCAGGACACTTATCTTCCCCGTCCGGGAACCTCTAAGGCAACTTCCACTCGTTATCTTTTCACCTTCACTTCCCTTGCCTTTATCTTCCTCTTTCTTCTCCTTTCCTCTTTTCTTCACTTCACAGTCTTTTGTGCCTTTTGTCATTTTGAAGACGGTTTTTCATCTTGATGCTTCTTATATGTCTATTTTGATTTGGATTGCACTCCCCTTGAAGCCTATGGTATTCCTGTACCCAGTTGCTTCTGCAATCCCAACTTGCATACCGCCTGTTCTGGTTTTGCTCTTGTTTGTAACCTTGCTCTTTGTACTAATAAAAATATTTTGAAAGTTAAAAAAAAAAAAAAAGACGGGTGGGGAACCTTTTTTCTGCTGAGGGCCATTTGGGTATTTTTAAAATCATTCGGGGGCCGTACAAAATTATCAACTTAAAAATGTGCCTGTTATATTTGGTCAAACATTTAATTAACTCACCCCTAATGTGATGGCTGCAACTGCTTCCCTTTGTTGAGGTGTGTGATGTTAGCTGGTATTGATGATGTTGCTACTCGCAACTGGTTTTCCAGGTTTCCTCTCTCAAAATGCAGAGTGATTAGTGCCCCCATCAATGCAGAGTTATTAGTGCCCCCCTTATTGCAGAGGGATGAGTGGCCCCATCAACGCAGAGTGATTAGTGCCCCCATCAATGCAGAGTGATTAGTGCCCCCAATCAATGCAGAGTGATTAGTGCCCCCAATCAATGCAGAGCACATGGGGATTAGAGCGCCTCCTGATTACACACAGAGCAGGGTTCTTCTACTTACCTGGCGCTGGCGCTATCATACAAAGTCACGCCTCCTGGACCGACTCCTGTGCTAGACGTCACCACTGTGCTGTCTATCATAGGTAGGAGGCGTGACTTTGTATGACAGCAGCCGCGCCAGGTAAGCAGAGGAACCCGCTCTGTGTGTAATCAGGAGGCGTTACCCCTCCTCTTCCCCTCTGGAGGCAGCCCGATGGCAGGGCCGGATCAGATAGCTTCGGGGGCCGCATACGGCCCGCGGGCCTTAGGTTCCCCACCCCTGCCTTAAGAGTTCCCTTCACTGGAACTAAGGGGCCAAGCCCAATCCCTGAAAAACAACCCCACACCATAACCCCCCTCCACCAAATGATTTGGACCAGTGCACAAAGCAAGGTCCATTAAGACATGGATGAGCGAGTTTGGGTTGGAAGCATGAGTTGGGGTGGAGGTCTTTTTCAGGCTTCCAAATAAAATTTAAACTAGCAAACAAGGACTACTGTGTCTACTTACAACTTTCCTCTTTCCCCTGTGAAATTACCACAATGGCAATGCACTTGCCAACTAAAATAGCACACTTGTATCAAAAAGCGACAAAGTAAAGGGTGGTTTTTCTATTTTCTATTTTACTGCATGGTAAGAATACCGTTACTAAATCTCCACCTTTTATGACATGGGAGATATATCTGGGAGCTTCACTCACTACAACCCAATGGGAATTACCATTACAGACCACATACAAAGCCACTATAAATGTCAACCTATGGGAAATTATGCAAAAAATGTTACGCTGTTATCTTACCCTGCATCACAATTCTAAATTTAAAGTGATATTAAAGCCTTGTTTCTTTGCTCCTTTTTTTATAACAAACTTGTTATACTTACCTGTTCTGTGCAGGGGTTTTGAACAGAGCAGTCCAGATCCTCCTCTTCTTGGGTCCCGCGCCCCTGGCTCCTCCCTCCAACTGGGTGCCCCCACAGCAAGCAGCTTTCTCTGGTGGCACCCAAGCAGGCGCACTCCAGACCTGTGGTTCTGTGTGTCCATTCCCACACTGAGCCGCAGTTCGGCCCCATCCCCTCCATCTCCTTATTTGCTAACTGGCTGTGATTGCCAGCAGCGGGAGATAATGGCTCATTCTGCTGCCAAAAGCCAATCAGGAGTGCGAGTCCTGGAGGAGGCAATGCTCTTGTGGACATCGTTGGATCGAGAGGAGGCTCAGGTATTGGGGGGGGGCTGCTGCACATGGAAGGTTTTCATAAAAAACCTTGCGCCTTTACCATCGTTTTAATCCTCAAACTTCTAATCTGTATCGGAGAGGATGTGGGTAAATAGGTACCCTATATCATCTTTCCTGGTCCTGCAGGTGTTTAGCCAAGTTATGGACCACTATTTTGCATGTTACGTCTAAAGTGATAGCCTTTCCACTTCCTATTTCCCTAGACCTAGCTATTTTGAATTTGGGTATTGACAATATCCCTCCATTTTGACGTGGCTATAACACATTTCTTATTAGCAGCTGGCACTAGTGAGAAGCTGGAAATCACCATCCCCCCAGTCCGGATATATCTGTAGTGATCAGAATAATCCACCTACATTACACTTACAAAACTATGTTTGCTTCTGCTAACGGGACGTACTGTACGTCCATGTAAGCACTGTGTGGCAACCATGGGACCTTTGGTACAAGGTGTATCTAATATCACACCATAGTGATGACATTGCTATCTGTCTATGTACTAGAGCAGGGCTTCCCAAACTTTTTTGGGCCGAGACCCACTTCTGAATACAGTTATTTTTCGTGACCCACTTGCTTGTAATTGAATATTGTAAAGCGCTACAGAATTTGTTGGCGCTATATAAATGCAAATAATAAAAATAATGCATATTTTAAAGGGAGGGGGATGTTAAATTAAAAATAGAAGCTGCCATGAACTCCTGATACCGCTGGGCCACCTGGTCCTCCTATGACACCGAGGCTGCCGTCTCCTGACGCCAGTGGTGTATTTTGGTTTTGTGCTGCCCTAGGCAAGACTAAAATTGGGCGCCCCCCCTCCCCCACCTATGTAACTTTGCCCCACTCCTTTTTTAATGGATGTGGCTCCCTCCAAAATTGAAGGACTACAAGTCCCAGCATGAACCCCTGAGATCTCACGAGAGGGTGGGTGGGTGAGGGAGAGAGAGAGGGGCGGGGTGGGTGAGGGGGGATGAGAGAGAGAGAGAGGGGGGGGGTTAAGAGAGAGACGGGGGATGAGAGAGATACAGAGTGAGGGGGGTGAGAGAGAGAGAGGGGGATGAGAGAGAGAGAGAGAGAGAGAGGGGGGATGAGAGAGAGAGAGAGAGAGAGAGAGACAGAGAGAGGAGGGGTGAGAGAGAGAGAGGGGGTGAGAGAGAGGGGGGTGAAGAGAGAGGAGGGGTGAGAGAGGAGGGGTGAATGAGGAGGGGTGAGAGAGAGAGAGAGAGGGGGGTGAGAGAGAGAGGGGCGGTGAGAGAGAGGGGCGGTGAGAGAGAGGGAGAATGAGAGTGAGAGAGAGGGGGAATGAAAGAGGTGGCTCTAGCAACCAGTGGCCAATAGAGTCTCAGGTGGAGGGGGGTGGCTTCTTTGCTGCCCCCCTTCAAAGTGCCACCCTAGGCCTGGGCCTTGTCAGCCTAGGCCTAAATACAGAACTGCCTGACGCCAGTCTAGCCACCACGGCACCTGCCAGCAGGACCGAGGAGCTGGCTCTGCACCCCATGAACATATCCTACGTAATAGTCCACATACGTACTCACTGATGCAAGTATCCCCCTCACATGAAATGCAGACCAGTCTCTGTAAGCTGTGTGGGTAGGGTCATGAATCCATCGCAATTTGACTTCTCTGGCTCTCTGTAATTTGCACGGGTTCGCACAGCACAATTTAAGCGGGCCCACTCTAAGTGATTTCCAGCTCATCACGACCCACTCAAACGCAGCTCGCGACCCACCAGTGGGTCCCGACCCACAGTTTGGGAACTCCTGTACTAGAGACAAACCTAAAATTGAATACCAATTGGAGGTACCATCATCCAAATAGCAACAACAAATAATGGGATGGGAGAGGAGACAGTTCCCCCTAACAGTCTCCAAAACGGGAAAAAAATTGGACTTTCTCGGTACCTCAGACTAAATACACAGAAGATAAAATTAAGAACATATTTTATTTATACAAAAAGGATCAGAATTAACATATCTGAACAAATCAGAATAGCACACACAGTTAGTTAAACATACAAAACAATGTATCATGAGTTGGTCTAGCTGTATATTGGTTCCACTAATATTTGGTGTACTCCGGTAAGGAGGTCAGAGGTATAGTGGCTTCTCATTGTGTGCATGTTCCTCTACATCAGGGGTCTCCAAATATTTTAAACAAAGGGCCAGTTTATTATCCTTCAGACTTTAGGAGGGCCGGATTGTGGCCCACAGGGGCAGTAAATGTCCTGGGCTCAGCATCAATGAGAATAAATATGGCCTCAGGTTTGGTGGTCAATAGGAGAAAGGAACAGTGCCCCTATTAGTAGGGGGAATAGTATCCCATCATTGGTATCGGTGGAAGAATTATAAGAATAGTGCCTCATATCAGTGGGAGGAATAGTGCCCCAAGGTGCAGATAAAGACTAGCAAAGGGCCACATCTGGCCCTCGGGCCGCAGTTTGGAGACCCCTGCTCTACATGTTTGGCGGTTCCGGACCGCTTCTTCAGGAGGGACACGTTTGAGTGATATCTAAAATATAGTGGCAATTTACAGATAGTATACAAAACAATATACGGAAGCTTGTGCAAATGTAGATATAAGACAATAGCTATATAGGGGGAGGGGGGGGGGGGGGGCGTTGGTGCTTACCATACAAGACCAACATACCAGATAAAAAACTGCGGCTTCGGTGGTGGACGTGGGGGACATATATGCGTATAGGCTGAATAGCAGCTAAAATATGATAAATGTATACACTGTAAATCAGAGCCTGTATAAGGATAGCCATATACCAAAGAAAAGAGAGAGGAAAAAGGTGGGGGGAAGAGAGGAAAAGGGGAAGGGAGGAGGGGGAAGAGGAGGAGCAAAAAAAGAAAAGGGAGAAAAGGTGAAAAAAGAAGGGGAAAGATTGGAAAATAAAGGGAAGGGAGAAAAAAGGAGAAGGGAGAAAAAGGAAATGTAGAAAGGAGAGGGAAGAGAGAAAAAAGGGGGGGGGAGGGGGGTATTTATGGATGTTTGCAAACCTATATCTGACACAGGGGACAAGTAGGGGGAAATAGAGGAAAGGGGAAGATGGGGGGGGGGGGAGAGGAGGAGCAAAAAAAGAAAAGGGGAAAAGGTGAAAAAGTAAGAAAAAAAGGGGGGGAGTTGGAAAACAAAGGGAAGGGAGAAAAGAGGTAAAAGAAGAAGGGAGAGAAAGGAAATGAAGAAAGGAAAGGGAAGAGAGAAAAAAGGGGGGTATTTATGGATGTTTGCAAACCTGTATCTGACACAGGGAACAGGAAGGGGGGAAAAGAGAGGAAAAGAGGAAGAGCAAAAAAAGAAAAGGGAGAAAAGGTGAAAAAAAAAGGAAAAAGGGGGAAAGTTTGGAAAATGAAGGGAAGGGAGAAAAAAAGGGGGGTATTTATGGATGTTTGCAAACCTATATCTGACACAGGGAACAGGAAGGGGGGAAAAGAGAGGAAAAGAGGAAGAGCAAAAAAAGAAAAGGGAGAAAAGGTGAAAAAAGTAGGAAAAAAGGGGGAAAGTTTGGAAAATGAAGGGAAGGGAGAAAAAAGGTAAAAGGAGAAGGGAGAAAAAGGAAATGAAAAAAGGAGAGGGAAGAGAGAAAAAAGGGGGGAGAAAAAAAGGGGGGGGGGTATTTATGGATATTTGCAAACCTATATCTGACACAGGGAACAAGTAGGGGGGGGGGAGAGAAAAGGGGGAAGGGGGAGGGGGAAGAGGAGTAGCAAAAAAAAGAAAAGGGGGAAAAGGTGAAAAAAGAAGGAAAAAAAGGCGGGAATTTTGGAAAATGAAGGGAAGGGAGAAAAGAGGTAAAAGGAGAAGGAATAGAAAAGAAATGAAGAAAGGAAAGGGAAGCGAGAAAAAAGGGGGGGGGTGAAGGGGGGGGGAAGGGGGGTATTTATGGATGTTTGCAAACCTATATCTGACACAGGGAACAAGTAGGGGGGAAAAGAGAGGAAAGGGGAAGGTGGGGGGGGGGAGAGGAGGAGCAAAAAAAGAAAAGGGGAAAAGGTGAAAAAAGGAAGAAAAAAAGGGGGGGGGGGTTGGAAAACAAAGGGAAGGGAGAAAAGAGGTAACTATTGGGAGTATCTCACCAAAAATGACATTTTTGTTGCAGGGGATGCCAGAAATCTGACTTGTATCTTAGTGCAGACTTCTGGGAAAATTGGTGAGCCAATCACACAAGCAGGAAATTATGTTTCTGGGGGTGTGGTCAGTATACATTCTGTGTACTGAACCGCTCCAGGCGGCCATATTGTATTGCATTTTCAGAAAATTACAACAGCTGCAGATTGAAAAGGAAAGGTCAATTCACCCCAATACTGATTCTGATTCAGATGGCCCCAGTAGGGCCGAACACTTTTTCCACAATGGCACCTTCTGCTCTTATGAGACCTTGTTGACACGCTTCCCCCAAATATCGCATACCCTTCTTTAACTATCTGCAAATTAGGCACTTTCTTCTCTCCCCCAAAACGCTGCCGGGATGGTCCAGGCCTCACTCCCATTTTAAAACTTTATGCCTCCAGAAAGAACCCCAACGACATTTGATTTTGACCATACGTGCACTCCTGTCCCCGACGTTCAGGGCCGGTGCTAGACTATTTTACACCCTAGGCAAGACCAGCTACTTGCACCCCCCCCCCCCCAAATAAATAAAAAGGGAAGGGGTTAAAAACTCCTCTATGTCATACCCAGTGACCCTGATCTGATGGTTCCTCTATGTTATGCTGTCATACCCAGGGACACCCATATTCCTCCATGTCACACCTGGGGACCCTGATGTCCCCCTATATCACACCCAGGGACCCTAATGTTTTTCCATGTCACATCCTGGGACCCCAATATTCCTCCATGTCATGCTGTCATACCCACTGACCCCTATGTTCCACCATGTCCCACCCAGGGACCCCTGTGTTCCTCCATGTTATGCTGTCATACTCAGTGACCCCAATGTTCCTTTATGTCACACCAGAAGCCCCTGATGTTCCTCCATGTCATACCCAGAGATCCTGATGTTTTTCCATGTCACACCTAGGGGACCCTGATGTTCCTCCATGTCACACCTGGGGGACCCTGATGTTCTTCCATGTCACACCTGGGGACCTCAATCCCCCAATGGCACACCCAGGGATCCCAATTCCTCATTGCATACCTGGTGACCCCAAACCCCTGTTACACTCGTGACCCCTATCCCCCATGTCGCACCTGGTGACTCCGATTCCCCATGGCACACCTGGTGACCCCGATTCCATTTCACACCAGGGATCCTCCATGTCACACCCAGGGACCCTGATCCCCTGTTCTGGGGACACTCACTGGGCGGTATGAAGAGAGTGGCCCGTACTCTGCCCTCCTTGACCATGATCCTGCTGATTCCTTCTTCCAGGATGCTCCTCTCCTGGACCACAGTGCTCACCACAGCTCCAACCGGCTCCTGGTGGAGGGAAAAGCAGCAGTCAGAGAGCTCCACACATCCTTCATCACCAACCTCCTTAGACCATTCCGGTGCCTTGTCTCTTCTGCTCCAGTAAAGGTGCCGCCCTCCAGTGCTGAGCTCCAGCTCAGGTTCAGCTCTCCTCCACTCCCTGCTTAATACCGACCCAGGGAAATGAATGGCTGCCCACCAGCTCAGTGTAGAGAATTACATCCTGCCCAGGGTTTATGCCACTCAGCTCCAGACAAAGAAGATCATCATGCAGGCAGCACTCCAGTGGGCTCCCTTCCCTTCCTCATGGATGTGCCCCTAGGTGGAAATACGACCTAGGCAGCTGCCTAGTTTGCCTAGTGGAAGCACCGGCCATGCCGACGTTTGATCCCAGGAACAATAAAGCCAGTAAACAATGGGAGGAGGACCTGTCTTTAAACCTCTCACACATGGATTTGGATCATATCTTCTCTCACATACATAAGGGCTCCCTTAACGTCTCAGTCCAGGAAAATGGAATGAAAATATACACAAAATGGTACAGGACCACAGATAAATCCCATAGAATTAACGCGAGTAATGCCCCTCTCTGTTGGAGGTGTGGCGTGGAGAAAGGCACACTATTGCATATATGGTGGGATTGCCACCTCATCCAGCCTTTTTGAAAGACAGTTCATGACCTTATTTCACACATCACCACACATCACCATCACAGATTACTCTCCTGCGCAATACCTTCTTCATCACACCTCCCTGCCACAAACAGCGTATAGAAAATCACTTGCATTACATCTTATTAACGCAGCCAAAATGTGCGTCCCTTGTCGTTGGATGTCCATAAACCCTCCTTCCATAGGAGAGTGGCTTACACGCATCGCTAAAGTAGCCGACATGGAAGACTTAACCACTTGCCGACTGCCTAACGCCGATTTACGTCGGCAGTCAGCCCCTCACAGGCAAAGCGACGTAGGTCTACGTCGCTAGCCTATAAGGCTCTAGGGAGCGAGCGAGCGCCGCCGGAGGCACACCCCCGCTCCCTCACGGACCCCCCTGCGCGTGTACTCGCGATTGTCCGTTACAGCGGTAGAAAGGCAGGCGGCTAATGTAAACAAAGCCGCCTGTCATTCTTCCCTGTGTAAGAATGGAGATCATACGGTTCTGCTATGTAGGACCGTTGATCTCTGTTCTTACACAAAAAATAAAAACAATGTGGGACTTTGAATGAGGTGTGTCCAGCTGGAAAAATTAGATTGTAAATGTATAGTAGAAAAAACCAGATGGGTAAAGATATAATCAATCATTTATTAAAGAGTCTAAGGACCATATATAGGTAAAACCAATGTATTCACTATACAAATGCATCCCAAGGTAGTGGGAAATACATAAATGATATACATATAGATATAAATGATCTAAAGACAGCAGTAATAATAATACTCAGATAATACAGTTTCATTTGATACATTCTGGTATATAGTAAGACATGTAAACGGGTCAAGAGATAAAGATACATAATGATCATTGGTAATTGATGGGTTTCCTGTATATAACTCAACGCGTTTCGTGAACACAATTCACTTCGTTAGGAGTAGGCAATAAGAGTAAACACAGTTCAAAGATCTAAAAAAGAAAAATGCATAAGGTAAATAACAATATATGTCCAATGAGCAGGTGAACCTGAGGCACCTGACAATAATGTAACTTACAATGCGATATCAGTATGAGTTTTCAAGGGGTAACCAGAATGCTCGGGAGTATGTCCAACCCCGGGAGCTGAGGGAGCGAAGCCCACGTGCATCAAGCAGGTGTATATAGTATAGAGTTGTCAGGAACGCTCCCTGTGCACACTAAAGTGCTGTCATGAATCTGCCACCTAAGGGTTAACCTAGCTCAGACTAATTTCATTAATTGGCAATAGGCTGCCTTATTTAAGCACCTCAGAAGCACAGTGTCTTTGCTGTCTGATCTGAAGCTTCTCCTGTGTTCCTGAACCTGAAACCTGTTGTATCCAGTTTGATTCCTGTTTGACCTCCTGGCTTGTCCCTCACCTCGCTTGTCTGCTGCCCGCCCTGACCTCGGCTTGTTTGTGACCACTCTTTTGCCTTATCCTTGTCTGTTTATCTGCCACCAGATCCGGACCTGTTCACCTCCTGGCAGGGCAACCCCGAGGACCGCGACCTGGTGCTATACACGCAGCAAAATCCAACCTCACCATCTGAGGCTCTGGTGAAGACCGGTTGGCACTTAGATTCCGCACCTCGGGTTAGCCTGCGTCTACTGCCTGGGTGACACGTCTGTGCTCCATCCCTCGGTGAGCTAGAGGCTACCCTCTGCACGTCAGGCTCGCCTCCAGAGTCCTGACAAGAGTATATAGGGCGGCTCTCGAACATGGGGGGATTTCAGAGAATAACCATACCAATTGGGTGAATCTGTAAGAATAATGGATGCTAAATGGGTACATGTCATAGGCAAGATACAACTAATAATATGGGGATACATAAGGTAGGGACCCCAGGAAAGCCTGAACCACGAAAAAGTGAAATAATACATAATGTGGTGATGATAGCCGTGCCAAACTAATAGAAGGTAAGTAACCCAAGGAGGTAGCCAACTAGATGTAACTAGATTTATTTTTTGTGTTAATCAAATTAGGGATGGAGACTCTTTTGGTCAGGAGTCTCATTTAAAGTCCCACTTTCCCTCCCCTTGCTTCATGTACTCTGTTCTTACACATCAAGCCACATCCAATCACAGTTAGAATCACGCCCCTAGGGACACACTTAACCCCTCCCTCACAAATAAAGTTAACCCCTTCCCTGCCAGTGTCATTATTACAGTAACAGTGCATATGTATAGCACTGATTACTGTAGTAATGTCACTGGTACCCCCAAAAGTGTCAAAATGTCAGTCAAGGGTCCGATCTGTCCGCCGCAATGTTGCAGTCCCACAAAAAAAATTGCAGAAAAAACAACAAAAATGACAAAAATCTTTCCCTTTGTTAGTAAACGCAATAACTTTTGCGCAAAACAATCAAAATACGCTTATTGCGATTTTTTTTTTTACCAAACATAGGTAGCATAAAACAAATTGGCCTAAAATGTTAAAAAATTTTGATTTTTACATTTTTTGGGGGGGAATTTCATATAAAAAAATGTGAAAAATATTGTTATTTTTGCAAAATTGTCGCTCTTTTTTTGTTTATAGCGCATGATCAAAAAATCGCACAGGTGATCAAATACCACCAAAAGAAAGCTCTGTTTGTGGGGAAAAAAGGACGTCAAATTTGTTTAGGTGCAGCGTCGCACGACCGCGCAATTGTCCGTTAAACTCACGCAAATCGCAAAATAGGCTATGGTCAGGAAGGGGTTAAAATCTTCCTGGGCTTAAGTGGTTAATCCACCAAGCAAGAGAATCCCCCCAAAAAATTTTACACTACTTGGGCCCCTTGGCTGGAATTCACCCATTCAGATGAATATCGTAACTACTTAACCCTACTAAGTAGTTACGATACTACTAACTAATACTACCTACTAACAGCTGCGGGTTGAAAATCACAATTCTAGTGTCTGTCATGTAGTTAATTGTCCTTGTCCCTATATGCTCATCCCTACACCATACTACTTCCTGTGTTTCCCTCTCCTTCTCTTCTTTCCTACCTGGTACCCCCTACTGATGACCTACTTTAATAAGTCCTCCCTAATGGCCCTCGATCATCTCGCTCCCCCCCCTATCCGAGTTTTACTCCTTGCCATGAGAGGGCCCCCCTTTTGACCCTTTCTTAACTGAATACCATACGGAAGGCCAATCCTTGTCCGGGAGGTCTCTTCCGCGGTCCGGACACAGCATGATACCCACGGGGGTGTCTGGGCCCTGGGAGGGATCCTTCTGAACGCTGCATACCCTCATTAGCCCCCTACCTGGTTGCACTGGGTCTTTCTTACAAGCGTTAGTCCCTTACAGAGTTGTATAAAGTCTTCGAAACCCATACTTGAGTAAAAGTACAAGTGCGCGATCAAAAAGTGACTTGAGTAGAAGTGGAAGTGCTCGATCAAAAAGTGAAAAAGGAGCAAAGAGGTTGCGACGGCGCTACCTTAAAAATAATTACGTGCTGTGTAGGTGCCAATATAAATAATCGTGCTGATACACTATTAAGAAAAATGGGTGAAATAAATTTGGGTCCAAAGTAGACCCAAAAAGTGCAAGAAAAAAGTAAAGTGCTTAATTGCTGTGCAATAGATAAAATAATGGAGAAACAGTGGATATTATTAAAATAAAATGTGCAATTTAGTGTATCAGCACAATTATTTATATTGGCACCTACACAGCACGTAATTAATTTTAAGGTAGCGCCGTCGCAACCTCTTTGCACCTTTTTTCATTCTTTAACCCCAGCGGGTTTTGGTTGTTGGCAGCTTACACCTGTTAAGTTTATAGATATCTTGCATATCGCTCCATAGCGCTGGTCACCCCCGTTTTTTGCTTTGTCGATCAAAAAGTGACTTGAGTAGAAGTACTAAAGTATTCAACATTTTTTGTACTTAAGTATTGCAGGTAGTTTTTTTTAACAATTTTGCTATTCAAGTACTGAAAGTAAAAGTACCAGTAGTTTTGAAAAAAAAAATTGCTACTCAAGTACTGAAAGTAAAAGTACAAGTACTGTGTTATGTAGTTATTAAAGAAAGAAGTCAAAAGTTTGAGACCCCGTTCACACTGGGGCGACCTGTCAGGCGACCTGGTCGCCTGACAAGTCGCCGTGGGTTGCCTGCCATAGAGCAGCACAGGACCCGTTCTAATAGGAGCGACACAAGGGGCGACCCGGAGCGACCTGCATTGACTTCAATGATATGAAGTCCGTGCCGGCCGCTCCGAGGTCGCGGACCACGACTTCACAGGCAAGTCGGGTCGCCTCGGGTCTGAACATCATATTGTTTTTTATTATTTCAAATGCAGCTTTTATTTATACATACAGTAGCATTTATTTTCGTATGTGCTGATAAGGCCCCGTTCACATAGGGGCGACGCTACTTCACACCGCGACCTCCGATGAGCGGCCGCCACGGACTTCATAACATTGAAGTCTATGGCGGTCGCCTCCAGGTCGCCCCAAAGAAGCTCCGGACCCTTTTTCTAAGTCGGAGCGACTTGTGTCGCTCCTATTAGAACGGGTCCGCAGCTTCCCTATGGGAGGCGACCTACGGCGACCTGTGAGGCGGCCAGATCGCCTCACAGGTCGCCTCAGTGTGAACCGGGACTTATACACATGTTTTGAGCTTCTTGAAACCTGCCATCTACTGTTCTGGCAGTGGTAATTTTTATAATAGTAACGAGTAACTATGCAGCACAAAAAGAAAAATATCGGAGTAGAAGTATTGAAATCATCGAAAAAATGTAGTGAAGTAAAAGTGGAAGTAGGAGAAAAAAATTCTACTCCAGGAAAGTACAGATACCGCCTTTCCGTACTTAAGTACAGTAGTGAAGTAGTTCTACTTAGTTACTATACATCTCTGGTCCCTTATATGTATAAAGCTCAAGGGTCTTTTATATTTTTCTTGTTACCTCTTACTGTTATGCTGCATCACGAACTGTAATATGCATGTTTTGTACTTCTTGACCTTTGTATCTCCTTTGTCATTATATATTTTGTGTTTGCCAAACCTTAATAAAATGTTTTGAAAGAAAAGGAAAGGTCATTTTTAACCACTTTACCACCGGAGGATTTTGCTGTCTTACATCCAGGCCACTTTTTGCGATTCGGCGCTGTGCGACTTTAACTGACAATTGCGCGGTCGTGCGATGCCGTACTCAAACTAAATTTACGTCCTTTTTTTCCCACAAACAGAGCTTTCTTTTGGTGGTATTTGATCACCTGTGCGATTTTTACTTTTTGCGCTATAAACAAAAAAAGAGCGTACATTTTGAAAAAACAACAATATTTTTCACATTTTTTTATATGAAATCCCCCCCCCCCCCAAAAAATGTAAAAATCTAAATTTTTTAACATTTTCGGCCAATTTGTTTTATGCTACCTATGTTTGGTAAAAAAATTCACAATAAGCGTATTTTAATTGGTCTGCGCAAAAGTTATTGCGTTTACTAACTAAGGTAAAGATTTTTGTCATTTTTTGTGTTTTTTTTTTGTAATGCGTAATGGCGGCGATCTGCGATTTTTTTTGCGAGACTGCGACATTGCGGCGGACAGATCGGACCCTTGACTGACATTTTTGACACTTTTGGGGGTACCAGTGACATTACTGCAGTAATCAGTTCTATATATATGCACTGTTACTGTAAAAATGACACTGGCAGGGAAGGGGTTAATTTTATTGGAGAGGGAGGGGTTAATGTATGCCTGGTGCTTACTGACGTGTGTGGGGGGAGGTGACTGAGGGACACAGGGACAGATCCAGGGTTCAGCTATGTTGAACCCTGCAATCTGACCCTGCCTGTCACTTGGGAGATCCGCCCGCTTGTGTTTACACAAGCGGGCGGATCTCCACACTAGATCCCCGACGATCGGGGAAGAGCGGCGGCGATCGCCGCTGCTCCTCCCCTGGCCCGACTCCCGCTGTGACTGAATACAGCGGGAGCGAGCCTCCGGCGGCGCGCGCGCGCCGCCGAGAAAGGAGAGTGTCTGACGACGTAGTACTACGTCGTCGGACGATAACGAGCCACTCTGCCGCAGTAATATTACTGCAGGCAGACGTAAAGTGGTTAATAGCATTCAATTACAATATGATTTGTGTCGCAATTGTACACGCTACATTGTTTTTTCTTTATTTTATTTTTTTTTCCCACAAAAGTGGAGTTACCCCTTTGCTCACTTATCAAACTTACTCTGTGTTGGAATCCATTTTGCAGAGGTTTGTTTATCATCATGTACATTTCATCTAGAGCATTAGCCAGAACATATACAGCCCTGTAGGTAAGGGAAGGTATAGATTTATACCCATATAACATGGGGGAAAAATCTTTTACATCTGGACACGTTTTTGCAGAAAAATTATAGAGTATCTGAAAAAAGTCATTTTTTAGTGGGTTTGGAGAAAGGCACTGAAGCCAAGTAATCCCAATATCTTCCATTATGGGGTCATTTAGGCAGCTGGAGAAGTTGACACCATTGCGATAAAAATCGATGATTAGGTTTTTTCTTTGTGGCCATATAAATATGAAGCTGCAGTTGATTGATTCAAAAGGCATATTATAAACAGTTTTTATTTTACTCCATGATGGCGGGAGAATAAATGTGATTTTTTCTGTAATGGAGGGTATGTTTTCAATAATATATAAAAAGTTTATTAAGGAAGTTCCACACACTATGGCAACTTTAGCTGCTGAGTCACTAAGAATCCTCAATACCCGAATATCACCCAACATTTCTTCATTGAGTTGAATGATATATTCTGTGCAGATCCCATGTTCTCTCATCATCTTACTCAGTTCTCTGGACTCCTCATCACCACTGCCATCCCATGATGTTAATATTCCAACCCAGTTCCACCCCAAATGCTGCAAAAATTTTATAATAGCCGGAAAACGGACCCGATCGTCTGGCGTCATACGGAAGAAAGTTGGATACATTTTTCCATCACTCAGCTGAGGGTCAGTGGGTCGATAACTGATCTGGATAATATGATAAATACATAAATAGGATATTATTATTGATATAATGAAAATTGGGAAGAAAGGAAGGCCCAGAGCTAGGAGGAACGAATGAAGTGTACAGGGCTGGCCTAAGACATTGTGCTGCCTGGGTCCAAGAATGAAATGCTGCCCCCACTCCCCTCCCCTCAAAAAAAAAAAAAAAAAAATTTCGCCCTCCAAAAGGCCCCCACATCCATTTTGTTATATACAGTGCCTTGCGAAAGTATTCGATCCCCTTGAACTTTTCGACCTTTTGGCACATTTCAGGCAACATAAAGATATAAAACTGTAATTTTTTGTTAAGACTCAACAAGTGGGACACAATCATGAAGTGGAAACGAAATTTATTGAATATTTCAAACTTTGTTAACAAATAAAAAACTGAAAAATTGGGCGTGCAAAATTATTCAGCCCTTTTACTTCCAGTGCAGCAAACTCTCTCCAGAAGTTCAGTGAGGATCTCTGAATGATCCAATGTTGACCTAAATGACTAATGATGATAAATAGAATCCACCTGTGTGTACATAAATCAAAATCTTCAATGGAATGGTTCACAAATAAACATATCCAGGTGTTAGAATGGCCATGTCAAAGTCCAGACCTGAATCCAATCGAGAATCTGTGGAAAGAACTGAAAACTGCTGTTCACAAACGCTCTCCATCCACCCTCACTGAGCTCGAGCTGTTTTCCAAGGAGGAATGGCCAAAAATTTCAGTCTCTCCATGTGCAGAACTGATAGAGACTTACAGCTGTAATTGCAGCAAAAGGTGGCGCTACAAAGTATTAACTTAAGGGGGCTGAATAATTTTGCACGCCCAATTTTTCAGCTTTTTATTTGTTAAAAAAGTTTGAAATATCCAAAAAATTTCGTTCCATTTCATGATTTCATGAAGTCCCACTTGTTGTTGATTCTTCACAAAAAAATACAGTTTTATATCTTTATGTTTGAAGCTTGAAATGTGTCAAAAGATCGAAAAGTTCAAGGGGGCCGAATACTTTCGCAAGGCACTGTAAATATAAAATTTAGGTGAGTCAAGCATTGTGAGCAGCGTGGCTCCATTGTCGGTGGACTGTGCCCGGTCATAGGAGGGCAGATATGGTGCTCCGTAGACTTCTCTTCACCCTCCTGAATAACCCTCAGCTGATAGAGAAGCTCTCCGAATCCTGGCCTATCCGCAGAGCCGCCCAGATCACCGCCTTCGTCATCACCAAGGCCCAGCTGACTGGCAAGGACACGGCCCAGCGCCTGCTCCACTCCGACACCGTCCGACAACTCAGCCAGGTGGCGGCCGGAGCTCCCCAGAGCCTGAAGGACGTAGGGCGGAAGATGGAGAGGGTGAAGGACAGGTTCATGAGGGAACTCAGGCCTGGCATGAAGGAAATTAAAGATGGCACAAAGAGACCAGGGGACAAATGAAGAGGACAAGGGGGTGCGAAGCATAGTGTACCTCACAAGCAGCCTGCTCATTCCTTTTAATGTATTCTAACCTTCACAATAAAACTAAAACTTCACTTACAAATATAAAATTTAGAGAATATTATATATACTGTTATTTTCTTCCATAACTCACCACTGGACCGGTCCACCAAACACCCACTGTCTGTCCTCAGTCCTCCTATCACTCCTCTGTCTGACCCATCGCCCATCGCCTTAGAAGATCCAGCCTGTCCTGCGTGAGATGGCGTGCGCTGATGTTTGACGTCATTGCTGGAGACACTCAGCCTCCTTATACTCATCAGTTTGCACTAAAGGCGGCCGTATGAGATGGGGAAATGCTGCCCGTAATGTGCCGCAAACTGATGACACACAAAACTGCTGGAAGAAAAATCTTGGGCATTATTTGCTGCCCCTCTCAAAGTTTCGCCTTGGTCCAATGGACCCATATTACTATTTGCTCTACAATTTAAAAGATGATACTTATGTCACCCAACCCTCCGATGAATCTATCACCTCTTATGTAAAGTCTACTCCACTCCCGTTCATTGATCTAAAGGTATTAAAATCTCTGAATGCTCCTATATCTATCGCTGAAACGAAAAAAAGTCATTACACAAATTACTTGGGGGGGGGGGGGGACAGATTTTCAGCGGAGTACTATAAAACCTTCAGTGAAATTTTAATCGCTCACCCAACCTCAGTATTCAATGCAGCAGCATCCTCTGGCTCTTTCCTGCAGGAAATGTCGAGGTCAGTAATTATTGCTTTACATAAGCCAGGAAAGGATCCTATGCACTCTGAAACCTTCAGGCCCATATCTCTCCTCAATACTAATTTTAAGATATATGCTGAAATATTAGCCAATAGACTAGCAGATGCCCTCCATCTCTTATTAACCACTTCTAGACTGCCATATAGCTGATGAAGTCCCGCCCAGTGGGACGTAACGCGTGCAAAGGGGGAGGGGACGGTGACGTCACCCGCCATCCATTGCGGCCGAGACCGCTGTGTGTAATACGATCTGCTCATCACATGCACTTGTATAGTGCTTTGCAAGGTAATTTTATGATTTTATGCTATGTTCAATAAAGTAATTTATTGCGGTAATGCACTATGTCCGGACCTTTTGTTTTCCTATGGACCTGTGACCCGCTTTATGGACCTGTGATCTGTTACCTGTGAGCCTTATTTTCTGATGAAGAGGAATACTGATCTGATCTATATTGGTGATATCCTTGGAGAAAGTTTATGTCTGGTGACACAGGGGCTACGTGTGAGGTGAGAGGCTAATGAGACTGGGTGGAGGATTACCAGCACATTGAAGAGCACTGAATGTTTATATCTTGTGCATGCTTCACCATAATTTGCACTTGTGGACTGCTCTCCTCGATATCATCTTCATAATCCATATTTTACAGCGCTGCACTTTTTGTTATATATTTGTTATTGGGACTTTTGGTTTATTGATCCTTTAGTGCATATCAGCTTTCTATTATTATTTTATACAGTTGCGCTGAATTTTTTATTTATTATTATTTGCCCTATAGCAGATTTACTGCTACAGGGCAGCTCTCCTGTGCAGGATCATGTATATATATGAGAGAGGGAGGGGGAGAGCACCTCTCCTGTCATCTATAAAAGTGATCCTGTGGTGAATGCGCTGCTGGCATCACTTTTATCCCTCCCTCTCACCAGAGCCATCAGTAAACCCAGAAGTGAACTCATGCAGCTGATTGCTAGGCAGAAAGCCAAGTGAGGGCAAGATGGCCCCCCACTCGGCTCTATGTCCTTAGAGGACCAGACCAACCTCTAACATCCCTTCCAGTTCTCGGGCATTAAGAAACACGTTTTTTTTTTTTAAGTCGATTTTCTTTTCTTTTGCTTATGAAGGTAAATGAAAGATCTGGGGTCAAAGAAAAGTCCATAAAGGAGGAACTTGATTGGCCTGCACAGAGTCCTGACCTCATCCCTTTGGGATGAACTAGAGCAGAGACTGCAAGCCAGGCCTTCTCGTCCAAACTCAGTTCCTGACCTCACAAATGCGCTTCTGTAAGAATGGTCAAACGTTCCCATAGACACACTCCTAAACCTTGTGGACGGCCTTCCCAGAAGAGTTGAAGCTGTTATAGCTGCAAAGGGTGGGCCAACTCAATATTGAACCCTACGGACTAAGACTGGGTAAATATATCACAGAGTAGAGAAAGTATGGGTTTTAGGGGCCAATTGGAAAAAGGAAAACCAAGAATCCATAGTTTAGAAATATATTCACCAAAACATTAAAAACAACAGCACAGAAATATATCCCTAATAGGGAAATAATACAAGCTTCAAGCTGATGTTGGTGCAAGAAGTCTTTGAGGGTCCCAATGAGCCAACGTGTTTCGCATCGGGCTTCGTCAGGGCCAGAGAGACCGAGCAATACCGATATTTCTTTCCGTGTGTGGGAGTATTGATAGTGGACAAGATGTGTAAACTCCTATATTAATAGGTATCTTGTGACAGCGGCTGGTGATGTAGGCCAGTCTAAGTATTGTTTCTTCAGCTGATATAGATCCCCTGTATTATGGCAGTAGTCTTTTGCCCTCTATGTAGATATCCCATCTTAGTGGCTTATACCAATCAGAGTAGCGCTGTATTATGGCTCATTAATTTAGTGTCCGAGGCATGATTCTCTATCCCAGATTTGGGGTCCAACTTTATTGGAGGAGACCTTTCACAGACAAGCCACTCAGTGCAGAAATGTGCTATAATGTAGTCCAAAAGAGGATATGAGGACAGGACATTAGATAGTTCCTAGTATATATCGTTCACCGCCATGATGTGGTATTCATGACTCATGGACCAAACCTTCCGGGGTAATAGTTATCCGCTTGTCCTGCCTCAAGTCTGGGATGCCATTAAAGTTCATGTGGGTATAAAGGTAGACGTCCCAATACTTTTGACAATATAGTGTACATCAGTGGGAATAGCTACTTTCTCCTCGTGCATTCCCCCTACAAAAACCATCACTATATGTAGGCTGCAAGGGATTCACAGTGTTTGGATGGACTTTGTTTAAAGCTGCCATCAATGAGATTCTACATTGAAAGTCATGGTGGCACCTGTAGAGGATGTGAAGTCACTGACTGCTCTACTATTAAAGGACTTCCTGTACAGATCCCACATACACAATACTATATGGCTGGCAGATGTCCAGATACACACAGTTTTTACCAGTTTAAAATCAACTACTTAAAGGAGACTTAAACCAATGGCACAACTTGTTTTTTTACAGTTACTTATTGTTAAGCTAGGAAAATCTGAAGAAGAAAAAAAAGAAAAAAATCGAACTGTGCAGGTCCAAAAGGGGAGTAACTTTTTTAACAAGCTTTTCTTTTTATATCTTTTTTCACTTTATACTTGGTGTGGAGGTCTCACTATTCTTTCATTCCACATCATTTTGGAGTGCACTAGTCTTTTATTAAATATTTTTTTGGGATTTTATGCGATGGCGTTTTTTTACCATTCCATGTTCATCATTTAACATGATCGATACACCTCCATTTGAGCGATTCTGACGCCATCACCACACTATATATATATGATTTCTCTCCGACATCTTGACCCTTGATAAGTTCATCATACGCGGTGGAGATTCACACTTATGTAATTTATTCATCTTATTCTGGTAAGCAGAACATTCATCAGATGTGGATTCCTGCACTCAATAACCTGATTGATTTATCATTTTGCACCTAAGAATTTATGAACTTATATTTTGTGCACTCAAATCTCACAATTTGATACATTTATTTGTTTCTTATCACTTAGCGCGAGTTGTATTTATTATTTTATGTAACAAGAGAACTAGCACTGATATGTAGATCTTCACATGCTGACACATTTCACCACTGCTTCATCAGGGCCTATGAAGACCATCTAGTACTCATCTCAATGATGAGCCATGTGCGCATGATCACTCCCTTGGTGGTCGTCGGGGCAACAGGAAGATTCCAGCCAAAGAGAGATAGAGTTGTAGAGTCAATATCCTGACCGAAGAATTAAGGGTCTATAAAAGATCCACCAGGACTAATATCAGTTTGATATTCCCCGGTCTACATTCAGCAGATGAATGGTAGACGGACGTAGATCAGTATGTTGAAATCACATGGGAAATCTTTCAATCGTTATTCCAATGTATGCAAGGAAAAGCACCATGGTCCCATGTACAGCTTTTGGGTGCTTAGCTACCTGGTAAGTAGCTGGGACTAAACTCCGTTCCGTTGAATCAGCCCCAGCACATCGTCAAACAGATCTGCAAGTCAGCAATTGTAGATGATCTGAAGTCTCTATAGTCCTGATGTGAACTCGTCACTCTCTCCGGCTGAAAAATTATTGTTAAGCTAATATTCTGGGCACTAGATCCAAAACACCAGAAGACAACTCTTAGAACCTACCAATGGGGAAAGGGAGGGATTGCGCCACTGGTCTATTTTCTCATTCGAGCAATAAAAACTGTTAAGTAAAGTAGTGAGACCCAGTGGGATTTGTGGATAATGATCACTGAATAATTTCCCCGAGTTACAATGTTCTGTGTACCTGAAATATTCAAATTTCTGTTAATTCTGATCTGCACTCATTCTAGATAACTAAATCTACAAAACATCAACCTAGACTGTACTGAGTCATCTATTGAACACAGAATATTACATATATAATATAAAAAAAATTGCCACCAGAAATAAAGGTCACACACTCTAATATTTTGTTGGCTTTGATTACGGCACACATTCACTGTGAAACAAATTGCATTGTTTCGATAAGCTTCTGATATCACAAGATTTATTTCCGTTCAGTGTTGCATTCATTTTTCAACAAGATCTTGTATTGATGATGGGAGAGTCGGAAGATCTTGTATTGATGTTGGGAGAGTCGGAAGATCTTGTATTGATGATGGGAGAGTTGGAAGATCTTGTATTGATGGTGGGAGAGTTGGAAGATCTTGTATTGATGATGGGAGAGTTGGAAGATCTTGTATTGATGAAGGGAGAGTCGGAAGATCTTGTATTGATGAAGGGAGAGTCGGAAGATCTTGTATTGATGATGGGAGATTCGGAAGATCTTGTATTGATGATGGGAGAGTTGGAAGATCTTGTATTGATGGTGGGAGAGTTGGAAGATCTTGTATTGATGGTGGGAGAGTTGGAAGATCTTGTATTGATGAAGGGAGAGTCGGAAGATCTTGTATTGATGATGGGAGAGTTGGAAGATCTTGTATTGATGATGGGAGAGTTGAAAGATCTTGTATTGATGATGGGAGAGTCGGAAGATCTTGTATTGATGATGGGAGAGTTGGAAGATCTTGTATTGATGATGAGAGAGTCGGAAGATCTTGTATTGATGATGAGAGAGTTGGAAGATCTTGTATTGATGGTGGGAAAGTTGGAAGATCTTGTATTGATGGTGGGAGAGTTGGAAGATCTTGTATTGATGGTGGGAGAGTTGGAAGATCTTGTATTGATGGTGGGAGAGTTGGAAGATCTTGTATTGATGGTGGGAGATTTGGAAGATCTTGTATTGATGGTGGGAGAGTTGGAAGATCTTGTATTGATGGTGGGAGAGTTGGAAGATCTTGTATTGATGGTGGGAGAGTTGGAAGATCTTGTATTGATGATGGGAGAGTTGGAAGATCTTGTATTGATGATGGGAGAGTCAGAAGATCTTGTATTGATGATGAGAGAGTCGGAAGATCTTGTATTGATGATGGGAGAGTTGGAAGATCTTGTATTGATGATGGGAGAGTTGGAAGATCTTGTATTGATGATGGGAGAGTTGGAAGATCTTGTATTGATGATGGGAGAGTTGGAAGATCTTGTATTGATGATTTGAGAGTCGGACCACTGCGCAAAGCCTTCTACAGCACATCCCAAAGATTCTCAATGGGGGTAAGTTCTGGACTCAGTGGTGGCCAATCCAGGTGTGACAATTATGTCTCATGCTCCCAGAACCACTCTTTCACAATTTGAGCCCAATGAATCCTAGCATTGTCATCTTGGAATATGTATATAACGGAAAGAGATGTTTGTAAGGGGCGCTACCTGTTTGAGCAGTTATTAAAAGAGAAAAAAAGGGGCTACAGAACCCCTACACAGGCTGTATGTGCACAACAAATCCTGTGTGAATAAAGTGCTTAAACCAAGCTCATACCAGGGGTGGGTGGACCACCACCCCTTTAGAAATAAATATAAAGTGCTCCTGTGCCAATAAATATGTATATATATAACTGCTCATAGAAACGTAAAATTTAAAAAGAATGTGCACAAAGTGTCATAAATAATTCAATGCTTAATAGCAGTGCCAGTGAAACATAAGTGATGTGCTAAAACAAGTAAACAATGTTGTGAGACTAAAACAGAATAAAAAATCACTGACAAGTAGATAAAAAAACTTATAAAAGCACACCCGGTGTATGATATGTACAACCGTGAATAGGTGATACTTAGAGATGTGAAGTGAGTGTGATAAAAAGTGCCAATAAAAAATGACACTCTCACCCTGTAGTCCTCCTCTGGGCGAGCAGTGCAGACAAGCCACAGAGGGGGGGGGGTTCCCTTTCAAATGGTTCCGGGGTTCCTCCACGCTCAAGTGTGCCGCTATGGGAGTTACCTCCCTCCAGGGAGCAGATCTATGGTACTCAAGCAGAAACAAGAGGGACCCCAATGGAGTAGTATATGGCAAAAGATAGTACAAACAGTGTAGACAGACTCACAGTTCGGACCGATCACTTCAGTTCCTCAAAGATGGACGCCGGGACGCTTCCGCGTTCCACGGCTCCGAACCACTAAGCCGGAAGTGACGTGTGGCGTACGTAGCTCCGCCCTACGCGTTTCGTCATCAGACATCTACTGGAGCGGCCCGACATTTCATCTTGGAATATGTCCGTGCCATCAGGGAAGAAAAAATCCATTGATGGAATAATCTGGTCATTCAGTATATTCAGGTAGTCAGCTGACCTCATTCGTTGGGCACATGCAGTAATATCCAATAGGAGAGTCACTGCATGCTTAGTTTAGTTAGTTGCTTAGTTAATTCCAGGTGGCCACTTTTTTTTTTTTTTTTGGCCAGGGCAGTGTATATTGAAATGATCACTTACCTGTGTATACCGATAAAGACTAAGTAACTGAGCCAGCGCATGACTTGTATGGAAATTACTGTCACCTATAAAACCGGCCACTTCTCCATGTCCCTTACAGTAATAGTTGGGAGCTTCCTTTTCTCCAGACAATATCTTCATGGCATATCCCAAAGTATTCTTTGGATCAGAACAAGTACTAAAAATACGATAACCCAGGGTAACATTGAGCAGAAGATTGGGGTTCTCATTAATCTCATTGACGGCAGTGATCATCGCCAAGATGCTTTTGTACTCTTCAGAGTCAGCACTGCAGGATATTGAGACATTTTCAAAATGGTTACTTCTGAGATTACAGGTTGGCCACAGCCCACAAAACTAACACTTCCACAGAGTGATTTAAATGTAAAAGGCAATTGCAGACGACATAAATTGCAAACTATAGTTTAACCACTTGACCTCTAGCCACTGTGCTGCTACTGCGGCACAGTGGCTCGTTATTGTCCAGCAACGTAGACCTACGTCGCTGGACTCCTCCCCCTGTAGGCGGCGCTCGCGCGCCGCCGGAGGTGCGCTCCCGCTGTTTTCATTCACAGCGGGAGTTGGGCCAGGGGAGGAGCGGCGGCGATCGCTGCTGCTCTGCCCCGATCGCCGGGGAATCCAGTTTGGAGATCCGCCCGCCTGTGTAAACAGAGCGGGCGGATCTCCTAAGT
The DNA here is from genome assembly GCF_965119305.1 of Pelophylax lessonae. NCBI lineage: Eukaryota > Metazoa > Chordata > Amphibia > Anura > Ranidae > Pelophylax > Pelophylax lessonae. Next base: position 16,343,170 of record NC_138768.1, on the reverse strand, counting down.
CACAGGGAGTGACAGATCGGAGTGTTCAGCATAGCTGGACATCCGATCTGTCCCTGACTCACTCAGTCACCTCCCCCCCCACAAGTTAGTAAGCACCAGGCATACATTAACTCCTCCCTCTCCAATAAAATTAACCCCTTCCCTGCCAGTGTCATTTTTACAGTAACAGTGCATATTTATAGCACTGATTACTGCAGTAATGTCACTGGTAACCCCAAAAGTGTCAAAAATGTCAGTCAAGGGTCCAATCTGTCTGCCGCAATGTCGCAGTCCCGCAAAAAAATCGCAGATCGCCGCCATTACTCGTTAAAAAAAAAAAACACCAAAAATGACAGAAATCTTTCCCTTAGTTAGTAAACACAAAAACTTTTGCGCAAACCAATCAAAATACGCTTATTCCGATTTTTTTTACCAAACATAGGTAGCAGAAAACAAATTGGCCAAAAATTTTAAAAAAATTGTTTTTTACATCTTTTTTGGGGGGAATTTCATATAAAAAAATGTTAAAAATATTGTTATTTTTTCAAAATAAACGCTGTTTTTTTGTTTATAGCGCAAAAAGTAAAAATTGTACAGGTGATCAAATACCATCAAAAGAAAGCTCTGTTTGTGGGAAAAAAAGGACGTAAATTTCGTTTGGGTATGGCGTCGCACGACCGCGCAATTGTCAGTTAAAGTCGCACAGCGCCGAATCGCAAAAAGTGGCCCAGACGTAAGACAGCAAAATCCTCCAGTGGTAAAGTGGTTAAATAGAAATGGCGCCAACCCAAAAATGCCTAAATAAAAAAAATGTGACAGCTGCCCCTGTAAGTGAATGTGTCACCAAAACAATTAGAGTGAATAAATAAAGTAAGACGCTAATCCCTTCAAGGCCAAATTCGTAAAATCCTCAATAATTGTGCTAAACATCTATTATAAATTAAATTAACCGTAATAAAAAATGATGTAAAATTTTTTCCACCAACATGCAATTTTAAGCACACAACATTGCTGGAAATACCCAAAATACTTAAATCCCTGTGTCAGTGTTATAATAATAGTTTGTCCATGCAAAAAAAAAGAAAATGAAAGAAAATTGTTAAATAAAAAAAAAAAAAAAAAATGGAAAAAGTAGGATTGAGATAAAAATAGGAAATAAGAATTACAGTAAGATCCAAGAAACACAAAAAGGGACAATCCTTGTGTTACTCCAATGAGTCATTTAATCCCATCCACTGCAGAGTGTATGTAAAGGGCCATACACACTATAAGATTTTCTGAAGACTTTTTCCTTCAGATTTAGCTTTTCTATGTAGTACAAGGGCCTGCCAGATTGCATACAAATCTAAAGTGTTTAGGTTTGACCTCATATTATGTGGTTTTGGTAAGTCTAAAGGAAAAAGTCTTCAGAAAATCTTATAGTGTGTATGGCCCATTAGATATGAGAAACATGCCACTCCCAACCAAGTGCTCCACTATGTGTAGTAATAGAGATTAACTCACCAGATCTCTATGGCCATAAATACCAATACAGCCTTAGTATTTATGCCCAAAGGAAAAAATGGGATGGGATGAATATTCCATCTAGTAGGATCTCCACACGCACTTCCAACACATAGTTTCCCACATCAAATCATTATATCAATTGTCTTTTGGGGTATCTACTGATACTTATTGGATGTGAGAAACTATGTTACATAGTTACATAGTAGGCGAGGTTGAATAAAGACAATAGTCCATCTAGTTCAACCTGTGTAGGTGTGTGTGGCTGTAATCATCTCACATACCCCTGAATGTTCTGTTCTTTGAGATGTACGTCTAAGAGTCTTTTGAAAGCCACCATACTACCCGCAGAAACCACCTCTTGTGGTAGAGAATTCCACAATCTTGTTGCCCTAACAGTAAAGAACCCCCCGCGTTGCCTGAGGTTAAAACGCTTCTCCTCTAATCACATTGTATGCCCTCGAGTCCTCATTCAATCCCTTTGAATGAACAGCTTTTTTTCTAAGCTGGGATCCCCATTAAGATATTTATAAATTGCTATCATGTCCCCCCTCAGACGTCTCTTCTGCAGGGAGAATAAATCGAGCGATTGTAGACGCTCTTCATAGTCAAGGTCCTCCAATCCCCTAATTAGTTTAGTTGCCCTTCTCTGGACTCTCTCCAGCTCCAACACATCCCTCCTGAGGACTGGCGACCAGAACTGGACAGAATACTCCAGATGCGGTCGGACCAGAGTTTTATAAAGTGGAAGGATTATAGTCTTATCTCTGGAATACATCCTTTTCTCTATGCATGCTAATATTCTGTTGGCTTTGGCAGCTGCCGCTTGACATTGCATGCTGTTTCCTAATCTATCATCAACCAAGACTCCCAGATCCTTCTCCATTTTTGATTCCCCCAAGGGCTCCCCTCCTAACGTGTATTGTGTTTTTATGTTTTTAGTCCCCAAGTGCAAAACCTTACACTTCTCCACGTTAAACCTCATTTGCCATGTCGTTGCCCACTCTGTAATTTTGTACAGGTCATTCTGTAGGATATCTGCTTCATGCTGTGCAGTTATTGCCCTGCCCAATTTTGTGTCATCTGCAAAAACTGATATCGAACTACTGATCCCGACCTCAATGTTGTTTATGAATAAATTGAACAAGGTTGGTCCCAAGACTGAGCCTTGGGGGACCCCGCTTACCACCTCAGACCAGTCTGAGTATGCGCTGTTTATTACTACCCTGTGTTGGAAGGGCATGGGGAGATCCTACTAGAAGGAGTATTCATCCCATGTGTTCCTGTGGGCATATTTACTAAGGCTGTATTGGTCTTTATGGCCATAGGGATCTGGTGAGTGCATCTCTGTTAATACACGTGGTGGAGCACTTGTTTGGTTGGGAGCGGCAAGATAATAGGTGCAGTTCCCCCCCCCCCCTAAGTAACCCCTTGTCTCCTCCCCCATACTCACCTCTGATCATCGCCCCTCAGTCCCAACCCCTACCCACCTACCAGTTTTACCCCTTTTAGAGTATACAGAACCAAGTAACATTTGTGGTGCTAAGTAATTTGTATGGAATTGGTCAATGGTAACAAGAAAAGCAGTAAAATAGATCCCTTGCAGCCAGCAACAATAGATCCCCCCCCCAGAAACAACAGATCCCCCAGGGCAACAATGGACTGCTTCCAACAATATACACCCCCAGCAACAATAGACCCCCGGTAGCAACCACAAATCTCCCTGCATTCCCCTGCGTTCCCACTGAAGAAAATCATTGAGGTTGGGTGGTCAGTTAGGTATTAGGAAAGCACTGTGAGAGTATAAAACACGTGAACCGTCCATCCCTCCCCTGTTCTTGCATATCGTGGTGTTTTTATGTATTGTTTACCATATATCATTCCATCTGGAATTGTATGTTTGATGAGCCAAATTGGAATGGCTAGATGGCAAACTGCAGCTCTTGTGGGCAGTGCCGGGACAAGGTCATCTAGTGCCCAGAGCAAACATGCCGGATTGCCCCCCCCCCCCCCCAAGATGTTTTTGAGCATGATGTGTCAGCAAATATCCCCTCCCCTCAAAAATATTAAGCACTAATATGCATGCTCACCCCCAATCATAAATTTCTCCTTCTCCCAGTACAAATCTGCACCTCTGCTGAAATCCCTCCTCCCAGCACAAATCTTTGCCCCCACCCTAGCTCAAATCTTCTCTCTCTGCATATGCCCCCAGCACAAATACCCCCTACCGCCACTCAAGTTCCCCCTCTCAACCCACCCCCCCCCAATCTCCTTGTGGTGCCCCCCACCTCACATGATACCAAATTCCTCCTGCCTACCCCTTGTCCTGACCCTGCTTGTGGGAGGTTCCCGTTTTTCAGTGCTCATGACCTACTAAAAGTGGTCCAAGGAACGAAAACCAGTGAACTCCTGCCAGGGTAATGGGTGACCAAGACTCACTGATGCATGTGGGGAGCAAAGGCTTGTCAGTACAGTCCAATCCAATAGAAGAGCTCCTGTAGTTCTAATTGCATAAAAGGTTAATGATGGTTTTGATAGAAAAGTGTCAGAAGACACGGTGCAGTTTGTTGTGTATGGTGGGGCTACATATCCGTACACAGGCCAGGGTGTCTATTCTAACCCATGTCCACAGCCAGAAGCACCTACAATGGGCACATGAGCATCAGAACTGGACCATGGAGCAATGGATAAGATTGTTTTCTAGGTGTTGATTTAACCACTTTAGGACCACTTGCCAACATTTTACTCCTGCCCACTTCCAGGTTTAGGGCAGGCACCCTCGCCCGCCAACTGCTGCTGTGATTGGGCACAGGGTGATTTTCTCAGCAGGAGGGGGATTAATGGCCGGGACCTACTGATTGGCTGTGTCCAATCCCAGCTAGAACCCTGTGTTGACAAACAACACAGGACTCTGTACAAAATAATGGTTTGTAGACGCTATAACTTCCACACAATCCAATTAAATTATTCAGATCTCCATCCAATTGACCATCTATGGGATGTGCTTGAAAAATAATTCCAATCCATGGAGGCCCCACCTCGCAATTTACAGGATACCACAGCATTCCTTCAGAGGTCTAGTGGAGCCCATAAAACGGCAAGTCAGGGCTGTTTTGGAGGCAAAAGGGCTACCTACTGAATATTACAAAGCAATTGGGTTGGTTCCTCAAACCAAAAAAGATGGGATTGTGTAGGCAGGGTATTTTCATAAAACAATATAATTTATTATACAAATTACAAAATGATATTAGAAATACGTTTGAACAAGTGCTATACAATTGTGACAGACATTGGCGGCTGGGCCGCATGGTTCCATATTACTTTGTGCAGATAAGGTGATTCCCAATGTTTACTGTGGAGACATCCATGCTGAAAATTGCTGAGGATGTGAGGGAAACAAGGGCTTCCGACGCGTTGCGGCTATGTAAAAAGAGCCTTTTTCAAGGCTATCAATAAAATTCTAAAAAGTGAACAAGTATGAAATTAGTGACATTGTAATAAATTTGCAATATCTTGTGAACAGTTTTAAATATTTTTAGCTTCATAAACACTCCCCAGTGTAACTTGCTGTGCGCTGATGTGGGTAGGGGAGGCCGCCCCCCCGCTTTCCCATTACGAGCATCAGTGCACAGCAAGGTACACTGGGGAGTGTTTATGAAGCTAAAAAGGTTTAAAACTGTTCAAAACTGTTCACAAGATATTGTTGAAGAATGAGGTGCGCAAACAAAAAATTAATCTCCAGCAGCAACAGAAACTTTAACCTTGATAAAGTAAACGTGTGATGTGCAAAAAATGGGTGCGCTAGATGTGAACAATGTGTGTTGAACCAAAAGGGAAAACACAATGAACAAAATACCTAATGAATAAATATACACAGATATTATAAATGGTGCACAATGTGAACAAAAACGTGCTATGGAAGTATGAGCAGTCCAAAACAAGTCCAAAATGAAAAAAAGGCTGAAATCTTCTTGATGGTGAATGAAGGTGAAGAAGAGGACGTGCAAACACCAAATCCCTCTTGGCACCCACGTGTAAAGAAAAGAGAGGTAATACCCTTACCAACTCAACATATTAAAACACTTGAGAAGATGACACCAACCAGTGTAATAGATATAAAGTCCTGACCTTTCAGTCTTCCACCCGATATGTGGTATATCAAACCTCTTACCAAAGGCAAGTATGTCACAGGTCAGATGGTGAGTGATAATGTTCTCCAAATCTTCAGGCAAATTATCCAGACTAGCAGGCAGTGAATTTTCTTGTAAATCTTCTTCTGACTCCTGTTGCTGTGTGGGGGTTGATCTCTCTCCTATACCCCTCAAACTCAGTGACAGATTTTACTTTTAAAATTCAACATTTTATTTCATGTCACACTAAGGGTATAGTGTATCTTCTCATCTGCAGTTGTGGTCTCCAATATGTGGGTAGGACAATCCGCACGCTAAGTATCAGAGTTGGAGAGCATATAACCAACATTAAAGAAGAGTTTGGGGGACATAGTGTGTCTCAGCACTATACTAAATGCCATCATAAGAACCCCACTAATCTCCAGGTGATTGCTATAGAAAAATATGTCCCCCACTGGAGGGGCAGTAACCTAAGGAGAACCATTTCCAAACGCGAGACGTTTTGGATACATGAGTTAAGAAGTTACCAAACTTTGGGCCTGAATATTGATTGGGACATAAATGCCCATATTAATAATAGTTAATCTGCTTATCCTATCCGTATATCAGCACCTAGTTCCTATACATTTTAACATCCTACTTATAGGCTAATATCTCACCTAATAGAATTTAGGACAATTTTAGTTAGTGACCCTCATAACTTAATCCACATTACACTATGTTTTAATTTTATATATTTATAATAATGTATTCTAGTGTATATTAGTTCCCATATATCATATTGGATTTTATATGTTTGTATTAAATTTTACAGTATGATTTTAGTTTATCAAACATTTATATGTCAAATTTTAACACTTCAGGATCGGGTCATTTAATTTTATTTTAATATATTAAACTGCTTATTTATATATTTTTAACATAATATAGATCCCGGTTTCCTATACAAGTATATTGTTATAGGGGATACTTGTAGCTATATCGCTGCAATCCCCTTGTAATTTTGCCCCTGTGTCATTCTTAGAACACAATAATACATTATACAGTGTAAAAAACCCAGTGTCACTTAGACAGACCTGATGGTTACCTTTCGGGTCATTTTGTGTACACAGGAAGTGATCCGGACAGGAAGTAAGCATCACTTCCGGGTCCCGAGTTTACCAAGTTTACCTTCCGGGTCATTTGTGTATACAGGAGGAGATCCGGACAGGAAGTGAGCATACCTTCCGGGTCCCGAGTTCACGAAACAGGAAGTGTTCAGATTTGGCAATATAAATACAGGCAAAGTGATGGCGTGGCCCCTATCTCCATTCCCAGTCGATGCCTCATCAGGGGAAACGCGTCGGGGGGAGAAGCCTGCGCCATCACCACCCGTGGTCCGCGCTGCAGAACGGCCATGATTGAATTTGCATTCGCCTATTTAATCAACTTAACTGTAAGTGTTCTACCTTTTTTAATAAAGCCGTTTAAGAGGTAATGCACTATTGCCTGTTCCATTTTTTTTCGGGCACTATCTGTCACTGAGTGTGAGGGGTACAGGAGAGAGACCAACTCCACACAGCAACAGGAGTCGGAACAAGATTTACAAGAAAATTCACTGCCTGCTAGTCTGGATAATTTGCCTGATGATTTGGAGAACATTATCACTCACCATCTGACCTGTGAAATACTTGCCTTTGGTAAGAGGTTTGATATACCACATATCGGGTGGAAGAGTGAAAGGTCAGGACTTTATATCTATTACACTGGCTGGTGTCATCTTCTCAAGTGTTTTATTATGTTGAGTTGGTAAGGGTATTACCTCTCTTTTCTTTACATGTGGGTGCCAAGAGGGATTTGGTGTTTGCACGTCCTCTTCTTCACCTTCATTCACTATCAAGAAAATGTCAGCCTTTTTTTAATTTTGGACTTGTTTTGGACTGCTCATATTTCTATAGCACGTTTTTGTTCACATTGTGCACCATTTATAATATCTGTGTATATTTATATATTAGGTATTTTGTTCATTGTGTTTTCCCTTTTGGTTCAACACACATTGTTCACATCTAGCGCACCCATTTTTTGCACTGTTCACAAGATATTGCAAGTTTATTACAATGTCACTAATTTCATATTTGTTCACTTTTTAGAATTTTGGTGATATCCTTGAAAAGGGCTCTTTTTACATAGCCAAAACGTGTCAGAAACCCTTTGTTTCACTCACATCCTCAGCAATTTTCAGCATGGATGTCTCCACAGTAAATATCGGGAATCACCTTATCTGCACAAAGTAATATGGAACCATGCGGCCCAGCCGCCAATGTCTGTCACAATTGTATAGCACTTGTTCAAACATATTTCTAATATAATTTTGTAATTTGTATAATAAATTATATTGTTTTATGAAAATACCCTGCCTACACAATCCCATCTTTTTTGGTTTGAGGAATCAACCCAATTGCTTTGTTATATATTAGGGATGATGGCAACTCAAACACTTAAGTAGCTCCAAAGGCAACCTTAAACCTACTCAATATTATGTTATGGTGGGTGGTCATGTTATGGTGGGTGGGGGGGGGGGGGTGACCGGTGTATACTGCCATATGTATCTGAGCTAATGGTGATTATCATTAGGCATAAAAGAACAATCTCATATATATATATATATATATATATATATATATATATATTTGAAATATATTTTCAGATATGAATGATATCTTATCTTTATGATCCATCATAATGGGGTCCCAATTATACCAGCTGTAGAATGATATCTAGTGGAGATAAATGTTGACCTTCTATACTGGAGGTAACAAATTTAATATTTTAAACATAAGTAAAGACTCTCTAGGAATGAAATGAGTGTGGAGTTCAATTTATTGTATTATTTTTTTGATTTAGTTATTTATTTGCATCTAAATAAACAAACATTTTATAAATTATAAGTTATAAATAAATAAAAAAGGAAGAACATCCTATATGCTAATCGACTGACTGATCTCCTACATTATTTGGAGGTAAATATGGAAACATACGAGGGGCGTTCAAGTCAAACCTGGACTTTTAATTTTTACAGGTATAAAAAGGGATGCTAGTGTGGCGGTACTACTGTACATGCAGTAGTAAGTGGCAAGTGAGTCCTATTACTGATAGTCAGGACCCCTTTGTCAGACATGTCACATGCTTGACGAAGGGGTCCTGTGTGGCTCAGGAACTTTGCAGTTGCACTTGCTCTTGTGATGTGATCTTTCTGCAATAAAAATCTTTGGACGATATTTAAGGGTCATTGGGGTGCTGGCATTTGTGCATTTATCTGCAAAGTTTCCAGTAACCAGCTGGTAGTAGCTACAGAACCCACTATCGATAATCCTTGTTCCTAGGAACACGCTGCAGCCCTTCACTGTAGCTCTTGATGTGAGAGGGCTTCTTCACCCCGGTACTTGTCTTGTCCTGTGTCTTGTTGGACATGAGTTCCACGATGTAGGGCCTTTTCCATTGCATTCGATTATTAATGGTCCTGGTCTCTTTTCAGCCATCTTAAGGTTTCTGATGCTCGGGTGTGTACCCAAATGCCATAGCATTTCCTGTTTTTTTTCCAGGCACCATCACTTGGATACCATATCAGGACACACGCTACCATTGCAGGGTTAAGGTGTTAGATGCCCTTTCTGATCTTTTACAACATTCTACATCGGGAGCTTTCCATGCCAAAGTTTTCCAGGCATTAGTTAAACATTGGGATAAGTGTATAAATGTAGCAGGGGGGTATCTTGAAAAATAAATGCAGTTTCCACTCCTTTAAATTTGTTCTTTTATTATATAAACTCAAAAGTCCTGTTTTGACTTGAATGCCCCTCGTATAATAGTAAGGTTGTGGGCATACAGTACTTTGAATGACAATTAGATACTTATTTGGGTTCTTTTATCTCAAATTAACTATGTTGCCCCTGGCAAGTTTTTTCTGGGACGAATGTGGCGTTATTCATGTGGATTTTCTACCCCCGTGGTGTCACTATCAACTGTGAATATTACTGTTGTGTTCTGAGGGATGTGCATACGCGTCTGTGGAAAAATTGGCCTGGTTTGATCACTAAGGGCGTCCTGTTTCTCCAGGACAACACACAAGTAGAGATGGCCTTGCGGTTCGCCCAGCAGTCGGTTTGCGGCCAACTTTGCTCTTTCACTGTCCGCCGAATATGCGAACATATGGCGATATTCGTGACCACCATATTCTTTTACATTGTGAAGAACGTTGACCCATGACACATCCATCAGGTGGTACAGGACAGCCAATTGAGACATTTCAGCACATGGACATACCCCCTACCTTATAAATAGACCATAGCTGGCGGCCATTTTACATTCTGTCTTTTGTCAGTGTAGGTAGAGGTTACTAGGTTGAGAAGGGACAGACTGTCAGTGACACAAATCGCTAGGAAATAGGTCCACAAAAGTCCTTTTAAGGACTGGTATAGGTGTACTATTGCTTGGTGTGCAGTATATAGGGGTGTAATACACTTATAATATATTTTCTAATATAAAAAGCATATTATAGTGGATTTGTATTGTGCAACATTGTGACTGGTGAGCGGTTCTGCAGCAATACTACAACTACCAAGAGTGAGAAACACAGTTAGAAAAAAGTATTATAACTGGTGTGATAGGCAGTTGCCCCCAAAAAACGACAGAATGAAGCGGGGTGTTATATATACTTTCATAATAGTGTATTTGGGTACTGCAGAATTTTTTTTTCTGTTTTACTGTGTTTCCTCTGCTACACACACTGTGACAAATGTTACTGGAAAAAAAGTGTTATAACTGGTGTGATAGACCAGTGGCCCCCCAAAACGACAGATTTAAGCGGAGTGTTATATAACAATATACTTTCATAATAGTGTATTTGGGTACTGCAAAAATTTTGCCTATTTCGCTGCGTTACCGCTGCTACACACAGTGACAAATGTTACTGGAAAAAAAGTATTATAACTGGTGTGATAAACCAGTGGCCCCCCAAAACGACAGATTGAAGCCGGGTGTTATATACCTTCTTCCACATATACTGCGCTTCTCTAGAGACTTTTGTCACAGGGTCATTTAAAAAATGACAGACAGAGGAAGAGGCAGGCCCTTCCACAGGGTTGGTAGGGGTAGGGCAGGAGCACCAGGCTGGAGCGAAAGTGGGAAGTTGCAGAAGGTGCATTCAATTACGTCAAAGGACGCACCAGACTTGGTTGAGTGGCTCACTCAGCCTTCCTCTTCTGCACCCTCTTCACACTCTGCTGTCTGCACCCCCAAAGACACCAACACCACCACCACCATATACCCTCCGCTTGAGTCACAGGAATTATTTTCCAGTCCATCACAAGACGTTTGCGATGCGCAGCCATTCTTGGCATTGGATCAGGAAGAGGAGGTAGAAACAGCCGCCACTCAGCAGTCTGACGACAGTACCCAGATCAGCCCTAGGAGGTTGGTCCCCGCTGTTGCTGCCTACTCCGTGATCTCTAATGTTAGTGGTGGGGAAGGTGACGTTGATGATGATGATGTGTCTATGGATGTCACGTGGGTGCCCACAAGAGAGGAAGAGGAGGGGAGTTGAGAGGGAGAGATGGACCAGCAGATAGGGAGGAGAAGCAGGCCGAATTACATTGCACAGGAGGGACAAACTAGACTGCTAATGTATCAGGAGCGAGTCATCAACCATGTACGGTCACATTTGGCGCTCCCAGGACGCCGGCACATGGCTCCGCAGTGTGGGCTTTTTTTAATGTGTCTGCTGCTGACAATAGTGTTGCCATCTGCAGCCTTTGCAGTCAACGCATAAGTCACAGTAAGCCCAACACTCACCTAGGGATGACAGCCTTAAGAAGGCACCTGGACTCCCATCACCGAGCCCAGCGGGAGCAATGTCGTCAGAACCCACAAAGCCAAACTCCAGGCTTTCACTGTCCAGCCTCTTCTCCTTCTCCTCACAATTGTCCTCCACTCCACCTTCCATCATGCCGTCCTCACGTTTTTCTGGAAGAAGGCAGGCTTCCGTGGCCCAAATGTTGGAGCGTAAAAAAATGATGACGCCGGATAACCCTCTTGCCCAACGGTTGACCGCTGGCTTGTCGGAACTGATAGCCCACCAACTACTGCCATATAAACTGGTGTACTTGGAGGCCTTTAGAAAATGTGTGGCCATTGGAACACCACAAGGGAAGGTCCCAGGAAAGAAATATTTCTCGCAGAAGGGCATCCCAGAGATATATGGCCATGTTCAGTGGCAAGTGAATGGATCTCTGGCACACAGTGTTGGTGCCAAGATACATCTGACCACAGACACGTGGTCTAGCAAACACGGACAGGGAAGGTATACAACTTTTACTGCCCACTGGGTGAACCTTCTTATGGCCGTCAAGCATGTAACCCGTGGCACTTGTGTAGATTTGGTTTTACCGCCACGGATTGCATGCTGGCCTGTCTCTTCTTCTCTTCCTCCTACTCCATCCCCCCTCTCCTCCTCGGCTGACTCCTCCTTTTCCGCTGCTACCGTCTCTTCCGCTGCGCCGCCCAACATCCCCAGAACCTATTCGACAGGTGAGACGTTTCCATGCTATGCTGCGTCTGTTGTGCCTGGAAGCCAAGAGCCACACTGGTCCTGCACTCCTTTCAGCTTTGCGTTCACAGGCAGATCAGTGGCTAACACCGCTCAGTTTGACAGTTGGTAAAGTGGTGTGCGACAATCTGCTGAGCGCGCTGAAACAGGGCAAAATTACACACGTGCCATGCATGGCACACGTCCTGAACTTGGTCGTGCAGCGATTCATTGTCAAATACCCTGGGGGTCCAGGACGTCTTGCGGCAGGCCAGGAAAATCCCGGGTCATTTCAGAAGATCTTATACAGCCATGGCTCGCCTTGCTGACATTCAGCGGCGACACAACCTGCCCGTCAGACGTCTTATTTGTGACTGCCCGACGCGATGGAACTCAACCTTGTATATGCTTGATAGGCTGCTCCAGCAGAAACGTGCAGTTAACGACTACCTGTACGAACTCTGCGGCAGGACAGGTTCTGGGGAGCTCATGCACGACGCATGCAGACTTCTGTGGCCATTTGATTAGATCACCAAACTGGTCAGTCGCAGCCAGGGTGCCATCAGTGACATCGCACCTTACGCCTTCTTTCTGCAGCGTGCATTGCATCGTGTCATTGATCAAGCCGTCAAGGAGCAGGAACAGGAGCAGGAAGGTGAGGAGGTCGCAATGCTGTATGAATTCCCAGGGGGGGACTACTCCATCTGAGACAAGTCAACAACAGGAGTCTGAAGAGGAGTTAGAGGAGGATGGTGCCGGGGTGGATGAGAAGGAGCAAGAAGAGCATGCTTTAAACCTGGGATCCCTGGTGTTGTCTGTGGATGGGGGGAGGAGAATGAGGACGACATTATCATAGATGATGAGCTGGAGCTAGGCCACTACATCACTGCCAGTTTAGTGCAAATGGGGGCCTTCATGCTCCAGTGTTTTTAGATGACCCCTGTATAAAAAGCATAAAGGGCAAGGACCAGTACTGGGTGGCAATGTACTTAGACCCCCGGTACAAACAAAAAATGGTGGAAATGTAACCACCATCACAGAGGGCGGTCAGAATGCAGCACTTCCAGGCCTTGTTTTGAGAAATGCTACATTCTGCTTCTGCGTGTGCTGGCAGAGGAATTTCCACTCACAGAGAAACAGTTGCGGGTACCAATCCAACAGCACCTGCAAGAAGAGGGCGGTTTGAAAATGTGTTGGTCACTTCTTTTTTTTTTTTTTTTTTCCATAAGAAATTTTATTAAAGTTTAAATAGAAAACATACATAATATGTACGACACATAAGAACAGATACATGAAATGTATACAGAAAAAAGGGGGTTGTTGTGATAATACAGAGTTGACATAACATAGTAAAAAAAGGCCAGAGTATACATCAGTATGGATGTAGTGGGTTCAAGCAGGGTATTCGTATATACAACTAGGCCAGGTGCCGGTATAACCTGTATGATGTGGTCCCTTGACGCAGGGATCCCGTCTAACTGAGGGCAGGCATGAAGGAGAAGTCATGAGCCACAGCGGCATCTTTTACTGGGTACTGTTAGCCAGGTTGCATAAAAGGTAGGGGATAAAATTGGCCAAGAGGCAGGAAAGGACCCACTGGGTATAGAGTAATGAGTCAGTTTCACCAGTTAAAGAGGACAAACAACAGAGTGGGTGGGAGAGATGGGGAGGGGAAGAAGGGGAGGAAGGGAGAAGGGATAGGGAGGGGAGGTGGGGGGAGGGTGAAGAGGAAAAGGGGGGAAGGGGAGGGGTGACAGGATGAAAGGGGGAGGCAGGGGGGTGAGGACGAAGAGGGTAAGAGGGGATGAAGGCGGGGCGGCACGGGGTCAGAGGTGTGGCAGTGGACCACATTAAGATGGGAGACCATATGGACATAGAACGCGACTATATTCTCTAGTCCTAGTAGAGTGCTTAAGTTTATGTTGGGGGGGCCTTGGTCTCCATATTCATTTTATATGTGGTGGTGTCTTTGAACCGGATCCAGTCTATCCATAGGGCTGAAAATCTGTGAATTTGATCATTTAAAATGCTGATTAGTTCCTCCATTACCTCAATTCCATTGAGTCTAAGGAACCACTCCTTAGACGATGGAATGGAGGTTGATTTCCAGTGGCATGGTAAGCAAAGTTTAGCAGCATTTAGCATGTGACGGGCAAGAACAGGCCTGCGTGCTTTATGTGTATCTGGGACATGGTTGAGAAGGAAGTGGCCAGGGGTCAGGAGAAGATCACAAGACGTGACTTCACGCACCAACCTGTGTACCATCTCCCAAAAGGGGTGAATAATGGCACAGTTCCACCAGATATGAAGCATGGTGCCTGGTTCCCGCTGACACCTCCAGCAGGTGTCTGGAACTCCCGGTTGGAATTTATGAATTCTGTCTGGTGTTCTGTACCAGCGTGTTGGTCACTTCTGATATGAGATAATTCTTTCAGCTGACCCATCGACAGCTATCCTCCGGATAAAGCATCAGGGAACGCCTAGACCGACAGGTGTCCAACTACATCGGGTTAACGGCCGATGTGGACGCTCTGAGAAGTGATGAACCCCTGGACTACTGGGTGGGAAGGCTTTACCTCTGGCCAGAGCTTGCACAATTTGCAATGGAACTGTTGGCTTGCCCCTCGTCCAGTGTCTTGTCCGAAAGGACGTTCGGTGCAGCAGGGGGGATCGTGACCGATAAGCGCACTCGCCTAGCTCACAACAGTGTTGACTACCTCACATTTCTAAAAATTAATGAGGCATGGATCTCTGAGGAATTCAACACATGTGACCAGTAGACCATGTTTGATTCAAATTCCTCATGACAGGCCACAAATATCCGCCAGACCGCCATCCACCCACAACAATTCATGGTCCCTGTCTTAGGTAAAAACAGTGGCATAAAAGACCTTTTATGTCCGTTGAATGCCTAATTTTTGGGGCCTGTAATGGCCGACACTTATTTATCGTGTGAATGCCTAATGTACCTCCAGCCACAGAATATAAAGTTCTTTGCTGTCAGCCTGGAATGGGCGACACTTACTTCTTCCTGTGAATGCCTAATTTTTCAGACTGGAATTTAAAATCAATGGGTCTGTAAACGTTCCGCTAAATTGTGGAACGGATGCGGACCCATTTTACGGATGTGTGAATGGACCCTATATGTATTTGACATGTATTTACCGGCTGCTGTCAGTTCTGGCTGATTTAGGCCGAGCTATTACACTAAAACCGAGCAATAATACAAAAAAACAAAATACACTTTATAACTGTATAAACAATTTATATAACTTATAAAAAAAAGCACCCCCTTCATAGCCTGGTGTTGCCTCTCCCCCATGGCCTTCATGCGCTCCTGAATTGACGAAATTTCACAGATAAAAAAGAATGCTTGTCGATCCCAGATTCGCTTAATACTTCTGGTATGTCAGTGTCCATGTTGTGGGACTATGTGTGCACAGCTAGTAAGTATTTTGTGGCTGCAAATATGACCTGGAGGTTTATCATGTTCACCTGCCATTAAAATGAATGGGACCTGCCGCGAACCTGCAGTTCGCGAACATTTGAGCGAGTTTGCGTGATCGCGAACAGTCCATGGCTTTGTTTTTATGTTTTATTACAGCGTTTTAGCTTGATTAAGGATTGGAGATTATGGGATGCCCACTTGACTTCAATAAAAAAACAACAATATCTTGCGTAAAGACAATGCATGATCATGGGGATAAATATTAGTATAGCCAGTTCTGTGGAGTAAAACAAAGGAGAAGAAAAGAAAGCACCACCTAAGTGTAGTTAAAATGGACAATGGTTAAAAAACACTCACAGGATAGTGAAGTAAATGCACTTATCAGAACATGGGAATGCCGCTCTGGTCCATCCTACAGATACTGCGTTGCGCCAGGGAGCTGCTGGAGATGGAGGAGCATCCTGTGGCCACCAGAAAGTCCGGGCCCACCCGCATGGAACTAGATGCCTGTAAAAGGATCTGGTGCTGTGAGTGCGTAGCCTGTTTGTTTCAGCCGACTCTTCCCTTCCAGTGATGTCATATCAGCCGTGCATTCCACGCTGGTTGGTCAAACTTCCTGGTGGCAACAGGACGCTCCAGTCATCTCCTCCATCTCCAGCAGCTCCTTGGTGCAACGCGGTAGCTGCAGGACAGACCAGGGCGGTTTTCCCATGAGAGCATTTACTCCACTACCTGTAAGTGTTTTTTAACCATTGTGCATTAAAGTACCTTTCAACTGCTACACTTAGGTGGTGCTTCCTTTTCTCCCCATTGACTTCAATAACTTCATGACCATCTTCCTATGTACAGTCTCTATAACAGTCTCTATATACAGTCTCCTCTTCTTCAGCCACCTGCACACACTTGGTTCCTGCTGGCTCACTCCTTAAAGGGAGCTGACAGGGTCTGACTGTCAGCTCAGCAATAGCCCATTAAAGTGAGGAACTTGCAGTCCCTTGACAATAGCACACTGGAGTGACACAGCTTAGCCTTTCACATTACTTCCTCCCTGTTGTTACTGAGCCCAACATAACATCTTCCAGCAATGCCAACCCACCTGGCTGCATCTGCCCCTTTACACCAGTCCACCTGACTGACTCTTCGCCAGCCCACCTGGCTGACTCTCAGGAGATCTTCATGGAAATGCAGAAGATTTAAGCACACCGCTGTCTTCGACTACATGTGGCAGTCTCCCCCCTTTGTAGTGCCCACAGTGCTACTCCTGCTCTCCTTTTGCTCCCATGCCTCCAGGAAGACTTCCTCCTCTGTGTTTTAACAGGAATCCCCTAGCACCTGTTTCCCAGCACAAGGTCACCCCCCCCCCCCCCTGAGACTAGGGGGCACCTCTGAGAGCCACAGGATACCCTCCTCAACACTGCATTCCCATCTTTTACCCGACTGCCCCGGCTGGCATGACTTATGTCTATTTATAAGGTAAACTCTGCCCCCTGCCACTGCCAGCCCACTACTAGATAGATGCTAGGATGTAGATAGTTTAGTATGGTGTAGTCTCCTGCTTAAAAGGATACTGATAGGTAACAGAAAAGCTACAAATGCTTAGTGAGGGGATCCTGTGTGACTCACAGGGTTGCTGCTGCTGCTGCTTTGATTGGCTCCTTAGTATCCAGACAGCCTTGGAAGGTTCTGGGTGAACAGTAGTGACCCATGCAAATCAGCAGCATTAATATGGATGCAGCTCCAGCCAATAACGCCCGCGAGCCTCTAGGGGGCGAGCGCGCACCGCCGGAGGCGCGCTCCCGCCCCCGCTCGTTCCCTAAACATCCCCGCGCGTGTGACCGGCGGCTCCGATGTCCGCCGGTCACTCGCGATCTCCGGTCTGAGAGGGAGAAAGGCAAGCGGCTGATGTAAACACAACCGTCTGTCATTCTCCCTGGTGTAACTGCAGAGACTGTATGAACCTGCTATATAGGATCGTACGTCTCTGTGGTTACATCACAAGCCACGCCCCCACAGTTAGAAGCACGCCCCTAGGGATACATTTAAATAATGTTCGTCAAGGGTCTGATCTGTCTGCCGCAATGTCGCAGTCCCGCAAAAAAAAAAAAATCGCAGATCGCTGCCATTACTAGTTTAAAAAAAAAAACAATAAAAATTACATAAATCTTTCCCGTAGTTAGTAAACGCAATAACTTTTGCGCAAACCAATAAAAATACGCTTTTTGTGATTTTTTTCACCAAACATATGTAGCAGAAAACAAATTGGCCTAAAATGTTAAAAAATTTTGATTTTTACATTTTTTTGGGGGGGAATTTCATATAAAAAAAATGTGAAAAATATTGTTATTTTTGCAAAATTGTCTCTCTTTTTTTGTTTATAGCGCAAAAAGTAAAAATCGCACCGGTGATCAAATACCACCAAAAGAAAGCTCTGTTTGTGGGAAAAAAAGGACGTCAATTTCATTGGGGTACACCATCGCACAACCGCGCAATTGTCTGTTAAATTCACGCAGTGCCGAATCGCAAAATAGGCCCTGGTCTTTGAGCAGCCAAATCCTCCGAGGCTTAAGTGGTAACTAAACAGCAACCTTGCTCCCGCCCTTCATCCATGTTTTGTCTTTCACTCTGCTCTTCTAGTAAAAGGAGAGCAGCATTGGCAGAGACTGGGGGGGGGGGGGCGGCTCAGGAAAGACCTGATCGTGATCTACCTGTCTGCTTCCCGCAATCGATCGAGGGGTTGCCGACCCCCGCCCTAGACTGATCATTGGGGAAACAAGTGAAAGTTGTACACCTGGCTGTGGAAAATACTGTGTGCCTGGCTTTGGGATTGAAGCTAGGGAAGATCCAGGGAAAATACCAGCAGCTCCTATGGGGATAGCGCTACATACACCTATAAAAATCTCCCCTCAAATTGTCCTTTTCCTTTTATTTTATCAACTTTGGGGATGCGGTGTTTGCATTTTTATTATTTAAGGGAATAATTATTTATTTATTTATTTTTTTCCGATTTTTTTTTTTTTTTTTCCAAAATTATTTATTTAACACACTTTTCTGGTGGTATAGCCCTTCAAAGTGGTCTGCACCAGATTAAAAAATGCATGCTGTTGCTCCTGAAACATGAGACAGATTTTGGTAGCCCTAAATTGCAGCAGCTGACAGCCCCCTAGTAACCAGTGATGCTGACTGTAGGCGGAGCCTGATGGGAATGTCATGGCCCTGCCATTTTTTTCCAGCAGGGGGACTCTAGTGGCACTGAGATTGGCCTTAGGATCTGGAGGTCCACTTCATGACTAGGAGCAGGAATTGCTATTAGTCTTGACTGCTGAGGCGCCATAGGCTCAGGCATAAAGCCAACTATTAACATAATGAACAACCCCTCCCGAGTCGCATCGGTCATTACCGCCGGAAAGCCAACCACCTGCTCTAAAAAACGGTACCAGGGTGGTGCCCCTAGCTAGAGGCATCACCCCGGTACAACCAGTTAAAGTCAGCCGACGTAGGTCTACGTGGCTGGTGGTTAAGTGGTTAATGACCAGGCCATATTTTGCGATTCGGCACTGCGTGAATTTAACGGACAATTTTGCGGTCGTGCGACGCTGCACCCAAATTAAATTGATGTCCTTTTGTCCCCACAAACAGAGGCTTTCTTTTGGTGGTATTTGATCACCTGTGCGATTTTTATTTTTTGCGCTATAAACAAAAAAAGAGCGACAATTCTGAAAAAAATATATATATTTTTCACATTCTGCTATATGACATTCCCAAAAATATTTAAAAATCAAATTCTTTTAACATTTTAGGCCAATTTGTTTTCTGCTACATATTTTTGGTAAAAAAAAAAATCACAATATCTTGATTGGTTTGCGCAAAAGTTATCGCGTCTACTAACTACAGAAAAGATTTATGTCATTTTTATTGTTTTTTTTTTTATACTAGTAATGGCGGCGATCTGCGATTTTTAGCGGGACATTGTAGCCGACAGATCGGACCCCTGACTGACATATTTGACACTTTTGGGGGTACCAGTGACATCACTACAGTAATCAGTGCTATACATATGAACTGTCACTGTAATAATGACACTGGCAGGGAAGGGGTTAACATTATGGGTGATCAAGGGGTGAAATGTGTACCTAGGGGAGTGATTCTAACTGTATGGGGGCGTGGCTTGTGAAATGATCATAGAGATCTGTGTTCCTATATAGAAGGTGCTCTGTGATCATTCCAGAGAGAAGAACGGTCAGCTGTGTTTACAACATCTGACCGTCCTTCTCTCTCAGCGGGGAGCAGTCGCGGGTGTCAGGCGGCAATCGGAGCCGCCTGCCCCCTGCATAGGCTTTCCCACTGCCGGGTGGGGACGGGAGCGTGCCGCCGGTGGCACGCGCTCGCCCCCTAGCTGCAGGCGCACGACCGACGTAGGTCTATGTCGATTCGCACAGGAGAGTCACCCTGCCGCTGGAAAAAGGCGGGTGGTGGTCGGGAAGCGGTTAATGATTTAATGTTATCACAAACCATGTTTAACACATTATTTTTCAATTGATTGCACTATTGATGCGCACAGTTGTACACATTTTGATTTGTATTTTCATTCACATTTGCCGACCACCCACTGCAGTGTACACTGCGGCAGGCTGGCTCGGCTGGGCAAACTGCCGTAGCTGTACGGCAGTTCGCAGGAACACTCCGGGGGGCATGTGCACGCTGCAGAAGGCGTGCGCCTGCCCCTATTAAGAAGCAGGAAAGCTGATTAATGGGACTGGCAGTTGCCATTGCCGCCGGGCACCCGCGATCGCTCCCCGCCGAGAGAGAACAACGGTCTGCTGTTGTAAACACATCCGACCGTTCTTCTCCCTGGAATGAACACAGAGAGACTGTGATCCTTCAATATAGGAACACAGGTCTCTGTGTTAATTCCACAAGTCTCTCCTCCATACAGTTAGAAAACACTCCCCTAGGCTCACACTTAACCCTTTGATCACCCTTGGTGTTAACCCCTTCCCTGCCAGTGTCATTATTACTGTAAATAGTGCATATTTGTAGCACTGATTACTGTAGTAATGTCACTGGTCCCCAAAAAGTGTAAAAAATGTCAGTTAAGGGTCCGATCTGTCCGCCGCAATGTCGCAGTCCCGCTAAAAAAAAAAATCGCAGATCGCCGCCATTACTAGTAAATAAATAAATAAAAATGACATAAATCTTTCCCGTAGTTAGTAGATGCGATAACTTTTGCGCAAACTAATCAAAATAAGTTTATTGCAAGTTTTTTTTTTTTTTACCAAAAATATGTAGCAGAATATAAATTGGCCTAAAATGATGAAAAAGTTTGATTTAATTTTATTTTTTTTTTTTTTTTTGGGAATGTTGTATGGCAGAAAGTGAAAATAAATATACAGTGGGTACGGAAAGTATTCAGACCCCCTTAAATTTTTCACTCTTTGTTATATTGCAGCCATTTGCTAAAATCATTTAAGTTCATTCTTCTTCCTCATGAATGTACACATAGCACCCCATACTGACAGAAAAACACAGAATTGTTGACATTGTTGCAGATTTATTAAAAAAGAAAAACTGAAATATCACATGGTCCTAAGTATTCAGACCCTTTGCTCAGTATTTAGTAGAAGCCCCCTTTTGATCTAATACAGCCAGGAGTCTTTTTGGGAAAGATACAACAAGTCTTTCACACCTGGATTTGGGGATCCTCTGCCATTCCTCCTTGCAGATCCTCTCCAGTTCTGTCAGGTTGGATGGTAAACGTTGGTGGACAGCCATTTTAGTTTGACAATCAAACCAAGGACCTTAGTGCTGCAAGGCAGCTGTGCTAGCCACTAAGCCAATGTTTATCAGTCTGCAGGAGCAGTCAGTGGGCAAAGGACTATTTACCCAAAATCCAAGCATGCCCTCAATCCCTCTAAGGTAAGCTGGGTCCAACGGACCCCCAAACCAAAGTGACTCCTGTCACACATTATATTACCAAAAGTATTGGGACACCTGCCTTTACACACACATGAACTTCATTGGCATCCCAGTCTTAGTCCGTAGGGTTCAATATTGAGTTGGCCCACCCTTTGCAGCTATAACAGCTTCAACTCTTCTGGGGAGGCTGTCCACAAGGTTTAGGAGTGTGTCTATGGGAATGTTTAATGAAAATCCCAATAAAATACATTTACGTTTTTTAGTTGTAAAATTACAAAATGTGGAAAATGTTAAGGGGTGTGAATACTTTTTCAAGGCACTCTAGATACTAGGACCAGTTTAGATAGGAACCAATTAAACTACCATAATGTTTTTGCAGTGGAATATCTAGAGGAAACCCATGCAAGTACTGGGAGAACATGCAGACACCATGCAGTTAGTGTGCTATTTGGCAATCAAACCAAGGACTTTAGTGCTGTAAGGCAGGTGTGCTAGCCACTAAGCCAATGTTTTCCAGTCTGCAGGAGCACTCAGTGGGCACAGGACTATTTACCCAAAATCCCAGCATGCCCTGATGACAAAATATGAAATATGGAACCCTTATGTATTAATTGTATATTAGTGAAACTCAAATCTATCTGTCTACTCCTCACCTCACGTCAGTCTCCTCTCCCATTGCTAACTTACTTACTGACATATCTACATGTATGTCACACCACTTCCTCAAACTAAATCTCTCTAAAACTGAGCTGGTAATATTCCCCCCTGCCCATGCCCCCCTCCATGACTTCTCTATCAAAATTAGTTATGCAACCATCAATCCCTCCCCTCATGCCAGGGTACTAGGTGTAATCCTGGACTTTGACCTGTCCTTTCAGCCCCAAATCCAATCATTGTCAAAAGCTTGTAGACTTCACCTCCGCAACATCTCTAAAATTCTCCCCTTTTTAACAACAGAAACCACCAAGCTACTCATTCACTCCCTTGTTATTTCTCGCCTCGACTATTGCAACTCCCTTCTCATAGGCCTACCACTCCATAGGCTATACCTCCTACTCTCAAGCTCCCTTGTCTCCTCCTCCTATGCTCGTCTCCAGGATTTCTCCAGGGCCTCTCCCATCCTCTGGAACGCTCTACCTCAACCTATACGGCAATCTCCTACTATAGCTGCTTTCAGGCGATCCCTGAAAACTCATCTCTTCAGGGAAGCCTATCACACCGCCAACGAATCTGCCATCAGCTCATTCCCTACTCTTACAACCTCTTGTAACACCTGCCCCACCCTATTAGATTGTAAGCTCTTCTGAGCAGGGCCCTCTTAATCCTCTTGTATTTTATTGTATTGTAAATGTATTGTCTCCCTCTAATATTGTAAAGCACTGCGTAAACTGCTGGCGCTATAGAAATCCTTAATAATAATAGTGAAACACAGGCTGTAATCTAATGAGAAGAACACATATAAAACATTTGCACATTTTCATAAAATATTAAAGAGAAACTAAAGAATTATATTTTCAGTTTGAGAGAACAAGGATGATAAAAAGACTTACATTTCACAATAGGAAAAGCATTTGGGTGAGCCAACTGAGCCAAAACTTTCTCCCTTAAAATTGATCAGAGTTCTGCTCAGACAGTGAGCAGAGATTAATCCTCCGATAATGACACCTCCCTCTTTGTAATATTCATACTCAAACAATGGCTTTATCATATTAAGTCTACAATGAGATGCTAAGCTCCGGGTCCATACAACTCCATAGTATGTGATGGGAAGGACGAGTATCAGGTAACGGACACCGAACACTGGAGACCAATCCATGTTACACAGCAGATCGTCTCAGTCACCGGCAGCTCTGCTCAGGAGGAGACACAATCACCGGAGCTTTATACACATCGACTGACACCGATTTACACTACAGAACAAAGAACTGAAGAATAGTAACTTCAGTCTGAAAATATAAAATCTATATGAGGCAGTGTAACTGATCTAATAAAGTAGTTGTATTCTTTTATTTCAAATTCAATACACTTTCAGCAAATTCAGAATTAAAAATATTCATTTTCAAAATATACTTCTCCAAAAAATATATATATTTTTTCTGGTAAAATTAAATTTTTATATCACAGGATGGAATGTGAGTGTCCAATTGAAGTAAATGAGTCATTAAAATTTACATTTTTTGTAGGGTTTTTGGACTTTCCTGTGAAGCGGCTGGCTCAGAGACATGCAAACTTGGTATTGCACAGAGAATTGTGATCACGCGTGAAAAAACATGCACAGCCATGTGCATGTAGCATCCTCTAGTGTGTGCTAGAAGTAGTATTAGAGTAGTTGTTAGTGTAGAACAATGTTGGCATGGCTGAGGGCCAGGCCTGGGTTGTGAATCTGGGTTAGGGCTTAGTGACTCAGGGGCTGGATGACTCATCTGCAGCTCTCTCTGACTCTTGCCCTGGTCTGGAAGTTGGTGGAAACTTCCAGAGCTGGAGGGTGGGAGTAATGAGAGGCTGCCTGGGGCTTGGAAGGGTCCACCAATACACAAGGAGGAAACCCTTCCTGGAGGCACAAGAGCAAGGAGGGGACAGCAGGAGCAGGTCATCACACCTAGGAGGATCTCCTGAGAGTCAGCCAGGTGGGCTGGTGGGTGTCAGTCTAGAGGACTGTGGAGAGAAGATAGCCTGGTGGGCTAGAGAAAGGGGAAGCTGCAGCCAGGCGGGTTGGCAGTGCCTAAAGAGGTGGTGCTGGGATCACTAGCCACAGAAGGGATGAATGCTAGGCACTCAACTTTTGCTACACAACCAAGGCCTCAGGTTCCTGCGTGTAATGGGCTATTACTTAATCTGACTGAGTGATTGTTGTATAATTGACAGTGTTCCAGCTGGGTTCTGTAAGCAAGTGAGTGCTGGAGGAAGAAGAGGAGCTGTATATAGAGTTCTATATAGAGACTGTATATAGGAAGAGTTGTCCCTGAAGTTTGTTATAAAGTCAAGTGGGCATCCCATAATTTCCCATCCCTATCCAAGTTATTAACCCCTCAATGAAACAAAAACAACAAAGTCACGGGCCGTTTTCTGGCTCGTGTGCTTGTGAAGTTTCAATGTGCCTGGCTTTGCAGGGTGGGGGATCCCAGTTGCTTTCAGGGCCTTGGGGGGTGCGCTACATTTGGGGACTCATCCAGGATATTTTCCATAGCAACCTGCACAGTTGTTGCTCCTAGCAACTGAAATTCATTGAGCCAGAGGACTGTGCCTTGCTTCAGGACCACTGTAAGGGTTAAAACTTAGGAGACAGACTTATGTGCTCTGCCTTTATGTGATTGTGCCAAGTGCCAAGTGCCAGTGTCCATAGCAACCAGAGGGAGCTGCCGCAGAGCCAGCGCTGCACCGCATACCCAGTTGCCCCAAACAACGGCTGGGCTGGACACTTATGTTATAAGTATGCTGTTCAGTGAGAACTGTATCATGTGCTGTCACCTGTGGAAACCATGGCGGACGGTCGCGCCCATGGATTACAAAATATCCAGCAGTCTGCTTAAAGCTGGAGAAAGTGACTGTGAGCTTAAGTATCCTGATGAGAACAGTAAAGAGTGCACCAGTATGCCTGCCATTGCCCATGGTGATTGGGGTAAGCCAGCGGGTGTCTGCAGGAGGGGGTTGGTCAGTTGCTCAACCCCAGCTGATGTTAATGACTGCCCTAATCCTGCTAACAACAGAAAATGCTTGCTACCATCTGCTCTCAGTTGCTCGGGCACAGTCGGTGCCAAGTGGCATGTCCTGACAAGTTCTGCAAATATCAGCATGTGCATCACAGCCATCAGTGTACTGCCTGTGCCTGCAAGTTGTAGTCCAATCAACAAGTGGTTACTGCAGAGCACGTGGGAACAAGCCTGCCTATCAGAGTTGCGGGCGCCTGTCAGTCTGGAAGCTTGGGGTGGGAGGAGTCTCAGAATGTTCTGCCTGCAGAAAGAGAGAGAGGGGAGCAAGATGGCCGAAGGTGCATGTGCGTACCCAGCAATGACCTGGTTGCCTGAAGTGCAGGAGGTGACATTGGTGGACATCAGTTTCTGGTTGGAGCATCGAGGGAGATTCAGCCTTGAGTTGATCGAGGGATGTAGAGGCTGTGTTTGATCTTTACTGGCTGCAGGAGGTCTACTGCAGGAGTCAGTGCCCGGATCTGGTGCGGGTACTGCACCATGAGAGCAGGAGCTGCTCACATACAGTGTAGACCTGCAATCAGATCTCTTCCAGGAACAGCGGTAGCAAGAGGTATATTTAGAGATATTGTCCTGTGAGATGGCCATGAGTTCTTTCATTTTAGCTATCTTGATTCATTGGAACCACTCCTGGAGTGAGGGTGCTCGTGTTTTGCCCAAGAAAGCTGGGATACAGAGTTTAGTAGCGGTTATCATGTGCATTGCTAGAGATTAAAAAATATACATCTAGGCAGAGTAGTATGGTGGGCTTTGGGCAGGTGAGAGATCCAACAAAATGGGACTCAAGATTATCTTATGCACTTCAGACCAGAATTTTTGGATGATGGGGCATGTCCACCAGGTGTGTAGGAGGGAGCCTGGTTCTGCATTACATCGCCAACACAAGTTAGATACTGATGGTGAAAATTTATGAACAGTGGTTGGGACTCTATACCAGCGAGATAGAAGCCATTCTCCTGTACTGACACATTTACTGAGCCTTTGTGGACATTTTCAAATGTACGTTCCCACTGCTCCTCTGTAAGATTCAAGGAAAGTTCTTTCTCCCAAAATTGGCATATATTAAGTGTTTCTGTGGAGTATGTCCTGAACATAGTAGCTCAGAGGGGGTAAATTGGAGGGACAAATGAAGTTTGTGAGTTGAGCCTAGAAGAAAATGTTGTAATTGGAAATAAATCCAGAGTGGGAATTTATGGTTTGTCATTTGGGAGGCAAAGTCTTTGCGGTTCATGAACAAGCTTCTTTGAAATAAGTGTTTGGCTAGAACATGTTTATGTGGCCATAAGTTGAGACATTTTGGGACATCCCCGGGGGGAAGTCAGAGTTAAGACGAAGTGGGGTCATGGGACCTGTGGAGGTAGAAATTGGAGTTTTGTCAGCTACTTCTCGAAAGCAACGCAGGGTAGAACCTACAAGTGTGTGTACACTAACTTGGGGCGGTATGTGTTTAGGAGATAGCCAGGGTGTGATAGCTATGGGTGTTGGGGATAGAGATTATTCTAGTGCCACCCATTGTTTCGTCGAGGCATGTACATTCCAGTCCACTATTCTGATTAGAAGGCAAGTCCTGCAGAATTTGTGTATGCCAGGGAGGCCTATGGCACCTTTAAGTTTGGGAAATAAAAGGTGTTCATTTTTGATGCGTGGGCATTTGTTATGCAAAATTAATTTTGTGCACATGGCTTTGTAGGTAGAAAAGAATGCGGGGGGTGGTGGATGGGGATGGCATGCATGATATAAAGAAGCCTGGGAAGAATGTAAATTTTAATTATTGCGGATCTTCCAAACCAGGAGAAGGATGGGTTATCCCATTTTTGGAGATCTCGTCGTATGGAGGTTAGTATTTATATGTAATTTAGGGGGTATAGGTCAGAAAGATTGGCTGGGAGTTGTATAACCTAAGTATGTGATTGCTCTAGTCTCCCAAATGAATGGGAAATTGGTCTGACAGTGAGATGCCGTATCTGCAGATAAAGAAATGTTTAGGGCATATGATTTATCAACGTTTATTTTGAGATTAGAGATGTTCTGGACACGGGCAAAATCCCCCAGTAGATTCGAAAGGATGATGTGGGGGTCTGAAATAAATAGTAAAATATTGTCTGCAAAAGCTGCTTGAATTGTCTCGGAGTCTACTAAGGAAGGGTTTTAGTGTGAGTACATTTAAAAGTGGGGAAAGAGGGCAACCCTGGCGGGTTCCATTTCGGATAGAGGAGGCCTTCGACAGATGGCCGTTGATCCTGAACCATGCAGTAGGATTTGCGTATTGTGCCAGAATCATGTTAGTCACGTTGTCCTGTAGGCCTATGGCTCGGAGGACTTCCTTCATTTAGTCCCAGGCCACTCTGTCAAATGCCTTCTCAGCATCCAATGATAGAAAGAAACCACTTTGCTTGGATGAGGTCAGACATGTATGAAAGTTGATGGCATTAATGGTATTGTCTCTAGCTTCTTGGGCAGGGATGAATCCCAATTGGTCTGTGTTCACTAGAGTCCAGAGGAGAGGGAGTAGGTGGTTTGATAGGACTTTTGCGTAAAGTTTAGAATCTGCATTGAGCAGGGAAATGGGGCGATAGTTAGATACTGGGTGTGATCCTTGTCTTCTTTTGGCAATACAGTCATGTGAGCTTCTAGAAGGCAATGTGGGGGGGGTGTGTAGGGGATGTAAGGGAGTTAAACGCCGAGATTAATGGGGTAGTCAGGACATCTTTAAAAGTTTTGTAGTATATGGCTGTAAAGCTGTCAGGGCCAGGACTCTTTCTGGCTTTTGTCTGTTTAATCACTTGTGACAATTCTTCTGCAGAAATCGGAAGTTCTAGAGATTGAGTTGTGTGTTCAGAGATTGGTCCTGGGGCATATTGACTCAAATCTTTTATAAATTTAGATCTGAATTTTGAGGGATCCCTGGGAGGCTTTGAAGGGGACAAGTTATACAGATTAAGATAATATTGTTCAAAGCATGATGCTATATCATTGTTGTTCATAGCAAATGTGCCATCGGGACATTTAATTTGGCATATCACCTTGCCTGCCCTTTTAGCCTGTAAGGCTCTGGATAACAGAGCACTACTTTTATTGCCCTGTTCGTAAAATAGTTCATGTGTCAAGGCGAATTTTCGATGTGTGGCTTGATTTAATTCATCCAGTAGTAGGGATCTAACTCGTGTAAGCTCTTGTAAAACTTGTGGGGCTTGGATTTTTTTTGTGAGATGCTTCTAGGCTCTTAATTTGGTTATTCAGGTTTCAAATGGTATCTTGTTTCTGCCATGTCCATTTGGAAGCAAAAGCTAGGAGTTCCTATCTGCACTTATGTTCTTCCCATTGAGTTAAGGGGTGTACGTCAGGTGTGTTATTTATTTGGAAAAAAGATCTGAGGTGTGAGTTTATATGGTCTAGGTTACATTTGTCTGTCAGAAGGGAGGCGCCAGATTTCTGTTTTCCCAACAGACTCCTGGAATGATAGAAGAATGGAGATTGGGTGATGTCCTGTGAGAAACATAGGTTCAATTGTGGCCCTGTGCAGGAAGGTTAGATCTTGTTGAGTTAAGAAAAAATAATCTATTTAGGAAAATCTGTTGTGTGCAGTGAACAGAAAGAAAAATCTTTTTTTTTTTTTGGGTGAATGGTGCGCCACTTATCATGTAACAGAAGGTCATGCGATTGGGATTATATCTGGTGTAGAGCTTCAAATGATAGAAAAGATGAACCTGTGGAAAATTCCAGTATGGGGTTAAGGGGGACATTAAAGTCACTCCCTAAGTTCAGTATTCCAGATTGAACCATGGAAAGTAGGGATGTGATATTGTGGAAAAATGAGACTTGTTTTACAATTGGGGAATAGATGTTGGCCAATGTGATTGGCCTATTCCCCAGGCAACCTTTGAGAAAGAGGTAAAGGCCTCCAGGGTCAGCCATGGAATCTGTGATTTCTAGAGGGCAGTGTTTCGCTATCAGTTTGGATTCCCCTTTTGATTCAGAGAGTTAGTTTGTAGCGTGGAAAGCTTTAGGATAATGAATGTTGTTAAATTTGGGTATACAGTTAGTTCTGAAATTAGTTTCTTGCATATATTTGATGTCTGCTTTATGGTTTCTCATTAAGGAAAGTACCTGGGAGCGTGTTTTGTGAATGTTCAGGCCGTTAACATTGAGGGAGCGGAGTTTGACAGTGAAAGGATTAGTTGAGACTCTTGGATGCATTGTATGGAATTGAACGTGTGTTATGATTTGCTAATAGGTGGTGGGGGTACCCGAGGGTAGAGGAGTGAGAGGGGAAGGGAAGGTGAAAAGAGAAAAGGAAATGAAGAGCAAAGGCAAGAGAAAGAAAAAGGAAAAAAAAAAGGGGGGGGGGGAGGTGGGGAGTGAAAGAGGAGGGTGGAAGGGAGTTGTGACGGGAGTCACTTGGGGCGCAGGGTGACCAGGAAACTGGGGGGCACTGGGGATATGGTTTGGATGGCTCCAAATGGGACAGTGATATTCAGGAATGATGTCTCTCTTGAAATATGAAGATTTTATTCCCTGTACAGTATGAGGTCCATGGCCAGGAAGTACAACTCCTAATATGGTCATTCCAGGAAGTTCAATGTGGAGACTGACTGTCTAACAATGTTGCTTTTATCTGAGGTGGCTTTCCATTCACCTATTGTTAAGTGTGCTAATGAACTCACCTGTTGTCTGCTAAGGGATGTATTGACACTCAGGGTAATGTGTATTGGGAGCTCATTATGTAACCATTGTGTGATGTTGGGGGCTGGATTTGGGTCATTGTTCATGTAGTGACTGCATTACTTCTAACGTGTATATAAAGCGTGTATTCCTTTTCAATAAAGAGTCTGATTCCTGCTTGACCCTCAATACAGAGCCTCATCTCGTACTTGGGGGGGAGGATTATTTGTATGGATTTCTTGTTTGGCTGAGTGGAGTGTCCGGTAGCTGCTTTTGTGTTCTGGAATGAAATGTCCTAAACGACTGTAACCCCTTTCATACCCGGGGTGTCCTTACAGGAGTGAAAAGGGGGGGGGGGGGTTAAAAAATGGATTAGGGGAGTAGGTAGTAATTGGAGCTTAGGGGATGGGCGAGGATGGATAAGACCGGAGGTGAAGTTAGACCAGCTAGCCCACCTAGCGAAAAAGATCCAGATGTGGTCAGCGGAAACTCAAGGAAACCCGCTGGATAGGGAGATGGAAGGGTAAACTAACATAGTCCCGCCTTTGGAAGACTATGGATCCTATGTCAGAGGTAGGGGGTAAATGGTAGTGAGATGGGATACATGGATTGGAGGAGTGATAAAGTAAGAAACCGTTACAAGAATACAACACTGGAAAGACACAGGAATTAGAACCATCACATTAATATCTAGCAACTTTAAGTGAAACTGTTCCAGGAAAAGAAATAAAAAAGGATTTTTCCAACAACATTGTACGTATTTTGAAAGGTGCGGAGGTGATGTGAGCGACCAGATCCTTTGGGAAAAATACAAAATTGTGGGACAAATGTGACTTGGGTAGTTAATGGGTTCAATTTGGTGTATGAAGGCATTTGTCATATGGGGTGGTGACCTTCGAGGCTAGTTAGGATACATATATGTAAGCTTAGCTGAGTTCAGTTAAATTAAATTAAATTATGGGAGACATCAGTTTTAGGCAGTGGAAATACAATATCTTACAAAAGTGAATACACCCCTCACATTTTTGTAAATATTTTATTATATCTTTTCATGTGACAACACTGAAGAAATGACACTTTGCTACAATGTAAAGTAGTGAGTGTACAGCTTGTATAACAGTGTAAATTTTCTTGTACAACAGTGTACATTTTCTGTCCCCTCCAAGGAACTCAACACACAGCCATTAATGTCTAAACCTCTGGCAACAAAGGTGAGTACACCCCTAAGTCAGAATGTCGAAATTGGGTCCAAAGTGTCAATATTTTGTGTGGCCACCATTATTTTCCAGCACTGCCTTAACCCTCTTGGGCATGGAGTTCACCAGAGCTTCACAGGTTGCCACTGGAGTCCTCTTCCACTCCTCCATGACAATATCAGGGAGCTGTTGGATGTTATAGACCTTGCGCTCCTCCACCTTCCGTTTGAGGATGCCCCACAGATGCTCTTGGCCAGTCCATCACCATTACCCTCAGCTACTTTAGCAAGACCGTGGTTATCTTGGAGATGTGTTTGGGGTCGTTATCATGTTGGAATATTGACCTGCGGCCAGTCTCTGAAGGGAGGGGGATCATGCTCTGCTTCAGTATGTCACAGTACATGTTGGCATTCATGGTTCCCTCAATGAACTGTAGCTTCCCAGTGCCAGCAGCACTCATGCAGCCATATACCATGCCACTCCCACCACCATGCTTGACTGTAGGCAAGACACACTTGTCTTTTTTCTTCTCACCTGGTTGCCGCCACACATGCTTGACACCATCTGAACAAAATAAGTAATTTATCTTGGTCTCATCAGACCACAGGACATGGTTCCAGTAATCCATGTCTTTAGTCTGCTTGTCTTCAGCAAACTGTTTGCAGCTTTCTTGTGCATCATCTTTAAAAGAGGCTTCCTTCTGGGACGACAGCCATGCAGACCAATTTGATGCAGGGTGCAGCGTATAGTCTGAGTACTGACAGGTTGACCCCCACCCCTTCAACCTCTGCAGCAATGCTGGCAGCACTCACACATCTATTTCCCAAAGAGAACCTCTGGATATGACGCTGAGAACGTGCACCCAACTTCTTTGGTCGACCATGGCGAGGCCTGTTCTGAATGGAACCTGTTTGTATGGTCTTGGCCACTGTGCTGCAGCTCAGTTTCAGGGTCTTGGCAATCTTCTTATAGCCTAGGCCATCTTTATGTAGAGCAACAATTTTTTGGTTCAGATCTTCAGAGAGTTCTTTGCCATGAGGTGCCATGTTGAAATCACAGTGGCCAGTATGAGAGAGTGAAAGCGATAACACCAAATTTAAAACACCTGCTCCCCATTCAGACCTGAGACTTTTTTAACACCTATGAGTCACATGACACCTGGGAGGGAAAATGGCTAATTGGGCCCAATTTGGACATTTTCACTTAGGGGTGTACTCACTTTTGCTGCCAGTTGTTTAGACATTAATGGCTGTGTGTTGAGTTATTTTGAGGGGACAGCAAATTTACACTGTTATACAAGCTGTACACTCACTACTTTACATTGTAGCAAAGTGTCATTTCTTCAGTGTTGTCACATGAAATTATATAATAAAATATTTACAAAAATGTGTGTATATATACATATATATATATATATATATATATATATATATATATATATATACAGGGCTTTTTTTCTCAGAGAATAGGCGCAGGAACTCCCCCCTTATAAGTCCCCCCTTGTCTCTGCTCCCCACCCCTTTCCAAGAACCATCCCTTGGTTTCACCCCCCACCCACCACCCAGTACTGCCCCAAGTATCAGTTTATGGTGCTAAATAATTTGTATGGAATTTATTATTGTCTATTAACAAGAAAAGCAGTTAAATAAATCCCCTGGAGCCAGCAACAATAGATCCCCCAAGCAACAATAGATTCCCCCAGAAACAGTAGACCCCACCCCAGCAACAATATATCACTCACACAACAAAAGACACCCCCAGCAAAAATAGACCCCAGCAACAATAGATCCCCCACAAGCAATAATAGACCCTCACACAAAAACAGATCCCCACCAGTGACAATAAATCCCCCAGCAGACAGCATCAATAGACCCTCCAGCACACCCCTTGCTTTTATATACATTTAGTGCTGGAGGTGCCGGAACTGCGTTCCCCCGCGTTCCCGCTGAAAAAAAGCCCTGTATATATATATATATATATATATATATATATATATATATATATATATATATCCTACATACCCTTTCTTTACAAATTTTAAAGTAGAACTATAGGCAAAACTTTTTTTATTCATTTTGGATAGAGTAAGGGAGGGCTACCCCTGCCATCTGTGTCCCATTTGAGAGATTTCTCTTCACTTCCTGTCCCATAGCCAAAACAGGAAGTGAGTGGAAATCTCTGTGAAATTAAATGAATCCCTTGGGGACCTCAAGGTCACCAGAACTAGTGTCCCCATGGGAAGTTTTCCCCTCTATTACTTTTTTGGGGATGACCCAAAATTCGAGATTTTCTTTTACATTAACTTTCATTGAAAATGGTAACCAGGACAAATAGAGAAGCTGAATCTCCCTAATAGGGACACAGAAAACAATAACAATTTATTATGGATTGTTCTAATCCCTCTCCACTCCATCCAAAACTATATAAAAAAAAAAAAAATATATTGTATTGTAAGTCCATTATTCATAGTGTTTATTATTATTATTATTATTATTATTATTATTATTATTATTATTATTATTATTATTAATAATAATATTATTAGTATTATTATTAAAACGTATTATTATTATTATTATTATTAATAATAATAATATTATTATTTTTATTGTTATTGATATTTTGCTGAACAGAACATTTTATCTTTAATTATCATATACATGTTCTTAATATTTTACATACTAATAAGAATTACATTATTTTGTAATCTGAATTTTAAATATAATATATACTGAATATTCAGCAAAAGAAACTACTAAACTTTATAAGGTTTATTTCTCGGAATTGCTGATACTGGAAAGCGATTCTTTAATAAAATATTATTAGACATCTTCTTCAGGGAACAGCCGGAGTTTGTTCTATTGGATGAAAGTTTCTGTATAATCTCTCGGGGGATGGAATGTAACTTTACTATTCTTCCCCTGAACACTGAAGTCACATTTAGAATGTTGTATTTCTTGTGTCTTATACAGAAAAATCTTATAATATCTCGGTGTTGTGTTGGATTCCCCTGATAGGTGATATTCTGGATTCTGGTTACCATATGATGACAATCTCTCACACATTGTAGCAGAATAGTAAAGCTGATAATAATATTTATTCATACAGGTTTCATTTTTTTTTCTAACTAGCATTATGTAAATAACTGATAGGATTGTACAGTGATGGTCAATGTGTACATTACATCCCTAGATTGCTATTAGTGTCGAACTTCCAATTTTTCTGCTTTTGTGCCTTTTACCCCCATAAGGTGCAATACATAATACAGATCAACACACATTACTTCACATGAATTCAAAATAAATAAATAAATAAAATAATGTGATTGGCGTTCTGTGCAGCGAATTGTACATGTGATAAGCTGAATTATATATCAGAAAAAACATTCTTGTACACTATGATGTCATAGGATAAAAGCAGCAAATGCATGTATATCATACACCAGCTAGCTAGTATATAGCACAAACATCTTTTTGGCTAAGATCAGGTGTAGTATCTGTTCATATCAGTTTTTGGGGATAGAACTCAGACTCCCTTTCGCCAATTTGGGAGTCAGTTAGTATTTCCCTCATTTATTAAGTTGGGAATGGTGGGCAGTGGTGGGAGGGACTTTTCCCTACCTGGTTGATTCTTGCCTGGTGCACCAGGCTTGTCCCCGATTGTAGGCAAGGCCCTAAGCTCTCTAAGATCTGATGCCTTCATGGTAGGGATGGGGCTGCCCCCTACCGCTGCAGTTGTACACTCACTACAAAAATGTGAAATCACTACTGCACTACTGCAGTAGTGATTTAAAATTATTGCAGCAGTGAGTGGCATACTACTAAAGCAAAAAGAAAGCTGCGCCAGTCTTAGGTAAGTAAAGGCCGGTAGGGTAGGTGAATGGGATCATCCATCTTCTTGTCCTGGATACCGTTGCAGAAAGGAGGGGTGCAGGGTGCCGGTGGTGCGTGGAGGCTGTTGTCTGGCAGCCTGTCTGATGGTGCTGTGGTGGTGGAGGACTCTCAGTGGGGCTCCACTCCCTGCTTCCGGTCAGCCCGACATCACTTCCTGTGAGGCGGAGGGAACGATGGGCGTTGCTAGCTTTCGGAGCATCCGTGCTCCTTCATTAGGCGGTGGCACGGATGCTCCGAAAGCTAGCAACGTCAGGCTGACAGGATGTCAGGCTGACAGGAAGTAGGAAGTGGAGCCCCACTGAGAGTCCTCCACCACCACAGCACCATCAGACAGGCTGCCAGACAACAGCCTCCACGCACCACCGGCACCCTGCACCCCTCCTTTCTGCAACGGTATCCAGGACAAGAAGATGGATGATCCCATTCACCTACCCTACCGGCCTTTACTTACCTAAGACTGGCGCTGCTTTCTTTTTGTTTATTCTCCTCAGAGCCTCTCCTTGCTCCAGCCGCTTTCGTGGGCCCCCTCCCCCCTTCCACCTCATCCTTTTTTATATTTTTCTACCCATTTTTTACTTTCTATATTCTTACCTCTTTACCTCATGGTATGCCACCCACCATCTGAGAGCGCCATGTAATCATTGACTTTATACTACTAAAGCAGTAGTCCACTGACTCCAATCCACTGTCTAGCTTTTTTCTAGCAGTTTTGTACTGACTGCAGCGCAGCGCAGCGCAGTCAGTGCAAAACTGCTAGAAAAAAAAGCTAGAAAAAAAAAAAAAAAAGCTAGACAGTGGAATGGACTGGAGTTGAGTGGAGTGGACACTAGTATTATACTACTACACTTTCAATACTCCCAGTTAAGTAGAACAATATTATAGTGTAGAAAGCATAGCATTTCACAATATTGGCAATATTGGTAACCTCCGGTGCCGATACCGATATATCGGGGAAAGTGCATATCGCCCCTCAATATATCGGCCTTGACGATAATCGGTTGATCCCTACAACCTAGTACTTGGTTGGTCGGTTTTGGCAGATCTCCTAGAAAATGGGGTCTGCCTGGTTTCGGCCAGATGGGCCAGTGAGTACCCCGGCCCTGTCAGGAGCCTTGCTCCTTAGGGGATCAGGGCAAGAGTCCTATCTCTTCAGATGAGGACCATATGTACACCCTGTGCACTTTTTTGTGTTCTCACTTTTTATGGGGGCCCTGGAGGTAGGGTAATGACCCTTGTTCCTCAACATCAGGAAAAGGGTACTTTGCAAGAGGGGAAGACATTGCTGCCCTCCCTTCAAGATCTCCCAATGTTGAAAGGTATAGAACATGCCTGGACATGTGAATGCCCCCTCATGAACCATACCAGGCCACATGCCCTCAACATGGGGGGAGGGTGGGTACTTTGGGGCAGGGGGGCTCTGCCATCACGTGACCTCAGACCGCAGGGACATCATTTTTATTTGGGTACAGTGTCGCACGACCCCGCAACTTTGGGTTAAAGTACTCTGTGCAGGCCAGTCAAGTTCCTCCACCCCATACGTGCTCCATGTCTTTTTGGACCTTGCTCTTTGCACTAGTGCACATTCATGTTGGAAGTGACCAGGAAGGGGCCATCCCTAAACTGTTCCCACAAAGTTAGGAGCATGAAATTGCCAAAATGTCTTAGTATGCTGATGCCTTAAGAGTTCTCTTTACTGGAACTAAGGGGCCAAGCCCAACCCCTGAAAAACATCCCCACACCATAATACCCCCCCTCCACCAAATGATTTGGACCAGTTCACAAAGTATGGTCCATAAAATAAAAAGGAACTTGACTGGCCTGCCCAGAGTCCTAACCTCAATCCAAAAGAACACCTTTGGGATGAATTAGAGTGCAGACTGTGAGCCAAGCTGTTTTAGCTGCAAAGAGTGGGCCAACTCAGTATAACTGGGATGCCATTCAATATCATGTGTGTAAAGACAAGCATCCCGATACTTTTGACAATATGGTGTATATGTAAAAAGCAGATGGAAGGGCAGAGTTGTCTATGTATACCCGAGTCCCCATGTATTTATCATAGGACCAGTTACCGGTAAGTTGCAATTGTTGGACATTATCGCATCAGATTAGTAAAGTTGGGGTGGTCTAATTTGCATTTAGTGAAATAGTCCTAGGGAGCCCTAAAAGGTATATTAAAGGCTTGGTATGTATGTATATGTTAGAATTATATTTCCTACCATGATTCAATTGTAATGGATTTTTTTGGGTGTAGTCAACTCTGTTGAAGGGTTAGCTCACAGAGATTTAAAAAAGTAGTCCATTTTGTTAGAGGTTCATGTGGTAATGGCTTTTTTCCAAGGGTCTCTCTAAGACCTGGGAGAGTCCTTGGAGGAGAGTGAGAATGTAAACTCTTAATGGAAAGAAAACATTTGCTTATCTGGGCACATTGTAGGAATTGTGTAAGGGGGCAACAAATATTTCTTAAGGTTATGAGACAGCCTCGGGCATCTAGAATTTTTTTTTTTGTAAAATTATTTTATTGATTTTTTAAGAAGAAGAGAAAAAAAAAGAGAGAGTACATAACATTGAGTGAAGGCATCGGAGGGATGGAATATCTGCCTTCACGATACATGTAGCAAGTTATCATACGCATGGAAAAACAAAGAAAAACATCAGCCAAAATGTTGTATTGAGTCAACTATGGCTATGAGACAAGTACGACTCTAACATAAAACCCCTAGGAGTGGAAGCAGAACAGCAGAGCACTAAATGGTAGATAAAACAGGAGATAATTATGAACAGCATATCTATACATCTAGACTAGGGATGATTGAACGGTCCGGGTCGACCATCGGTTCAACCTGAACATTGACTGTTCGAAATTCGGCCGAATTCCGAACTTTTTGCTGAAAAAGTTCGGAATTCGGCAACCAGAACCGACCAAAATGCAATGGGACAGGAACTGGGCTTTAAAAGCCTGTGATTGGACCAGAACCATCAGTAAAAGCCAATTGAGGGGGCAGGAGAATGCTAGGAATGTGATTGGAATGACTAGGGGGTCCAGAGGCCAATCATTAGTAAATACGCCCCCCCCAGTATATAAGATAGCCCCGCCAAATCTCTAGCACTTTAATACAGGGCTGTGGAAGAGAGTGGAAGCAGTTCTGTTACCCCTGCTTCAAAAGTGTAATTTAGCAATTATTAGTGTGAGGAAAGGGATATCTAGTGTAGTTAGGGTACTATTTTCCACTATAGTTAGATTCAATAATCTAGTTTCTGTAGGGAAAGTGTTAAGTGTCAGGGTGACCGTAGTGTAGTGTAGGGTGAACTGACTCTGACTGCTATGGCAGGGTAACCAAACTCTTCCATGTCAGGGTGACCGCCTTAGAAAAAAAGATAGTTTGTATTAGAATTGCAGTAGAGCAGGGTAGTGGCTGCGCTACTTTTACACCTGGCCGTTTTTGTTTCAGGCGTTTTATTGGGCTTTTTTGTGGACTTCTTTGGAGGCAGGTATGACATCTGAACTTCTGTGTAGGGGTATATATACACACACACACATATAGGTGTGAAAGTAGCAGAACCCTATGCCTGCGCTAATGAAATTATTTGCAGGCATAGGGCTCCGCTTTTATCACACCTATATGTGTGTATGTGTATAAATACATATATGTGTGTGTATATATACTCCTATACAGAAGTTCAGATGTTATGCCTGCCTCCAAAGACGCCTAAAAAAATGCCCAAAAAAACACCTGCAACAAAATAACGCCCAGGTGTGTTGCTGCAGGCGTTTTTTTTGGGCATTTTTTGGGTGTCTTTGGAGGCAGGCATAACATCTGAACTTCTGTATAGGGGTATTTATACACACACATATATATGTATTTATACACATACACACATATAGGTGTGATAGGAGCAGAGCCCTATGCCTGCAAATAATTTAATTAGCGCAGGCATAGGTTTCGGGTACTTTCACACCTATATGTGTGTATGTGTATATATACATACATGTGTGTGTGTATATATACCCCTACACAGAAGTTCAGATGTCATGCCTGCCTCCAAAGACGTCCACAAAAAAGCCCAATAAACGCCTGCAACAAAAAAGGCCGGGTGTGAAAATAACGGAGCCCTATGCCTGCTCTACTGCAATTCTAATACAAACAATCTTTTTTTGTTATGGTTCTGGACATGCTACAGAGCTGAAACAGGTACACTTTTTAGACCCCCCAGACACTAAATCCAAAGAAATCTCATTTTTTTTTTCAATAATTTTTTCAATAATTGGCTCTCTATCAAAAACGACAATTTTTAAGAACTTTTTTTTGTGTGATTAATAGTCCCTGGGGCATGACCCAGAACCCACTTGCCATGTGTTTTTTGATTACCGAAGTTCGGGTCCCACTGATTTCAATGGGGTTCTGAAATCCGGGCCGAACTTTCGGGAAGTTCGGGTGTTCTGGTCGAACCAAACTTTTCAAAAGTTCGATCATCCCTAATCTAGACTAGGGGTCTCCAAACTTTATTAGCAAAGGGCCAGATTACTGTCCTTTGGTCCTTCAGACTTTAGGAGGGCTGCAGCATGGCAAGTGGGAGTTGAAAATGCCCCAGTGCCGGTGGGATTAAACCAGGCTTAGTGGTCCGAGGGAGTAAGAAATTTACATGGTGCCTTTGGTCAGTAGGAAAAGGAATAGTACCCTATTATTGGTGTCAGTGGGAGAAATTGTGCACCATCATTGGTATTTTTGAGAGAAATAGTGCCCCATCATTGGTATCGGTGGGATGAATAGTGCCTCATTGTTGGCATCAGTGGGAAGAAATGGTGCCTCATTGTTAATGTCAGTGGGAAGAAATGGTGCCTCATCATTGATGTCAATAAGTAATAGTGCCCCAAGGGCCAGATAAAGGCAAGCAAAGGGCTGCATTTGGCCCATGGGCCACAGTTTGAAGACCACTGATCTAGTCCATAGGTTTCTGGGGAAAGATCATTAAGCATAAAGTCCCTGAGTTGCCAGGGGAGGGGGGAATAGAAAGGACAGATGAGTTTGATATTTTGCATAGGAACATCTGTGTTAAGTCACATGCCCTTATATTTATTTGCTGTTGAAACTATGTCCTTTTGTTCTGATCTCTCTCTCTCTATATATATATATTAATGCTTGGCCTTTAATAAACTGAACATGTTTTGACTCTGAGCTGGTTTTTGTTAAAATGTGTTCCCTGAGCTCTGACGAGGTATCCCCTGGTTGTCCGGAACCTTAGGAAAGAACCACAACAGTGGCTGGACTCAGTTAACTAAGAGGTTGCCCAAAGGGTTGGTAAGCTCTGCCTTTAGATACCAGCCAGCTAAGCCAGAGAAAAGGAATGTTCCATAAAATGCCTCCATCTGTGTATTAAGAGCTGAGTTGACCTGAAGTTCTGGGTAATGGTATCTTGTTTCTCTAGATTGAATAATACACGAGGTGTTGATGGATGTACTGAAAAATTTCCCTGTAGGCCACCAGGAGGCAGATGTGAACTCGGTGATGTAGAATCTGAGGTGTGGAGAATTACAATGAATCCACAGAAGCTTCCCAGCTGAAGAGGCACAACATAGGGTTTTTGGGGATTTGTGCCGCATGTACCTGTGCAATGTATGTCAGAATATTGTCCCAAAAAGCTGAGACCAGGGGGCATTACCACAACCACTAAAATAGGGTGGGCCAGTGAAGAGCACACCAAGGACAGGCAGATTGAGCGTGGTCTGTTTTGTTTGTATGGAAAAGATAGTATGCCAGGTGTGTAATTTTAAAGTGCAGTTCTCACCAGGTCCCACAGATCAAGGCTGATATACACAATATTGTCAAAGTATTGGGACACCTTTCTTTACACGCACGTGAACTTTAATGGCATCCCAATTTTAGTCCGTAGGGTTCAAAATTTAGTTGGCCCACCCTTAAAATAAATATAGATCTCTGGGTAAATTGAAGGCTAACCTGTGTTCTTGCAATATACAGGTGCATCTCAAAAAAAAAAAGAATATCATCAAAAAGTTAATTTATTTCAGTAATTCAATTCAAAAAGTTAAACTTTTATTCTCTATATAACCAAAAGTATTGGCACACCTGCCTTCGAAAGCTCATATTGGCATCCCAGTCTTAGTCCGTAGGGTACAATATTGAGTTGGCCCACCCTTTGCAGCTATGACAGCTTCAACTCTTCTGGGAAGGCTGCCCACAAGGTTTAGGAGTATGTCTATGGGAATGTTTGACCATTCTTCCAGGAGCACATTTGTGAGGTCAGGCACTGATGTTGGAGGGAAGGCCTGGCTCGCACTCATCGCTCTAATTCATTCCAAAGGTGTTCTATGGGGTTGCACAAAGCAAGGTCCATAAAGGACATAAATGAATGGCTGTTTGCTGGTTAGTGTTCTCTAAGCATATAGTGAATTGTCTCAGTCACATGGGGTCTTAAGCTTGCTCCAGAAAGGTGTGCTACAGTAATATTCTATATTAAAGCAGAGCTCCATCAGAAGGGGAAGCTCTGCTTGTCTGCCTCCTCCCCTCCACTTCTGGGGGGGGGGGGGGGGAGCAGGTACATGGTGTGTACACGTACCTACTCCAACTTCCTCCTCAGTTACCCCCCCCTACTTCCCCCACAGCTTTCTGGGACACTTCACAGGTCCCCAGACAACTGCGGTCCATTCACAAAATTCAGCGTGCACTGTAGGAAGCCAGCTGTGAAGCCACAATGCTGGTTTTCCTTGGTCAAGATCGTGGCACCAGCACCCGGTAGCCGATTGAAGAATCGTCTCAGATGAGAACAAGAATCGTCAGGATGCCTTGACAGGTAAGTGCCCTAATAATAAAAGTCAACACAGTATTTGTAGCTGCTAACTTTTACAGTTTTTTGGGGGGGAGCCTGTAGCTTCTCTTTAAAAATGCTATATACCTGGGAAATAGGTAGGCTTTGGGGGCCTGCTGTAAATGCTGGGAGAAATATTAAATATCCAAGGCACTTCCTGGTACATTGTGTTCCTTTTACGGTATCATTCTGAGAGGAGGCTACTTTAATGCTAGCCTTGTCCTTACAGTATTGGCTGATATGCTACAAGGGCCTAGAGCAGGGGTGTCAAACTCAATTTCATTGCGGGCCACATCAGCATTGTGGTTGCCCTCGAAGGACCGGTTGTATCTGAAAGACGAGGAGTCCAGAACACCACAACCCCCTTAAATCAGATGTAAGAAAAAACCCTCCCCACCACCATCAGAAGTCAAGAGTTGACAAGGAATGGACAGAGGGTGCACCAGCCTAGCGCATTATCTTTAAAACAATTTATTAAAATGAAAAGACATACACATTATACTCACAAAGCAAATGTGAAACACGGGCAAACATAAACGATACAGGACCACCAAGGGTCTCCACTAAGCAGGCCGTGGAAGTATGTAGACCTCCAAAGAACCGCTTACACGTTTCGGGGTGTTCCCCCTTCATCAGAGCTAATTGGGGGAGTGAGTGGTAGGGCTTTTTGTATTCTAAAAGGTCACATGATCAAGTGAAAATGCTCCACCCCTTGTGGGTGGGTCAAGACAAAACATAATAATAATAGTAATAATAACAACTCGTGTGATAAACCAGTGGCCCCCCAATACCACATATTGAAGTGGGGTGTTATTTAACAGTATACTTTTCTAAGAGTGTATTTTAGTCCTGCAAAAATTTGGCCTCTTTTGCTGTGTTAACTCTGCTACACACAGTGACAACAGTTACTGGCCAATTATTTGTAGAACTGGTGTGATAAACCTTTGGCCCTCCAATACCACATATTGAAGTGGGGTGTTATTTAACAGTATACTTTTATAAGATTGTATTTTAGTCCTGCAAAAATGTGGCCTCTCTTGCTGTGTTGACTGTGCTACACACAGTGACAACAGCCTTATAATAGCAAGCATTACAAGATTAACAAACACAAGACAAAACTTCCGCCCTATTTCATTGTACAATCAGTGTATGCCATCCAAATGCAGCTACAAGCACAGTACATTATGTAATATAATGTTCTATGATGTTCCTTGCTTCCCAATGTGTATTACATGTTCAAACCCACCCGCTGAACTACGTTCAGACTCCATGTGAAGGAAGAGCCAGGTCAGACCATAATACCATTGGAAAAGAGGCAAACTGTAATGTGAAACATATGTTCCATTTGTTGGAACAATATTAATTTTTACCGGGCGGCGTCACTTTATGCGCTCTCTATGCACCTCCATTCACATTGGTGACTTCAGAATCTTTAAGTGGATAGCCGATACCGGCATCCTGGATGTTTCCTGCGTTCCAGGACCCAGCTCCACTTACATCACTTCCAGTTCCGATGGGGCTGCTGCTTCTGACGGAAGTGACATTGAGAGGTCCGTCAGGACGTGACTTGCAATCTATCTATCAGGCTCCAGCACCTATTACATACTGAGCACTGTAACTGGAAAGTTATTTAACCACTTGCCAACCGCTCACTCGAGCTCTACTGCAGCAAAGTAGTTAGTTATCGTTGCATGACCGCGCAATTGTCAGTTAAAGTCGCACAGTGCCGAATAGCAAAAAGTGGCCTGGACGTAAGACAGCAAAATCCTCCGGTGGTAAAGTGGTTAAGCTGTCCTTGAGCTGCATTAAAGACAGACTGATCGCACCTACACTCATTCAAGGTTGGCCAGGTGGACTTATATTATATTATATATATGTATTATATTACATATTGGCCTAAATTGAGGAAGACATTTAATTTTTTTAATTTTTTCATTGGATGTGTTTTTTTTAGCGGAAAGTGAAAAATATTGTTTTTTTTTTTCAAAATTGTCGCTCTTTTTTGGTTTATAGCGCAAAAAATAAAAACCGCACAGATGATCAAATACCGCCAAAAGAAAGTTCTATTTGTGAGATAAAAAGGACATTAATTTTATTTGGGTACAGCGTCGCACGACCGCGCAATTGTCAGTTAAACGTACGCAGTACCGTATAGTAAAAAAATGGCCTGGTCATTAACCACTTGCCGACCGCTGCACGACTATTTACGTTGGCAGTCAGCCCCTCACAGGCAAAGCGACATAAGGCTACGTCGCTAGCCTGTGAGGCTCTAGGGAGCGAGCGCGCACCGCTGGAGGCACGCTCCGGCGCGGTCACGGACCCCCCCCCCCCGCGCGTGTGCCCGGCGGACCCGATCGTCCGTTAGAGCGGGAGAAAGGCAGGCGGTTGATTTAAACACAGCCGCCTGTCATTCTCCCCT
Source organism: Pelophylax lessonae (assembly GCF_965119305.1). Classification (NCBI taxonomy): domain Eukaryota; kingdom Metazoa; phylum Chordata; class Amphibia; order Anura; family Ranidae; genus Pelophylax; species Pelophylax lessonae. The sequence continues at coordinate 16,298,936 of NC_138768.1, read as the reverse complement.
GTGCAAGAATGGAGATCAGACGGTTCTACTATGTAGGACCGTTGATCTCTGTTCTTACACTAGTAGCCACAGCCAATCACAGTTAGAAACGCCCCTAGGACACACTTAACCCCTCCCTCTCCAATACAGTTAACTCCTTCACTGCCAGTGTCATTTTTACAGTAACAGTGCATATGTATAGCACTGATTACTGCAGTAACGTCACTGGTAACCCCAAAAGTGTCAAAAATGTCAGTCAGGGTCCGATCTGTCCGCCGCAATGTCGCAGTCCCGCAAAAAAAATTGTAGATCGCCGCAATTACGCGTTAAAAAAACAACAAAAATGACAAAAATCTTTCCCTTTGTTAGTAAACGCAATAACTTTTGCGCAAACCAATCAAAATACACTTTTTGCAATTTTTTTACCAAACATATGTAGCATAAAACAAATTGGAAGAAAATGTTAAAAAAAATTTGATTTTTACATTTTTTTGGGGGAATTTTATATAAAAAAATGTGAAAAATATTGTTATTTTTGCAAAATTGATGCTCTTTTTGGTTTATAGCGCATGATCAAAAAATCGCACAGGTGATCAAATACCACCAAAAGAAAGCTCTGTTTGTGGGAAAAAAAGGACGTCAAATTCGTTTAGGTACAGCGTCGCACGACCGCGCAATTGTCCGTTAAAGTCACGCAGTGCCGAATCGCAAAATAGGCCCTGGTCAGGAAGGGGGTAAAATCCTCCGGGGCTTAAGTGGTTAAGGGGGTAAAAACTTTCGGGGAGCTTAAGTGGTTAAACTTGCAAATAAAAAGTTCCAGAAAAGGGCTGATCAGCAAGTGGTTTAAACTTCCCTCTCCTGAATGCGGAAGAATCACGTTCAGGAAAGGAAAAATTTGTAAAAATTGGGCAAAAAATGCATTTTGCGTTTTTGCTATATTTTACGTTTTCCCACAGTCAGCGTAGTGTACATGTGGTGTAAAAAAGTATTTTACTGCTTAAATTAACTGTCTGTCTACTTTACTGCCAGACTCAGGTGAGCATCTGGTTTCCATTCTGCACTGTATGGCTCAGCTGACGGTCCATCTGCTGTACCGACTGACTTCCCTGAGGGTTCATGTTTAGTTCTGTCTGACCCTGGTGAGTCCATCTAATTTGGAGCTAGCTTCACTTAGCTGAGGGAGCACAAAAAAAGGGTGCCACGCTGAGTGCAGCATTAAAAAAACATAAGAGTTTTATTACCCACTTCTGGACCGAAAGGATTTGCCCCCTTAATGACCAGGCCATTTTTTGCGATTCGGCACTGCGTTACTTTAACGTACAATTGCGCGGCAGTGAGACACTGTACAATAATAAAATTGATGTCCTTTTTTTCCCCACAAATAGAGCTTTCTTTTGGTGCTATTTGATCACCTTTGGGTTTTTTTTTAGCACTATAAACAAAAAAAGAGTGACAAGTCTGAAAAAAACAAACAAACAAACAATATTTTTCACTTTCTGCTATATAACATTCCCCAAACAAAAATAAAAAATATATTTTTTTAACATTTTAGGCAAATTTGTATTCCGCTACATATTTTTGGTAAAAAAAAAGGCCCATTTTGGAAAAAAAAGTCCCAATAAGAGTATTTTGATTGGTTTGCGCAAAAGTTATCGTGTCTACTAACTACGGGAAAGATTTATTGTATTTTTATAATTTTTTTTTTTACTAGTAATGGCGGCGATCTGCGTTTTTTAGCAGATACTTACACGTACTTACAGAAATAAGTGTCGGCCAGTACAGGCCCCAAAAATTAGCCCACAGGCGTTCACCTGACGGCAAAGAACTTTGTATTCTGTGGCTGGAGGTACATTAATCATTCACAGGATACAGAAGTAAGTGTCGGCCAGTGCAGGCCCCAAAAATTAGCCAACAGGCGTTCACCTGACAGCAAAGAACTTTGTATTCTGTGGCTGGAGGTTGCTGTGTGGAGCAGGGACAGACTGTATAGTGACACAAGTCGCTAGCTAATAGGTCCACAAAGGTCTTTTGTCAGTGTAGGGAGAGGTTGCTGTGTGGAGCTGGGATAGACTGTAGCAATTAGGCATTCAACGGACATAAAAGGCCTTTTATGCCGCTGTATTTACCTAAGACAGGGACCATGAATTGTTATGGGTGGTGGCGGATATTTGTGGCCTGTCATGAGGAATTTGAATCAAACATGGTCTACTGGTGACATGTGTTGAATTCCTCAGAGATCCATGCCTCATTAATTTTTATAAGTGTGAGGTAGTCTACACTGTCGTGAGCTAGGCGAGTGCGCTTATCGGTCACGATCCCCCCTGCTGCGCTGAACGTCCTTTCGGACAGGACACTGGATGAGGGGCAAGCCAATGGTTCCATTTCAAATTGTGCAAGCTCTGGCCAGAGGTCAAGCCTGCCCACCCAGTAGTCCAGGGGTTCATCACTTCTCAGAGCGTCCACATCAGCCGTTAACCCGATGCAGTCGAACACCTGTCAGTCTATGCGTTCCCCGATGCTGGAGCCTTTGCAATCAACACATAAGTCGCAGTAAGCCCAACACTCACATAGGGACGATCCGCTGGACGGATGGAAAATAGGGTTTCCATCTGTCCAGATTTGACGGATCGGATGCCAGCGGGCATGTCTCCGCTGACATCCGATGCCCCATAGACTTGCATGAGGGGATCGTTTAGATCTGCCAAAAAAAACAGGTGAATCAGAACGGTCCGCCTGTGTGAAAGAGGCCTAAGAAGGCACCCCGACTCCCATCACCGAGCTCAGTGGGAGCAACGCCGTCAGAGCCCACAAAGCCACACTCCAGGCTCTCACCGTCCAGCTTCTTCTCCTTCTCCTTCTCCTCTCTCCTCACATTTGCCCTCCACTCCACCTTCCATCATGCCGTCCTCAAGTTTTTCTAGAAAAAAGCAGGCTTCCGTGGCCCAAATGTTCAAGTGTAAAAAAATGATGACGCCGGATAACCCTCTTGCCCAACAGTTGACCGCTGGCTTGTCGGAACTGATAGCCCACCAACTACTGCCATATAAACTGGTGGACTCGGAGGCCTTTCGAAAATTTGTGGTCATTGGAACACCACTATGGAAAGTCCCAGAAAGGAAATATTTTTCGCAGAAGAGCATTCCAGAGCTAAATAGCCATGTTCAGCGGCAAGTGAATGTATCTCTGGCCCACAGTGTCGGTGCCAAGATACATCTGACCACAGACAAGTGGTTTAGCAAACACGGGCAGGGAAGGTATTTCACTTTTACTGCCCACTGGGTGAACCTTCTGACGGCCATCAAGCATGTAACCCATGGCACCGGTGTAAATTTGGTTTTACCGCCACGGATTGCATGCAGGCCTGCCTCTTCTTCTCCTCCTCCTACTCCATCCTCCCTCCCCTCCTTGGCTGACTCCTCCTTTTCCGTTTCTACCGTCTCTTCCGCTGCGCCACCCAAGATCCCCAGAACCTATTCGACAGGTGAGACGTTGCCATGCTGTGCTGCGTCTGTTGTGCCTGGAAGCCAAGAGCCACACTGGTCCTGCACTCCTTTCAGCTTTGCGTTCATAGGCAGATCAGTGGCTAACACCGCTCAATTTGACAGTTGGTATGGTAAAGTGGTGTGCGACAATGGTGCCAATCTGCGGAGCATGATGAAACAGGGCAAAATTACACACGTGCCATGCATGGCACACGTCCTGAACTTGGTCGTGCAGCGATTCATTGTCAAATACCCTGGTGTCCAGGACGTCTTGCGGCAGGCCAGGAAAATCTCGGCCCATTTCAGAAGATCTTACACAGCCATGGCTCGCCTTGCTGATATTCAGCGGTGACACAACCTGCCCGTCAGACATCTTATTTGTGACTGCCCGATGCGATGAAACTCAACCTTGTATATGCTTGATAAGCTGCTCCAGCAGAAACGTGCAGTTAACGACTACCTGTACGAACTCTGCGGCAGGACAGGTTCTGGGGAGCTTGGGTTTTTTTCACTGCGCCAGTGGCTGCTCATGTGCGACGCATGCAGACTTCTGCGGCCATTTGATGAGATCACCAAACTAGTCAGTCGCACCCAGGGCGCCATCAGTAACATCGTACCTTACGCCTTCTTTCTGGAGGCTGCATTGCGTCATGTCATTGATCAAGCCATCGAGGAGCAGGAGCAGGAAGATGAGGAAGTCCCAATGCTGGATGAATATAGAAAGCATATTATACTGGATTTGTATTGGGCAGCATTGTGACTGGTGAGCGGTTCTGCAGCGATACTACAACTACAAAGAGTGACAAACGCAATTAGAAAAAAGTTTTGCCTCTGCATCATCGACGTCACCTTCCCCACCACTAACATTAGAGATCTCGGAGTAGGCAGCAACAGCGGGGACCAACCTCCTTCGGCTGATCTGGGTACTGTTGTCAGAGTGCTGAGTGGCGGCTGTTGTTACCTCCTCTTCCTGATCCAATGACAAGAATGGCTGCGCATCGTAAATGTCTTGTGAAGGATCGGAAAATAGTTCCTGTGACTCAAGCGGAGGGTATATGGTGGTGGTGGTGTTTTTGGGGGTGCACACAGCAGAGAGTGAAGAGGGTGCAGATAGAGAGGATGAGGAGGGTGCATAAGAGGAAGGCTGAGTGAGCCACTCAACCAAGTCTGGTGCGTCCTTTGACGTAATCTAATGCACCTTCTGCAACTTCCCACTTTGGCTCCGGCCTGGTGCTCCTGCCCTACCCCTACCCCTACCACCCCAGCAAAGGGGCCTGCCTCTTCCTCTGCCTGTCATTTTTTAAATGACCCTGTGAAAAAAGTCTCTAGAGAAGCGCAGTATATGTGGAAGAAGGTATATAAAACCATGTTTCAATCTGTCATTATGGGGGACCACTGGTCTATCACACCAGTTATAAAATAAAAAAAAATCCCAGTAACTTTTGTCACTTTGTGTAGCAGAGTTAAAGAGCTTGTAAACCCGTGCATTTTTTTTTTCACCCTGCAAGAGAAAGCCATAATGAGCTAGTATGCATGGCATACTAGCTCATTATGCAATACTTACCTTAGAACTAGCCACCGCCGTGCCGCTCACTCACCTCTATGACGGGCGACATGTCCAGTCGCCCGTCTTCCGGGATCGCGGCATCCGGCCATCTGATTGGCCGGAGCCGCGGTGACGTCACTCCCGCACGCACGCGAGAGCCAACAGTCACGGCATGGGACTCTGAAGGAACGGCACGAGCAGCCGTTCCTTCAGAGCGCATGCGCAAGTGACGTCACTGGCTGCATGTAAGGTAAATATCTCCTAAACGGTACATGTTTAGGAGATATTTACAGTACCTATAGGTAAGCCTTATCATAGGCTTACCTAAAGGTACAAGTTGTAGAGGAGAGTTTACTTCCTCTTTAACGCAGCGAAAGAGGCAACATTTCTGCAGTACCCAAATACACTATAATATGCTTTCTATATTAGAAAGTATATTATAAGTGTATTACACCCCTATATACTGCACACCAAACAATAGTACACCTATACCAGTCCTTTAACCTCTTGCCAACCGCCCACAGTATATTTACAGCGGCAGTCAGCCCCTCACAGGCAAAGCGATGTAGTACTACGTCGCTAGCCTGTGAGACTCTAGGGGGCAAGCGCGCGCCACCGGAGGCGCGCTCCCGCCCCCGCTCGTTCACGGACCCCCCTGCGCGTGTGACCGGTGGACCCAATGTCCGCCGGTCACCCGCGATCGTCCGCTGCGGAGGGAGAAAGGCAGGCGGCTGATGTAAGCAAAGCCGCCTGTCATTCTCCCCTGTGTAAGAACAGAGATCATACGGTCCTGCTATGTAGGATCGTATATCTCTGTTGTTACACAACAAGCCCTATACAGTTAGAAGCACGCCCCTAGGGACACACTTAACCCCTCCTTCTGCAATAAAGTTAACCCCTTCCCTGCCAGTGTCATTTTTTACAGTAACAGTGCATATGTATAGCACTGATTACTGTAGTAATGTCACTGGTAACCCCAAAAGTGTCAAAAATGTCAGTCAAGGGTCCGATCTGTCCGCTACAATGTTGCTGTCCCGCAAAAAAAAAATCGCAGATCGTAAAAAAAAAACAACAAAAATGACAAAAATCTTTCCCTTAGTTAGTAAACGCAATAACTTTTGCGCAAACCAATTAAAATACGCTTTTTGTAATTTTTTTTCCCAAACATTTTTCCCCAAAAATGTAGCAGAAAACAAATTGGCCTAAAATGTTAAAAAAATTTAGATTTTTACATTTTTTGAGGGGAATTTCATATAAAAAATGTGAAAAATATTGTTATTTTTGCAAAATGTACGCTCTTTTTTTGTTTATAGCGCATGATAAAAAAATTGCACAGGTGATCAAATACCACCAAAAGAAAGCTCTGTTTGTGGGAAAAAAAGGACATCAATTTAATTTGGGTACATCGTCGCACAACCGCGCAATTGTCCGTTAAATTCACGCAGTGCCGAATCGCAAAATAGGCCCTGGTCAGGAAGGGGATAAAATCTTCCGGGGCTTAAGTGGTTAAAGGACTTTTGTGGGCCTATTACCGAGCGATTTGTGTTGGTTCGCACTGATGCAATGCGGGAACACTGCAAATATATCTGTGTGTTTCCGCATTGCATCCGCAGCACAGGCAGTTCACACTGCGATATGCGATACGCTGGGGTGTCAATTCAAAGTTAACGACACCCCCAGCTCAGATCGCATATCGCAGTGTGATCTGACAGTTCGCACAGAATCAGATCGCACTGGTGTGAACCACCATGCGATCCAATTCTGCTGCGGACCAAAAAAAGGGTCCTGTGCATGTTCACTGTGATTGCAGTGCGAATTCAGTCATACAAACTGTATGGCAGAATTTGCACCGCACAGACATCGCATGTAATTTTAGCAGCAGTGCGCTCCGAATTACATGCAATTTCTGTGATCGCATCAGTGTGAACCAGCACTGACAGTCTGTCCCTGCTCCCCACAGCAAACCTCTCCCTACATTGACAAAAGACAGAATATAGACTGTACACCTATACCAGTCCTTAAAAGGACATTTGTGGACCTATTACCGAGCGATCTGTGTCACTGACAGTCTGTCCCTGCTCCCCACATCAACCTCTCCCTACACTGACAAAAAGGCAGAATGTAAAATGGCAGCCAGGTCAGGTCTATTTATAAGGTAGGGGGTATGTCCATGTGCTGAAATGTCTCAATTGGCTGTCCTGTACAACCTGATGGATGTGTCATGGATCAAAGTTCTTCACAGTATAAAAGAATATGGCGGCCGAGAACATCGCCATATGTTCGCATGATCGGCGGACAGCGAACGAGCAAAGTTCACCGCAAACCGACCGCCGGGCAAACTGCAAGGCCATCTCTACTGCTGGAGGTTTTGTGACGGAAAAAAAGAGTGTGTCTGTCCACAGACTCTGTTGACCAGCTGACTTTTATCAAAATGAATCATTCCTGGATCAACAAGAGCTATTAAGCCCTTGATGCTTGATGCCAACAACCAAGGCCCAATTTTTCTGCACCTGTATGACAAGCACATGCGATTTGAAATTTGTATGTATATTTGTATATAACATTTTTTGCTTTAGAAATGTCAGTATTGCTGCAGCAGGCTACATACATTGTAGAGATGCACTACTTTACAGGCACCTTCAGGGGATCCCCCAGGCACGATATTTGAAGGAATTTTCATTTTTATAGTTTCACTTTAAGCCTCATTAAAATCAGTAAATCACTGCTCTTTAAAAAACGATTGTTTTTAAAAACTTTTTTTCATTGCTAGATGTTCCCCAGGTCAGTACCCGGACCCCTATACACTTTTTTGGGGCAATAACTTGCATTTAAAACTTCAAAATAAGGGCATTTGATTTTCGAGGTTCGAGTCCCATAGACTTCAATGGGGTTCGTTTGTTTGAACAAACTTTTCCTCTGTTCGTGGTGTTCTGGTGCGAACCAAACCGGGGGGAGTTCGACTCATCAGTAGCAAGGAGCAGAGCACATGGTGGAGGCTTTGGCCTCAGCAGGAGGTTAGCATTTTAGGAGGGCTAGAGCGAGGGTAGGGACTTGTGCCGTTGGTGCAAAAGCCAGCAAACCATGAAGCCCCTCTTACAGGCGACCAATTAAGCAGGGACCGTGTATGGGCAGGTTGGTTGCACAGAAGTCTGTCTACCTTGACTTCTGTACAATCAGCCTGTCTGGCTTTTCCTGAGCAATCAGTGCCGCCGGTTATAGCCGGGAAAACTGATCAATGTGTTCTGATGGTGAGGAAGGCTCCCTGCTGTCCAAAATCAGTATTACAGTGGGAGGGATTCCCCCGTCCACCTTGAGGGTGTGATTGGGGAAATTAAAAATTGGTTAATTTATGGCCAACTTTACACATTGACAGATATCTGATTTGTAGGACAAGAACTGGTTAAGTCTTCAACCCGAGGCTTCCAGAGGATTGATATTATTATTCAGTTATATAAAAAAAATGTTTATTTTAGACGTTGAGAAATACGTAACTGGAAGAGATTTTATCTGACTTTTCTATAATAATCGGGGATATTGTATATAAAGTGCTGGAGATGATCCCTCCAGTGCAGAGGACGCACACAGCTGCCGGTGATGTCCTCTGTCATGGACGGATTTCTGGTCCTCATTGTCCTCTCTGGCATTGTCTCCATCCTACAAGGACAATCTCACCCATCTACAGATAAGAAGAAGCCGGCGTGTCGTCTCCGTTTTAGAAGCTCATTCTTTGAATATGAATATTACAAGAGAGGAGATGTGATGATCGGAGGGCTGGTCTCTGTACACACCACCACTACACCTATGGAAATAGATAAAACTGTACTGCCATACAAGTATATCTGCCATGAGTGAGTCCATCCCTATCATTGTACCTATAGAGACATCCGAATATTTCATATCAGGGGAGCACAGAGTCATTGTTATTATCACCAATACATTGCAGCACTGCACTCCTTTCCTTACCTCCTAATCTCTGTCTGCATGGAGTGTGTATGATCTCTCTGCCTCTGTCTGCATGGAGTGTGTATGATCTATCTGCCTCTGTCTGTATGGAGTGTGTATGATCTCTCTGCCTCTGTCTGTATGGAGTGTGTATGATCTCTCTGACTGCATGGAGTGTGTATGACCTCTCTGTCTGCATGGAGTGTGCATGACCTCTCTGTCTCTGTCTGCATGGAGTGTGTATGATCTCTCTGTCTCTTTCTGCATGGAGTGTGTATGATCTATCTGCCTCAATCTGCATGGGGTGTGTATGATCTATCTGCTTCTGTCTGCATGGAGTGTGTATGACCTGTCTGCCTATGTCTGCATGGAGTGTGCATGCTCTCTCTCTCTGCATGGAGTGTGTATGATCCCTATGTCTCTGTCTGCATTGGGTGTGTATGATCTTGCTGTCCCTGTCTGCATGGAGTGTGTATTAACTATCTGCCTCTGTCTGTATGTAGTGTGTATGATCTCTCTGTCTGCATGGGGTGTGTATGATCTCTCTGCCTCTCTCTGCATGGTTGATCTCTCCGTCTCTGTATGGAGTGTGTATGATCCCTCTCTCTCTCTCTGCATGGAGTGTGTATGATCCCTCTGTCTCTGTCTGCATGGAGTGTGTATGATCTCTCTGTCTGCATGGAGTGTGTATGATCTCTCTGTCTCTGTCTGCATGGAGTGTGCATGATCTCTTTCTCTCTCTCTCTGCATGGAGTGTGTATGACCATTTGGTCCCTGTCTGCATGGAGTGTGTATGATCACTATGTCCCTGTCTGCATGAAGTGTGTATGATCTCTCTGTCCCTGTCTGCATGGAGAGTGTATAATCGCTCTGCTTCTGTCTGCATGGAGTGTGTATAATCGCTCTGCTTCTGTCTGCATGGAGTGTGTATGATCTCTCTGCTTCTGTCTGCATGGAGTGTGTATGAGCTCTCTGCCTATGTCTGCATGGAGTGTGCATGATCACTCTGTCCCTGTCTGCATGGTGTGTGTATGATCTCTCTGTCTCTGTATGCATGGGGTGTATATGATCTCTGTGCCTCTGTCTGCATGGGGTGTGTATGATCGCTCCGCCTCTGTCTGCATGGAATGTTTATAATCTTTCTGTCTGCATGGAGTGTGTATGATCTATCTGTCTCTGTCTGCATGGAGTGTGTATGATCTCTCTGCCTCTGTCTGCATGGAATGTTTATAATCTTTCTGTCTGCATGGAGTGTGTATAATCTCTCTGTCTCTGTCTCAATGGAGTGTGTATGATTGCTCTGCTTCTGTCTGCATGGAGTGTGTATGATCTCTCTGTCTGCATGGAGTGTGCATGATCTCTCTCTCTCTCTCTCTCTCTCTCTCTGCATGGAGTGTGTATGATCACTCTGTCCCTGTCTGCATGAAGTGTGTGTGATCTCTCTGCTTCTCTCTGCATGGTTGATCTATCCGTCTCTGCATGGAGTGTGTGTGATCTCTCTCTCTGCATGGAGTGTGTATGATCCATATGTCTATGTCTGTATTGCGTGTGTATGATCTCTCTTTCTGCATAGGGTGTGTATGATCTCTCTGCCTCTGTCTGCATGGAGTGTGTATGATCTCTCTGCCTCTGTCTGCATGGAGTGTGTATGATCTCTCTGCCTCTGTCTGCATGAAGTGTGTATGATCTCTCTGTCTATGTCTGCATGGAGTGTGTATGATCTCTCCGTCTCTGCATGGAGTGTGTATGATCTCTCTTCCTCTGTCTGCATGGAGTATGTATGATCTCTCTGCCTCTGTCTGCCTGGGTTGTGTATGATATCTCTGTCTCTGTCTGCATGGAGTGTGTATGATATCTCTGTCTGTCTTCATGGGATGTGTATGATCTCTTTGTCTCCGTCTGCATGAAATTGTCCAAAATGTCTTGGTATGCTGATGCTTTAGGAGTTCCCTTTACTGGAACTAAGGGGCCAAGTCCAACCCCTGAAAAACAACCCCACACCATAATCCCCCCTCCACCAAATGATTTGGACCAGTGCACAAAGCAAGGTCCATAAAGACATGGATGAGCAAGTTTTGGGTGGAGGAACTTGACTGGCCTACACAGAGTCCTGATCTCAACCCGATAGATCACCTTTGGGATGAATTAGAGCGGAGACTGCGAGCCAGGCCTTCTCATCCAACATCAGTGCCTGACCTCACAAATGCCCTCCTGGAAGAATGGGCAAACATTCCCATAGACACACTCCTAAACCTTGTGGACAGCCTTCCCAGAAGAGTTGAAGCTGTTATAGCTGCAAAGGGTGGGCTAACTCAATATTCAACCCTAAGGACTAAGACTGGGATGCCATTAAAGTTCATGTGTGTGTAAAGGCAGGCGTCCCAATACTTTTGGCAATATAGTGTATATCAAAACAATGATATGACTCAGGACTGATTATTAAAACATACAATATAGGAAACCGGCCAATCACGCTTCATGAGTTGTGCGATGCAGATTAGAAAAAAAAAAAAAACATCATCATCAATCTGTTCAAAAAAATTCCGAAATCTGCAGAGGGGGGGGGGGGGGGATGGGGGGGTCATATTTACTGATCTGTCCAATATTCTAACCACTTCCATATAACGTAAAGTAATCCTCCGCCCCGATGTCTATAAGAGTCAGTCTCTTTTATTTCAGAATTTGGTGATGTGTGTGTGAGGAATTGGTGATTTATGTCACCATATGAAGTTTATGTGAGATCTCCATACACTGATGAAGATACTCTTGTAATTAGAAATATATTTTAGTTAGAGTTTGACCAATGCGGGTGTATGATACGTCTTCTTATCTGCCCGTTTTCTGGTTGTAGTTGGTTTAACCCAGTGTAACGGATCAACTGGCACCCCGACTGGGTACCTCCGTTGATGGATGCTCCTAGTGCTTCCCGAGGGCTCCAAGCACTCCACCAGACACCGTAACCACCGCCGCAGCTTGATTGGGGCCTCACCATCTCTTACCCACCCTGGAACTACGACAAGGCTCCAGGTTCCAGTGGGTGAACCTCTCTTTCCCCAGAGGTAAAGCAGGAACAGGAACAAGCTCTTACAATCCCTTGTAGCAGATTCCCCCAATAAGAGACATGACTCTAGATTAAGGGTGAAGTAGAACTCTTTATTGAACAGTCACACAGAATTTATATACATCATAGACCTCCCCCTCCTGATCATATTACCACACACAGGTCAGGGGTTGCCTGATTACATTATCATACGCAGATGAAATTGTATACAGGAACAGAATTAACCTGAACTAATTATCTGGCCATCTGGACAGAACAATGTGAGGTCATTAACATTTAACAATGGGACAGGCAGACTTAACACAATCCACATTCCAACTCAATACACAAACAATAGGGCAAGCCTGTCTGTGACATTGAAGGACATGGAACAGAAGCCAATGTAATTAGCTCTTTCAATGAACATCTATGGTACCTCCGTTGACGGATGTTCCTAGTGCTTCCCGAGGGCTCCAAGCACTCCACCAGACACCATTACCACCTCAGAACCCACAAACTGCCACAGCTTGGTTGGGGTCTCGCCATCTCTTACCCACCATGGACCTAAGACAAGGCTCCAGGTTCCAGTGGGTGAACCACTCTTTCCCCAGAGAGTTAAGCAGGAACAAGCTCTTACAAGAGCTTAGTGATTATTCAAGGGAGTATGAAGAGCATAGCAATCCCTTGTAGCAGATTCCCCCAATAAGAGACAGGACTCTAGATTAAGGGTGAAGTAGAACTCTTTATTGAACAGTCACACAGAATTTATTTACAGCATGGACCTCCCCCTCCTGATCATATTACCACACACAGGTCAGGGGTTGCCTGATTACATTATCATACGCAGATGAAATTGTATACAGGAACAGAATTAACCTGAACTAATTATCTAGCCATCTGGACAGAACAATGTGAGGTCATTAACATTTAACAATGGGACAGGCAGACTTAACACAATCCACATTCCAACTCAATACACAAACAATAGGGCAAGCCTGTCTGTGACATTGAAGGACATGGAACAGAAGCCAATGTGATTAGCTCTTTCAATAAACATCTATGGTACCTCCGTTGACGGATGTTCCTAGTGCTTCCCGAGGGCTCCAAGCACTCCACCAGACACCATTACCACCTCAGAACCCACAAACTGCCACAGCTTGGTTGGGGTCTCGCCATCTCTTACCCACCATGGACCTAGGACAAGGCTCCAGGTTCCAGTGGGTGAACCACTCTTTCCCCAGAGAGTTAAGCAGGAACAAGCTCTTACAAGAGCTTAGTGATTATTCAAGGGAGTATGAAGAGCATAGCAATCCCTTGTAGCAGATTCCCCCAATAAGAGACAGGACTCTAGATTAAGGGTGAAGTAGAACTCTTTCTTGAACAGTCACACATAATTTATATACAGCATGGACCTCCCTCTCATGATCATATTACCACACACAGGTCAGGGGTTGCCTGATTACATTATCCTATGCAGATGAAATTGTATACAGGAACAGAATTAACCTGAACTAATTATCTAGCCATCTGAACAGAACAATGTGAGGTCATTAACATTTAACAATGGGACAGGCAGACTTAACACAATCCACATTCCATCTCAATACACAAACAATAGGGCAGGCCTGTCTGTGACATTGAAGGACATGGAACAGAAGCCAATGTGATTAGCTCTTTCAATGAAAATGTTCAGAATCAAACAGCTGACAAATCTTACTGTCCTACTTGAAGCGATTCAAACTATTAGGAATCTGTCTTTCACTCCCAGTGACGGTAAATACCATCACACCCAGCCTTTCTCAACCTTTTCAACACAGAGGAACCCTGGAAATAAATCTCTGGTCTCGGGGAACCCCTGCTAAATTTTAAAAATCTACAACTCATGACACATTAGTGTGACAGCCAGTGGGAAGAATGCTCCTTACTCTTGTCATCATTGGGAAGAATTACCTCCTTACAGATAGCTAAAAGGAACAATGGTGTAATTGGGAACTTATCTGAGAGCCAAAAATTGCCCATTTCTCAAGGAACCCCTAGCAACCTCAGGAGGAACCCCTAGCAACTTCATGAGGAACCCCTAGCAACCTCAGGAGGAACCCCCAGCAACCTCAGGAGGAACCCCTAGCAACCTCAGGAGGAACTCCTAGCAACCTCAGGAGGAACCCTCAGCAAACTCAGGAGGAACCCCTAGCAACCTCAGGAGGAACCCTCAGCAACTCCATAAGGAACCCCTAACAACTTCAAGAGGAACCCCCGGCAACCTCATGAGGAACCCCTAGCAACCTCAGGAGGAACCCCCAGCAACCTCAGGAGGAACCCCCAGCAACCTCAGGAGGAACCCTCAGCAACCTCAGGAAGAACCCCTACCAAACTCAGGAGGAACCCCTAGCAACCTCAGGAGGAACCTCTAGCAACCTCAAGAGGAACCCCTAGAAACCTCAGGAGGAACCCCTAGAAACCTCAGGAGGAACCCCTAGCAACCTCAAGAGGGACCCCTAGCAACCTCATGAGGAACCCTTAGCAACCTCAGGAGGAACCCCCAGCAACCTCAGGAGGAACCGCCAGCAACCTCAGGAGGAACCCCTAGAAACCTCAGGAGGAATCCCTAGCAACCTTAGGAGGAACCCCCAGCAACCTCAGGAGGAACCCCTAGCAACCTCAGGAGGAACCCTCAGCAACCTCAGGAGGAACCCCTAGCAACCTCAGGAGGAATCCCTAGCAAAAGGAACAATGGTGTAATTGGGAACTTATCTGAGAGCCAAAAATTGCCCATTTCTCAAGGAACCCCTAGCAACCTCAGGAGGAACCCCTAGCAACCTCAGGAGGAACCCCTAGCAACTTCATGAGGAACCCCTAGCAACCTCAGGAGGAACCCCCAGCAACCTCAGGAGGAACCCCTAGCAACCTCAGGAGGAACCCCTAGCAACCTCAGGAGGAACCCTCAGCAAACTCAGGAGGAACCCCTAGCAACCTCAGGAGGAACCCTCAGCAACTTCATAAGGAACCCCTAACAACTTCAAGAGGAACCCCCGGCAACCTCATGAGGAACCCCTAGCAACCTCAGGAGGAACCCCCAGCAACCTCAGGAGGAACCCCCAACAACCTCAGGAGGAACCCTCAGCAACCTCAGGAAGAACCCCTACCAAACTCAGGAGGAACCCCTAGCAACCTCAGGAGGAACCCCCAGCAACCTCAGGAGGAACCCCTAGCAACCTCAGGAGGAACCCTCAGCAACCTCAGGAGGAATCCCTAGCAACCTCAGGAGGAACCCCTAGCAACTTCACGAGGAACCCCTAGCAACTTCACGAGGAACCCCTAGCAACCTCAGGAGGAACCCTCAGCAACCTCAGGAGGAACCCCTAGCAACCTCAGGAGGAACCCCTAGCAACTTCACGAGGAACCCCTAGCAACCTCAGGAGGAACCCCCAGCAACCTCAGGAGGAACCCCTAGCAACCTCAGGAGGAACCCTCAGCAACCTCAGGAGGAATCCCTAGCAACCTCAGGAGGAACCCCTAGCAACTTCACGAGGAACCCCTAGCAACTTCACGAGGAACCCCCAGCAACCTCAGGAGGAACCCCTAGCAACCTCAGGAGGAACCCCCAGCAACCTCAGGAGGAACCCTTAGCAACCTCAGGAGGAACCCTGGTTTAACAACTTCTGGACCGGAAGATCTTCCCCCTTAACCACTTCAGCCCTGTCCACCGCAGTTTTACTGTGGCAGGCAGGCGCTCGTGGGCAAAGTGACGTAGTACTAGGTCGCTCACTCAGGAGACTGTAGAGGGCGCTCTTCTGCCCCCGCTCGTTAGATGGGGAGCCAGTGTGTGTGACTTTCATCTCCAGCCACTCGCGATCTCCCGCAGCAGAGAGCGAAGGACAGACGGCTGATGTAAACACAGCCGTCTGCCATTCTCACTGAAGTGATCACAGAGGCTATGTGATCCTGCTGTATATGATCGCATGTCTCTGTGATTACTTCACAAGCCACGCCCCCTGACAGTTAGAATCACGCCCCTAGGGACACATTTAACCCCTTGATCACCAAAAAAGTTAACCCCTTCCCTGCCAGTGTCATTTTTTACAGTGACAGTGCATATTTTTAGCACTGATTACTGTAGTAATGTCACTGGTACCCCCAAAAGTGTCTAAAATGTCAGTTAGGGGTCCGATCTGTCCGCCGCAATGTTGCAGTCCCGCTAAAAAAATGTCAGATCGCCTCCATTACTAGTAAAAAAAAACCAATAAAAATGACATAAATCTTTGCCGTAGTAAGTAAATGCAATAACTTGTGCGCAAACCAATCAAAATCCGCTTATTGCGATTTTGTTTACCAAAAATATGTAGCAGAAAACAAATTGGCCTAAAATGTTATGTTATCTTTTTATGAGAATTTCATATAAAAAAATGTGAAAAATATTGTTATTTTTTTTTTAAATCGTCCCTCTTTTTTTGTTTATAGCGCAAAAAATAAAAATTGCACAGGTGATCAAATACCACCAAAAGAAAGCTCTATTTGTGGGAAAAAAAGGACATCAATTTTATTTGGGCACAGCGTCGCATGATCTGCTCAATTGTCCTTCAAAGTCACGCAGCGCCGAATCGCAAAATAGGGCCTGGTCATTGAGCAGCCAAATCCTCCGGGGCTAAAGTGGTTAATGACCAGGTGATTTTTTGCAATTCGGCACTGCGTTACTTTAACTGACAATTGTACGGTTGGGCCACGCTTTACCCAAGTCAAATTCATGTCCCCTTTCCCTCACAAATAGAGATTTCTTTTGGTGGTATTTGATCACCTGTGCGGTTTTTATTTGTTGCGCTATAAACAAAAAAAAGCGACAATTCTGAAAAAAAATATATATATTTTTCACTTTCTGCTTTATAACATTCCCAATAAAAAAAATACGGATAAAACAATTTTTTTCATCATTTTAGGCCAATTTGTATTCTTCTACATATTTTTGGTAAAAGAAAAATCCCAACAAGCGTATTTTGATTGTTTGCGCAAAAGTTATTGCGTCTAAAAACTAGGGGAAAGATTTCTGTAATTTTTGTTTTTTTACTGCGATTTTTAGCGGGACTGCGACATTGCGGCGGACAGATCGGACCCCTAACTGACATTTTTGACACTTTTTTTTGGGGGGGGGGGGGGGGGGACCAGTGACATTACTACAGTAATCAGTGCTAAAAATATATTAATATCATTGGCAGGGACGGGGTTAACCCAGGGGTGATCATAGGGTTAAGTGTGAGACGAGTGGGTGTTTTCTAACTGTGGGGGGGATGGGCTTGCAAAATCAACACAGAGACCTGTGTTCCTAAATAGGAGGATCACAGGAGCTATGTATTGATTCCAGAGATTACAACAGCAAACCACCGTTCTTTCTTTACGGGGAGCGATTGCGGTGCCCGGCGGCAATTGGAGCCGCCGGCCCTGTGAATCAGCTTCCCCACTGGTGAGTGGGCGCGCGCCCCACAAATCTCCTCGGCACCTTTTCTTGGGCCTACTGCATCCAATTCCCATTGGGAATGGAGCACCCTTGGTCTCACCTGGCCATGGATTTTATTGTGGAACCTCCTGCTTCTCGAGGTTACACGGTTATCCTCATCGTTCTCCAAAATGTGCCACTGTGTTCCGTTCAAGCAGCTGCCTACTGCTCAAGAACTTGCCTTAGTGTTTGCTAGGGTGGTTTTCCGCTTACACGGGTTGCCTAAGGAGATTGTCTCAGACCGTGGGAGCCAGTTTGTGTCCAGGTTCTGGCGCGCCTTTTGCTCACAGCTGGGTATTCGAATCTCCTCATCCTACCATCCGCAGTCCAATGGTGCCACTGAGCGTTCCAACCAAGCTCTGGAGAAATTTCTCCGCTGCTATATCTCTCTCTCTCTCTCTCTATATATATATATATATATATATATATATATATATATATATATGTAGCACAATTCCCAGCATAGGTGCTGGATGTGGGTCCCCATGGGTCACTGGTTGCGACAAAAGTACCTTTAGACATGTTTCTCCAAGTGTGAGCACTGAGACAAGGACCATTCCAGTTTCTTTGGTTTTTAGGATTTATTTAGGAATTTGGATGGGAGAAGGGATGAGTGGGATACTCCAACAACTGAACTAGGAACAATTGAGCAGGGACACTAAAATGCTTATTGACCCTGATTAACGTTGACTGACGCTGGCCTCGACTAGGCCAGTTCCTAGAACTTCACCTCTGGCTGTGGAAAAGTCCCTTTAAGCTCCCCAGGTGCTCCTTCCTGAGGTAGCTGACTTAACTGTAACTGTATTGCTGAACACTTCAGGGCCCTTTTCTGGCGCTCTCTTTACTCCCCAAACGTCAGGGCTTTACTACTTGACACCCCCTTTACTGTGCATTCCTGGTTAGCTGGCTCCTGGATCCCTTTTGATCTCTCTGAAGTGATCCCCTCTCTTAGGCAGACCCCTGGGCAGATCTTAAGTACTCACAACACTGTTTTTCCTGAAGGTTTCTGCCCAGCAGCTTCACTCGGTCAGCACACTCTGGATTCTCTGCAGCCCAGCTCAAACTCTGGTCCCTAGGCCGACTGCCTGGACCCCCTTCACACTTGACAGGAAGAGAGACATCCATCATCTCCTCCTGGGACTGATGCTCCCGCCAAAAGATGCTCTGTCACATGCTCACAACAGATTTGTTCCCAATCCCAGGGTGCACTGCGGCAAACCCCGCCCACTGGGACAATCATAAACCCTGGTGTGCTATTGGCTAGGTGTCCTCCACTGTCCAACAAGATCCCTCATTGGATACAGTGGGGAGACTACCCAGACTCAACAGGCCACACCTGGAGGCATGTGACAGATTGCTAACAGATCAGGCCCTCCTGATAAGCAGACAGGGCCACATATATGCTTTGTCCTAGCACCTACCTAGGAGGGTGCTACAGTAGTAAAAATAGTGAAGCTATATATATATATAAAAAGGTATTGTAAAGGTGTTCCGCACCTGTACCAATCCCTAGATTGGCCCCTCAAGGGGAAGAGTACAGTGATGGAACCACCAAACCTGGGATTTTGGAGGCAGTGACCTTAGTGGCATAGAATAGATAAATGTAAACATCACAATTTAAAAAATATAATTTTATTTGTTCGAATAATTAATCATATGTTTAAAAACAAGGATGCAAAATAGCATCAAAGGGTACAAATACGATACAAAATGAATATGAAATTTTTAAATATTGTGATGTTTACATTTATCTATTCTATGCCACTAATGGCGCTTTTCCACTGCATGGAACCGAACGGTTCAATTCGCTTTTGTGCTTTTCCACTGATGGTACCGCATGGTACGGTGTAGGAACGGTTCGGTACGGTACAGCGGCGCTTTTCCACTGCATGGAACCAAACGGTACGGCTCTCAAAAACAGTACCACCTCGATTGTGGTTCCAAGAGGTACCATAACTGGTACCATATCCCACAATCCTTTGCATGCAGTCACTACTAGCCACTGATTGGTCAGATAATCCCACCCACCCCGTTGTTATCCCACCCACTTAACGTTAGTACTACTTTAGTGGAAAGGCAAACCATACCGTACCGTACTGAATCGTTCCACCACCGTACCATGCGGTACCAGCAGTGGAAAAGCAAACCGGGCCAAGCAGGACCAAGCAGGGCCGAGTAGAGCCGAGCCGGTACTTGCAGTGGAAAAGTGCCATAAGGTCACTGCCTCCAAAATCCCAGGTTTGGTGGTTCCATCACTGTACTCTTCCCCTTGAGGGGCCAATCTAGGGATTGGTACAGGTGCGGAACACCTTTACAATACCTTTTTCTATGTTTTCAAAGGGATGTGGCAGTGATCATCGGCTGAAGGTGTCCAGTGTCGGCAAAACTTTATTTCACTATATATATATATAAATTCTGTATATTAATATTATTATTAATGTTTAATTTAATGTTATGCTTTCTACATTCTTCACAGGCTCGATATAGCGGAATATGAATACTTGATGGCATTTTTTTATGCAATTGAGGAGATTAACAAGGACCCCAATATCCTTCCCAACATCACTCTGGGCTATCACTTGTTTGACACGTGTTCATATATTATCAGAGCAATAGAATCCACCCTACGGATACTGAGTGGCGTTAGACATTTTGGTATTCCAAACTACTCGTGTATGAGAAACACTGAAGTCGCTGGATTTGTGGGTGATGCCACTTTCCTACCAACACTTGCCGTGGCTGAGCTCTTGAATATTTACCAGTACCCACAGGTAGAATGTCTCTTCTATAAATGTCATAACTATGATATATGAGCTATAAAAGCAAATAATATCTAAGACCAACTAAACAAACAATACAAACGTTTCTCAGAGCACTTACCAGCTAGATAGCAGAAAGAAAAAAAATGTCTAACAATGTGTTGCATACATTTGCAAATATATGTGGAAGCTGTACTGTCTCGTCAAGGCACCTATGATGTAGGTAGTGGTAGTAAACTTAAAGAGCCTCCATCTTGGAGCAAATCCTAAACACATTGATAGTGGATATGCCTGGAGGTAGCCCAATCTTTGTTAGGTGCATAGACACACTAGAAGTCCAGCACAGAAGTTTAAGGCCTCCAGCAAGGACATACCTACAAGGGTTGCAGGGATTACAATTGTGACCCAGCCCCATGCTGTAGGGGGCCCATGTACACCTGGTTAGTAGGAGTGGCGTGCAGCTGCATACAGGGGAACCAATCTCTCCATTTTCCTCCTGCAGCCGCTGAACCTCTATGGGAGGGAGAGAAGCAAGCATTCAGTAGCTGCAGAATAAAAATGGAGAGATTACCTCCCCTATATGCAGCTGCTCCTCCTATCCAGCTTCTTTCTTATCCCCCCCCCCATGTGCTCTCCACACTCACTGTGCTCTTTCCCAGCCACCCTGTGCTCTCTCCTTGCCACCCACCCCCCTTGTCCCCCGCAGCTCTGCCAGGTTCTCCCCTCCCCTCTCCTACTGGCTGCTGCAGGGGATCTGTCAGGAGGGAGAGTGGAAATGTATCATTTACTGGCCGCTTCCTTTTCTGAATGGAGAGTCAGTAATCCATACCTGACACATTTGCAAATAAATGCGTAAGCTGCAGGCCCCAGCAAGGCACCCTGTTAGCAGATATCAGGGTGCCTTGCTGGGGTCTGCAACTTACACATGTATTTGCAAATGTGTGCAACAAATAAAGATGGCCTAGGCTATAAGAAGTTTGCCAAGACCCTGAACCTGAGCTGCAGTACGGTGGCCAAGACCATACAGCGGTTTAACTGGACAGGTTCCACTCAGAACAGGCCTCGCCATGGTCGGCCAAAGAAGTTGGGTGCACGTGCTCAGCATCATATCCAGAGGATGTCTTTGGGAAATAGACATATGAGTGTTGCCAGCATTTTTGCAGAGGTAGAAGGGGTGGGGGGTCAGCCTGTCAGTGCTCAAACCATACGCCGCACACTGCATTAAATTGTTCTGCATGGCTGTCATCCCAGAAGGAAGCCTCTTCTAACAGATTGCTGAAGACAAGCAGACTAAGGACGTAGATTACTGGAACCATGTCCTGTGGTCTGATGAGACCAAGATAAATGTATTTGGTTCAGATGATGTCAAGCGTGTGTGGCGGAAACCAGGTGAGGAGTACAAAGACAAGTGTGTCTTGGCTACAGTCAAGCATGGTGGTGGGAGTGTCATGGTCTTGGGCTGCATGAGTGCTGCCAGCACTGGGGAGCTACAGTTCCTTGAGAGAACCATGAATGCCAACATGTCCTGTGACATACTGAAGCAGAGCATGATCCCCTCCCTTCAGAGACATAGCAACCCCAAACACACCTCCAAGATGACCACTGCCTTGCTAAAGAAGATGAGGGTAAAGGTGATTGACTGGCCAAGCATGTCTCCAGACCTAAACCCTATTCAGTATCTGTGAGGCATCCTCAATTGGAAGGGGGAGGAGTGCAAGACCTCTTACATCCACCAGCTCCGTGATGTCGTCATGGAGGAGTGGAAGAGGCCTCCAGTGACAACCTGTGAAGCTCTGGTGAACTCCATGCCCAAGAGGGTTAAGGCAGTGCTGGAAAATAATTGTGACCACACAAAATACTGACACTTTGGGCTCAATTTGGACATTAGAACAAATGGGAGGTATGTGGTGCTGCCTTATGTTGCCAAAAAGTGAAAGACTTTTGAATGTGCATTCACCAAATAATAATAAATATTAGGTAAACAAAACAATTAAGGCCCCGTTCACACTGGGGCGATCCGACTTGGGGGGGCGACCTCCAAGGTCGCGGTGCGAGCAGCGCGCCACGACCTCGGAGCGGCCGGCACGGACTTCATAACATTGAAGTCTATGACGGTCGCTCCGGGTCGCCCCAAAGAAGCTCCGGACCCTTTTTCTAAGTCGGAGCGACTTGTGTCGCTCCTATTAGAACGGGTCCGCAGCTTCCCTATGGAAGGCGACCTACGGTGACCTGTGAGGCGACCAGGTCGCCTCACAGGTTGCCCCAGTGTGAACGGGGACTAATAGTGCACCTGGTATTATAATAAAGTGACAAATGCGCATGTATTATTAAAGGTAATATATAAGGTGCCACAGTGCAGTATCGCAGTAAATTGCTAACTAGTGCAAATATTCAACAGTAAACCATAAATATAACAGCAATCCATATAAGAAAGCATAAATAAATTCAAAAATCTTGATGTTCTCCAAAGGTGACTGGTGATCTTGAAAAAAACACACTCATGCTCCCCTCACTCCGAGGACCGCACTCACCAGATAAGAGAACCCCAACAGGGGTAGCAGGCTTTACAAATTAGAGGGATGGTATTCCTATGGATATCCAGTTAATAACCACGATACGGGCAGATGGTGCATATAATCACATATACCCTGAATATGTAGAGATAAAAAAGCTTACATAGTGTAGTACCGTTTATTCCCAATATTAGTTTAATAAAAGGAATGGTACTCACAAAACATCGATGAACACAGGCAGCAGAAGTCCTATGGGAAGAAACCGGTCAGATTAGGAGGCGCACACGTCACACACAACTTGCGGTCCGTGCTGCAGCCGGCCGCAAGCCTTTGCAGGAATTCGTATGCCAATGTTTATGCTGAATACAAGACATCTAATTGTAAGTGCATTATCAACTGTTTTTTGAATAAATCTCAAGGCTAATACACTATTAGTCCCCTTTTTTCCTTTAATACACAGTGGTTTTGTGAGCTTGTAAAGAAGGATGAGGCTGTGTTTCTTGCTGGTACTCGTTGCCATCTAGTGGAGAAAGAAAGGTAGAGCGGTTCTACATCCCACTTCAGGATTTTAAAGAGGAAGCAAGGCGGTGGTTTCACTGAACAAGTGCATACCTATTACCATCTGGTAAGAGGCTAATTCTTGGTGATTTACACGTGGTGTTTGTTCACAAGGAGATTGGATATTTTTTCAGCACAAGAAAATATAGTTGCACCTTATTTATTTCCGTTTGGTAAGGATGAATTTCACTCGGTGGCGGATACACATATTATTTGGATAGAATACAATTCTACTCACCTGCACAATATTTATGGACACTTATGAACTTTTATGTTTATGCACCAATTGATTTGCATTATTAATTGGCTTCACAGATTGATATATGTTATATATATTTACTTTTGTTGATTTGGTTCACACATAGATATATGTTATATATTCATTATTTATTTGTTGTTTAGCGCACCCCACACCACATATACAGGTAAAAAAAACGGTAGACGAAGCTTCCCGGGTAGATACAGCGCTACCGAAACGCAATGCTTTCCAAGGACCAGAAGTATGCGGAAATGACGGAATGACAACAATCGAACTCCATTGAAGTCTTTGGGACGCAAACCTGAAAAATCAAAAGTCCTCATTTTAACTACTTACGGACCACCCGCCACCTTTTTACTGCGGGAGGGTGGCATGGACAGCAAAGCGGCGTAGGTCTACGTCACTCTCCTGAAGGCCGCTAGGGGGAGCGCGCGCACCGCCGGGGGTGCACACGCGTGCTCCCGATCTACAACGGGGAAGCCGATGCAATCGGATCCGCCTGACACCCGCGATTAGGGTTGAGCGGACACCTAGATGTCCGTGTTCGACGGGTTCGGCCGAACTTTAAAAAAAAGTCCGGGTCCGTGTCCCGGACTTTTACCGAACTTTTCCCGGACACCGAACCCCATTGAAGTCAATGGGGACCCGAACTTTAAGGCACTAAAATGGCTCTAAAACACCAATGGAAAGGGCTAGAGTGCTGCAAATGGCAGCAAAACGTAGTTAAGAGCATGGCAAGTGCTCTGCAAACAAATGTGGATAGGGAAATAACTTAAAACAACAAAAAAAAAAACAGAAAAATAAAACAATGTTCTTCATCTCTGAAGGACGAGGCCCTTATGGAGTAGGAGGGAGGTTGAGGTGGTGGTGGATGTGGCGGTGTCATAGGGGTGCGCACAGGGTGTGCCTGGTGTACCTGGGCACACCCTAATCACCTAGGGCACATAGCATTATCGCTCTGTTTGCCAGTGAGGAGATGGGAAAGATCTCCCTCGCACCTGCTCTGCTCTATTTCTCTTTGCCAGCAGGGAGAGTAATGTATCGGGGCCATGTACATGTAGGCAAACACATGCATGTGTATTTCAACTTTGGGGTGCACACCCTAATGCAATAGGCTGCGCACACCTATGGGCGGTGTAGGTGGAAGCGGTGGTGGAGGAGGACCAGGGCCGGATTAAGAGCATCATGGTCTTGGTGCTGAGGATTTTGAAGGGCCTTAAGGGCCGTGCCTTGGCATGCACCCAGAGGAGGAAGGGTGCAGCCATGCATGCCTAATTCAACATGGGATGCTGTCTCTGAAGCCCATAAACACATCCATGCATCGGCAACTGTCCCTCCTTGTCCGGCCTTCGCGCTGTGTGGGGAGGTTCTGAGGGTGCTGCCTGGGGAAGCGAGCATAGAAGCCAGACTTCTGTGTTTACAAGTGATAGAAGAGCGGTCACAGTGAATATGGCCAACCCGGGGCCTATATAAAAGGTAGGGGCCTGCATGGAGCTGCAGCTCCAATAGCCCCTACGTTAATCTGGCCCTGAGGAGGAGGACGAGGTAGCCAACACTGCTTCTTTTCACAAATTTTAAATGAGGGTACACCCCAAAAGAGTGAGAAAGAGCAAAAATGGAACAATGGCTGGGTAAGGTCGGTATCCATTGCTATTCTGCACAAGGTACGGAAAAGTCCCGTGGGATCCATGCCTGGTTCATTTTAATGAACGTGAGCTTGTCCACATTGTCTCTGGACAGGCGGCTGCGCTTGTCTGTTATAACACCCCCAGCCGTGCTAAATACCCGTTCAGATAATACACTGGCTGCAGGGCACGCCAGCACCTCCAAGGCGTAAAGGGCAAGCTCAGGCCATGTGCCCAATTTGGAGACCCAGAAGTTGAAGGGGGCAGACCCCTCATTCACTACATGTAGGCATGTGCACACATACTGCTCCACCATGTTGGTAAAATGCTGCCTCCTGCTAAGACGTTCCATCTGAGCTGCTGGTGCTGCTGTTTGTTGTGGCGTGCTGACAAAGCTTTTCCACATTTCGGCCATGCTAACCCTGCCTTCTGAGGTGCTGGCGGTGCCCTGGTTGAGTTGGCGACCTCCTCCTCCTCCTCCTCTGCCTTGTGCTTCCACTGTGGCCCCGCTGTCAGATGGGAATGCCAGCAGCATCGCGTCTACCAGCGTGCGCTTGTACTCGCGCATCTTGCGATCGCGCTCCAGTGAGTGAATTAAGGACGGTACGTTGTCCTTGTAACGGGGATCCAGCAGCGTGGCCACCCAGTAATCAGCACAAGTTAGAATGTGGGCAACTCGGCGGTCGTTGTGGAGACACTGCAGCATGTAATCGCTCATGTGTGCCAGGCTGCCCAGAGGCGACGAAAGGCTGTCCTCTGTGGGAGGTGTATCGTCCGTGTCCTCTGTATCCCCCCAGCCACGCACCAGTGATGGCCATGAGCTGGCCTGGGTGCCACCCTGGTGTGAACATGGTTCTATCTCCTCCTCCAGCTCCTCCTCCTCCTCCTCCTCCTCCTCATCCTCCAGAACTGTGCCCCTGCTGGACAATTGTGTCCCTGGCGTTTGTGTGTGCAGGAACCCACCCTCGGAGCCCCTTGCGAATGACTGCCCTGAAAGCCTTTGAAATGTTACCTCTTCATCCTCCTCCTCCTCCTCCTCATCCTGTGCCACATCCTCTTCCATCATCGCCCGAATTGTTTTTTCAAGGAGGCATAGAAGTGGGAAAGTTAAGCTGAGAACGGCGTCATTGCCACTGGCCATGTTGGTGGAGTACTCAAAACAGCGCAACAAGGCACACAGGTCTCGCATGGAGGCCCAGTTATTGGTGGTGAAGTGGTGCTGTTCCGCAGAGCGACTCACGCGTGCGTGCTGCAGCTGAAACTCCACTATGGCCTGCTGCTGCTCGCACAGTCTTTGCAGCATGTGCAAGGTGGAGTTCCACCTTGTGGGCACGTCACATATGAGGCGGTGAGCGGGAAGGCTGAAGTTACGCTGCAGCCCTGCCAGGCGAGCAGCAGCAGGGTGAGAACGCCGAAAGTGCGCACAGACGGCCCGCACTTTCTGCAGCAGCTCTGACATATCGGGGTAGTTTTTAAGGAACCTCTGCACCACCAAATTCAGCACATGCGCCAGGCAAGGGATGTGCGTCAAACCGGCTAGGCCCAGAGCTGCTATGAGATTTCGCCCGTTATCGCACACCACCAGGCCGGGCTTGAGGCTCGCTGGCAGCAACCACTCATTTGTCTGCTGTTCCATGCTCCTCCACAACTCCTGCGCGGTGTGTGGTTTGTCCCCCAAACAGGCAAGTTGTAAAACTGCCTGCTGTCGTTTAGCCCTGGCCGTGCTGAAGTTGGTGGTGAAGGTATTACGCTGTCCGGATGAGGAGGCGGTAGAGGATGAGGTAGCGGAGTAGGATGAGTTAGGAACAGGAGGCAAACTGAAGCGCCCTGCAATCCTCGGTGGTGGAAGGACATGTGCCAAATTGCTAATCCGCCTCAGGCCCATCCGCCACTGCATTTACCCAGTGTGCCGTTAGGGAGATATAACGCCCCTGACCGTGCTTACTGGTCCACGTATCGGTAGTTAGGTGGACCTTGGCACAGATGGCGTTGCGCAGTGCACACCTGATTTTTTCCCCCACTTGGTTGTGCAGGGAAGGGATGGCTTGCCTGGAAAAGTAGTGGCGGCTGGGCACGACGTACTGTGGGACAGCCACCGACATAAGCTTTTTAAAACTGGGCGTCTCCACCAGACGGAATGACAGCATTTCAAAGGCCAATAATTGTGAAATGCTGGCATTCAGGGCCAGGGATCGCGGGTGGGTAGGGGGGTACTTCCTCTTCCTCTCAAGTGTTTGGGAGATGGAAAGCTGAACGCTTCCACGGGACATTGTGGAGATGGTTGTTGGTGACCCAGGTGGTGGTGTTGCTGACAGATCGTCTGTTTGCGGGGTGGCAGGTGCCGGTATGACTACAGAGGTGGCTGGAGCGGCCGAGACTGCAGCAGAAGAGGAAGCAGGATGAGCCAGAGACGTTTCTTGGTTTTGAAGGTGTGTACTCCACTGCAGCTCGTGCTTTGCACTTAGATGCCTGATCATGCAGGTTGTGCTCAGGTTGAGAAGGTTTATGCCTCGCTTCAGGCTCTGATTGCACAGGGTGCAAACCACTCGTGTCCTGTCATCAGCACATTTTCTAAAGAACTTCCACGCTAGAGAACTCTTTTGAGCTGACTTTGGTGCGCTCGTTCCCTTGCTGCGTTGGGCAGTAGCAGGTGTAGTGTCTAGGGCACGGCCGCTCCGCTTCTGCACCCTGCTCCCTCTTCTGCTGTGCTGGTGGCTCTGTGCGACCACCGCCTCTTCCTCCAAACTACTCAGGTCACCTGCATGACCTTCATTCCATGTGGGGTCGAGGACCTCATCGTCCTCCACATCATCTTCCACCCAGTCTTCACCCCTGCCCTCCCTGTCGGTCTCCACAATGCTGAACGCCGCAGCAGTTGGCACTTGCGTTTCGTCATCATCGGAGACGTGCTGTGATGGTCCTTCCATGTACTCATCTTGAGAAATAAGTGGTTGGGCATCGCTGCACTCAATCTCTTCCACTCCTGGGGCAGGGCTAGGTGGATGGCCATGGGAAACCCTGCTGACAGAGTCCTCAAAAAGAATAAGAGACTGCTCTATGGCTTGGGGCTCAGACTGCTTGCCTGATTTGCAAGGGGGTGAGGTGAAAGACGGTTGGACATTGGCTGCAGGTGCCAACTCTGACCTTTCTGCAGTAGACTGGGTGGGAGACAATGTGAAGGAACTGGAGGCACTGTCAGCAGCAAACCAATCTACTATCGCCTCTCTGTGTTCTGGCCTCATCACTTCTAGAGGCGTATGATGCCCTACCAAATACTGATGCAGGTTCTGTCGCCTACTCACACTTGAGGAAGGTGTTTCACTTGTGCGTGTAGCTGGCACAGATCGACCACGTCCTCTCCTTGCAACAGGAGCTCTAGCAGCAGCACCACCACGACCCAGGCCACGGCCCCTATTTGACGCTCTCCTCGTATTTCTGAAATTTAAGATCTTGCCCTAGAAAGGTCTTTATTGAATAGCGGAACAAAAGAACAACAGTATCGCACGGGTGTATCTCAGAGTCAAATATGCAAACTATGCCGCAATTTAATGTTTTTTACACCAAAAGGGTGTGTATTGAATAGCGGAATAGGATAAAAAACTGTGTATCTCACACGTACAAACACAGTCTAGGCCCGATTAAATTTTTTCCTACCCTAAAGGGAGGATGAGGAAGAGGAGTATGGAACAGGCAGCACCCTCAAATCTTCAGAAGTATGAGATGAATCCCAAAAACTTGGAAAGGTGGATCTCACACGTATCGACACAGACTATTCCGCAATTTAATTGAGCCACAAAGGTTTTTATTGAATAGCGGAATAGGAAATATGATCAAAAAAAAGTGTATGTTTTTCACACGTACAGAAGCACACTAGGCCCCAATTACTATTGTTTGTACACCTAAAAGGATGGATGAGGAGGAGGAGTATAGAACAGGCAGCACCCTCAAAGCTTCAGAAGTATGAGATGAACCCCAAAAACTTGGAAAGGTGGATCTCACACGTACAGACACAGACTATTCCGCAATTTAATTGAGCCCCAAAGGTTTTTATTGAATAGCGGAATAGGAAATATGATCAAAAAAAAGTGTATGTTTTTCACACGTACAGAAGCACACTAGGCCCCAATTACTATTGTTTGTACACCTAAAAGGATGGATGAGGAAGAGGAGGAGGAGGAGTATAGAACAGGCAGCACCCTCAAAGCTTCAGAAGTATGAGATGAACCCCAAAAACTTGGAAAGGTGGATCTCACACGTACAGACACAGACTATTCCGCAATTTAATTGAGCCCCAAAGGTTTTTATTGAATAGCGGAATAGGAAATATGATCAAAAAAAAGTGTATGTTTTTCACATGTACAGAAGCACACTAGGCCCCAATTACTATTGTTTGTACACCTAAAAGGATGGATGAGGAGGAGGAGGAGGAGGAGTATAGAACAGGCAGCACCCTCAAAGCTTCAGAAGTATGAGATGAACCCCAAAAACTTGGAAAGGTGGATCTCACACGTACCGACACAGACTATTCTGCAATTTAATTGAGCCCCAAAGGTTTTTGTTTATAGGGTTAGGTACCTCAGGCCTAAAGATTGGTGGGACTTTATGGGCAAGGTATAGATAGTAACCATGAATACAATACTTAGTAAAAATAAATTTTGTTTACTGTATGTAAAATCATATATATACAGTATACAATGGTAATAGTGAGGGGTTGTAGACCCCTGAGTGAGGAGGGTGAGGAAAATAATAGAATGGTGACAATGTGTAAATAGTGACTTGGTAAGATAGGAAGTTTCTCTATTTCGTTTAAGAGAGTTTTCCTCTTTTGCGTCCCAACGCGTTTCGGCTCGCTCCTGGAGCCTTTTTCAAGGGTGTAAGTCACATAATATTCCTGAAATATCAGATAGATACTCTCAGTTACATATTGGTGATACCTATTGATTGGTATATCAAGCAATGGTATCTACAGACAATATTGTTACATACATTTGTTTTGCCGCGAGTAGAGATGGAGTTCCCTCTAGAAACAGCGAGAGCGTGAGCCTTGTAAGCCTGCAAGGTATTGAGTGAGTTTAGGAAAATCATATTTGTATCAACCAGTGCTGAGTGTTGTTGGGGTTAAACTTACTGGCTATGTTGTAGGTCTCGGTGCCCCAGGATTGCCAGATGGGACATACAGAAAGGTCCCAATCAGGTGATGCTGGGGTGTCTTGCTGGGTTGTACTCCAGATTGGAATAGTGTATCCAGTCAGGGAAAATCTCTGAAAGAATGATTTGAGGAGTTAAGTTCAGTGTGTGGGAATTTTGGAGTGCAACCGGCATGTATGAACCCTTTCATAGGCTAGTACCTTGTGGGTTCCTTGCTTGCGTTGAGGTCGGGCATCTGATTGTATGCCTGTTGGAGCCTGTTGGATGGTGTGCTCCGATCTGCAGGAATGCATGGGTATGATGTATTGTGTATTATATGAAAGTAAGTATAATATATATAAAGTATGTATGTAATAAAAAATGATGATAGAAAGTGAAAATTGGACAGTAAAGTGGTATAGGCCACTTGTGCTTTTGTATTATTATATTTTGGGATAATATATATGTGTATAGCCATATATGGGCCTTAAAATTCTGGCTATGTATTAGCCACTTCTTAAATTGGTATATATTGGAGCATCTATCCGTGCATCTTTGAGGTGATTGGTGCCTCAATTCAAGCGACTGTGAGTAGCTGAATGCATTGCAATTCCTGGTAAGAAGTCAGCAAAATTGTGAGGGAGTTTGCTTGATTTATGAGCCCAATATGTATCAGGTAAGGTGCCATCATATACTAGGAAGTGTATATACTGGTGGCTGTAAAATGTATATATGCAAGACCAGAAGGTGTCCTCACAGTGGGGGTACAAAGACCAGTGTGCAAAAATGTGACTCTTTTATTACTGTTACGTATTTAAACAAATGCTGGCCTGTTGGGGCCAGTAACTCACTTTTAAAATTGCAGGAATGTCTCTTCGATGTGCGGGCTAGTAGCGGCTCTTGGGTACCTCTCTCCTCTCAGCCTGTGTGAGAGTGAGAGGACCCGATGCTCCCCGGCCTTTTAACGAGGCTCGCGCATGCGCAGATCGCGCCGCACATTCCTCTCGCTGATTCCCTTCAGCTGACGTTAGGCTGTGGGGCGCGTGCGCGAGTTGCGCGCGCAACCTCACCTACGTCATCCGGGATATCAGCTGGCGGCCGCCGACAAGGTAGGGCGTGCTTCCACTGATGTGGGAGGGGGCGTGATGACGAAGCCTCATCGCTTCTGTGTGCCCCGGTCGGCCTGGTGGGCAGCGACAGGGGCTTACCTTGTCGGGTGTTTGTAGTGGGTAAAGTCATGTCATAACTATGCGGCTCACATGAAAAGATAAATAATACAAAACTGGCATGTAATTTAAGTAAATACTGGAGTAAACATATGTAATCTCTTTAGTGGTGTCATATAAAAAAGGTATTAACAGCAGTGTGCAATTAGAACCTGAATATCAATGGGATAACAGATGTTCTGGGAGGGGGATATATATATACCCCGGGATGGTTACCCGTATACTAATCGGATTGGAGGTTGGGAAGGCCTGTGCCTGACGTACTTGGACCATTGGGGGGTACAGTGATAGACGTTTTTATGGGGGGGGGGAGGGAATAAGGATTGGAGAATAGGAGAAATGGAGCCAAAAGGCGAAAGAGGACAGTGGTGTTAATAGCCCACCTGTGTGTCTAGGGCTGGGGTTTGGACTGTGAGCAGGTAGGGGGTAGGAGTCAGAGCATCGATCGGAGAATCAACGATCGTGGAGTTTAAAAATAGAGATGTAAAATCATGTCAAAATGATGAAGCAATTGATAGAAAAATGACCCAGGTTTCTGATGTGTTTATGTTACAGTTATCTCAGTCCGTTTTCCCAGAAGAGAAACCCTCTAGGAACGGTCTATAACTTTCTGCTTCATTTAGTCCTGGTGGTGTGGTGGCCTTGAGGCGTTGAATCCACCTCATCTCAGGTTGTAATAGGGTCTTGTTCCAGTCACCCCCCCTCCTGGGGATGTGTACCCTTTCTAG
Source organism: Pelophylax lessonae (assembly GCF_965119305.1). Taxonomy (NCBI): domain Eukaryota; kingdom Metazoa; phylum Chordata; class Amphibia; order Anura; family Ranidae; genus Pelophylax; species Pelophylax lessonae. The sequence continues at coordinate 16,266,667 of NC_138768.1, read as the reverse complement.
GGCCATAAAAGTTACATTTGGCATTCTATGGGCATGTTTGTGGGCCACATGACGTCCTAAAGGTAGATAGAAGTTGCATAACTCCATGCTGTTCATGTGCTGGTTTACTCTTTTGCCAAATTCTTGCTTTGTTTTGCCAACGTAAAACGCATTGCAGTTGCATCTCATTAGATAGACGATGCCCTTAGTATGGCAATTCGCATAGTGTTTGGGTTCAAAGGACTCTCCATTTGGTAAGGTGGTTTTTATGCATTTTTTTATTACTCTGCAGTTGTCGCATGTTCCACATGGATAGGTCCCCCTGACTTTGCATGGGTCCTTGCGATTTCCTTCACAGAATTCACTTCTGATTAGGTCGTTTTTGATTGCTCCTGCTTTCCTGTATGTGATTGGTGGCTTCTTGGTGATGAATCTTTTTACAGTTGGGTCCTCGTTGAGGATGGCCCAGTGTTTCTTTAGGATGTTGCTTATTTTATTGTGTTCGTTCGTATATCTCATAATGAGTCTAGTCTTGTGTTCTTTTGGTTCTGGGTCCTTGTTCTTTTTCTTAAATAGGATATCTCTTCTGTCTTTTCTCGCCACTCTGTTGAACGCCTTCCTAAGGGAGGTCTTGGTGTATTCTCTTTCCATCAATCTACAAGTCAGTGCATCCGCTTCTTTTTTGAAGTCTTCATATTTAGAGCAATTTCGTCTAATCCTTAGGAATTGACTATAAGGGATCGCTTGTTTTAAGGGAGTTGGATGGAAACTGGTTGCATGCAGGATAGAGTTTCCTGCAGTGTCTTTACGGTATAAGGTGGTTTTTAGTGTTCCATCTTTTTCTTTATAGATCCACGTATCGAGAAACGGGATTTTTTCTTTGCTGTAATTTAGCGTGAAAAACATGTTAAAGTTGTTGTTGTTTAGTTTTCGTCTCAGGTCTGGGATGGATTCTTCAGGTCCTGTCCAAACGATCAATATGTCGTCAATAAATCTCTGCCACATCAGTATATGGTCTGTGGATGAAAGGATGAAATATTGAAGAAATTTAAGAAAAAATCACACAAATTTCCACCTCTTAATCTAAACCCTGCAATAGCACTATTTGTGCGAGAAACTACAAAAGACATCGAAAAGATGCCCAGAGAAAAATGCAAGCAAAACCTAACTAAATTCCAGCAAAAGGCATTAAGAGAACTAAGAGCTAGAAGGCATTACGATCAAGCCATCCGACAAAGGCGGAAATGTCGTAATTATGGATAACACACTATATAAGGAGATGTGCTTGAAGATTTTGAATGACCCAAAATGTTACACAAAAATCTCCCCAGTTATGATTCAAAGGTATAAAGAGGAATTTTACCAGAAAGTCGACAGAGCAGGAAGTGATGGGATAATATCACCTACCCTCTGGAACTTCATAAGGACTAAATATCCACGGACTCCAACATTTTACTCGTTACCCAAAGTTCATAAGAACGAGAAGAACCCTCCAGGGCGACCGATTGTTTCAGGAAATGGGAGTATCTCAGAAGGCATGAGTGAAGTTATTGACGCCTACCTTCGCCCATACGTGACAAGCCTCACGTCCTATGTAAGAGACACTATGCACTTGCTACAAATCTTGGAAGACTTAACAATCCCAAACAACTCGATATTTATTACAGTGGACGTAGAAGCCCTGTACAACAATATCCCACATGACAAAGGAATAGCAACCATCAGTAAAATACTGAGAGAACAAAGCCTAGAAGACCCAGCTTTCAACAACTTTATTATCAATATGCTTGAATATATTCTGAGAAGAAACTATTTTACGTTTGATGGCACACACTATCTGCAAGTATGCGGTGTGGCGATGGGCACAAGCTGTGCACCCAGCTATGCAAACCTCTATTTAGGAACCTGGGAACAGGAATTCCTCATGGATGACCGAAATAGACCATACACAGACCATATACTGATGTGGCAGAGATTTATTGACGACATATTGATCGTTTGGACAGGACCTGAAGAATCCATCCCAGACCTGAGATGAAAACTAAACAACAACAACTTTAACATGTTTTTCACGCTAAATTACAGCAAAGAAAAAATCCAGTTTCTCGATACGTGGATCTATAAAGAAAAAGATGGAACACTAAAAACCACCTTATACCGTAAAGACACTGCAGGAAACTCTATCCTGCATGCAACCAGTTTCCATCCAACTCCCTTAAAACAAGCGATCCCTTATAGTCAATTCCTAAGGATTAGACGAAATTGCTCTAAATATGAAGACTTCAAAAAAGAAGCGGATGCACTGACTTGTAGATTGATGGAAAGAGAATACACCAAGACCTCCCTTAGGAAGGCGTTCAACAGAGTGGCGAGAAAAGACAGAAGAGATATCCTATTTAAGAAAAAGAACAAGGACCCAGAACCAAAAGAACACAAGACTAGACTCATTATGAGATATACGAACGAACACAATAAAATAAGCAACATCCTAAAGAAACACTGGGCCATCCTCAACGAGGACCCAACTGTAAAAAGATTCATCACCAAGAAGCCACCAATCACATACAGGAAAGCAGGAGCAATCAAAAACGACCTAATCAGAAGTGAATTCTGTGAAGGAAATCGCAAGGACCCATGCAAAGTCAGGGGGACCTATCCATGTGGAACATGCGACAACTGCAGAGTAATAAAAAAATGCATAAAAACCACCTTACCAAATGGAGAGTCCTTTGAACCCAAACACTATGCGAATTGCCATACTAAGGGCATCGTCTATCTAATGAGATGCGACTGCAATGCGTTTTACGTTGGCAAAACAAAGCAAGAATTTGGCAAAAGAGTAAACCAGCACATGAACAGCATGGAGTTATGCAACTTCTATCTACCTTTAGGACGTCATGTGGCCCACAAACATGCCCATAGAATGCCAAATATAACTTTTATGGCCCTAGAAAGGGTACACATCCCCAGGAGGGGGGGTGACTGGAACAAGACCCTATTACAACTTGAGATGAGGTGGATTCAACGCCTCAAGGCCACCACACCACCAGGACTAAATGAAGCAGAAAGTTATAGACCGTTCCTAGAGGGTTTCTCTTCTGGGAAAACGGACTGAGATAACTGTAACATAAACACATCAGAAACCTGGGTCATTTTTCTATCAATTGCTTCATCATTTTGACATGATTTTACATCTCTATTTTTAAACTCCACGATCGTTGATTCTCCGATCGATGCTCTGACTCCTACCCCCTACCTGCTCACAGTCCAAACCCCAGCCCTAGACACACAGGTGGGCTATTAACACCACTGTCCTCTTTCGCCTTTTGGCTCCATTTCTCCTATTCTCCAATCCTTATTCCCTCCCCCCCCCATAAAAACGTCTATCACTGTACCCCCCAATGGTCCAAGTACGTCAGGCACAGGCCTTCCCAACCTCCAATCCGATTAGTATACGGGTAACCATCCCGGGGTATATATATATCCCCCTCCCAGAACATCTGTTATCCCATTGATATTCAGGTTCTAATTGCACACTGCTGTTAATACCTTTTTTATATGACACCACTAAAGAGATTACATATGTTTACTCCAGTATTTACTTAAATTACATGCCAGTTTTGTATTATTTATCTTTTCATGTGAGCCGCATAGTTATGACATGACTTTACCCACTACAAACACCCGACAAGGTAAGCCCCTGTCGCTGCCCACCAGGCCGACCGGGGCACACAGAAGCGATGAGGCTTCGTCATCACGCCCCCTCCCACATCAGTGGAAGCACGCCCTACCTTGTCGGCGGCCGCCAGCTGATATCCCGGATGACGTAGGTGAGGTTGCGCGCGCAACTCGCGCACGCGCCCCACAGCCTAACGTCAGCTGAAGGGAATCAGCGAGAGGAACGTTCGGCGCGATCTGCGCATGCGCGAGCCTCGTTAAAAGGCCGGGGAGCATCGGGTCCTCTCACTCTCACACAGGCTGAGAGGAGAGAGGTACCCAAGAGCCGCTACTAGCCCGCACATCGAAGAGACATTCCTGCAATTTTAAAAGTGAGTTACTGGCCCCAACAGGCCAGCATTTGTTTAAATACGTAACAGTAATAAAAGAGTCACATTTTTGCACACTGGTCTTTGTACCCCCACTGTGAGGACACCTTCTGGTCTTGCATATATACATTTTACAGCCACCAGTATATACACTTCCTAGTATATGATGGCACCTTACCTGATACATATTGGGCTCATAAATCAAGCAAACTCCCTCACAATTTTGCTGACTTCTTACCAGGAATTGCAATGCATTCAGCTACTCACAGTCGCTTGAATTGAGGCACCAATCACCTCAAAGATGCACGGATAGATGCTCCAATATATACCAATTTAAGAAGTGGCTAATACATAGCCAGAATTTTAAGGCCCATATATGGCTATACACATATATATTATCCCAAAATATAATAATACAAAAGCACAAGTGGCCTATACCACTTTACTGTCCAATTTTCACTTTCTATCATCATTTTTTATTACATACATACTTTATATATATTATACTTACTTTCATATAATACACAATACATCATACCCATGCATTCCTGCAGATCGGAGCACACCATCCAACAGGCTCCAACAGGCATACAATCAGATGCCCGACCTCAACGCAAGCAAGGAACCCACAAGGTACTAGCCTATGAAAGGGTTCATACATGCCGGTTGCACTCCAAAATTCCCACACACTGAACTTAACTCCTCAAATCATTCTTTCAGAGATTTTCCCTGACTGGATACACTATTCCAATCTGGAGTACAACCCAGCAAGACACCCCAGCATCACCTGATTGGGACCTTTCTGTATGTCCCATCTGGCAATCCTGGGGCACCGAGACCTACAACATAGCCAGTAAGTTTAACCCCAACAACACTCAGCACTGGTTGATACAAATATGATTTTCCTAAACTCACTCAATACCTTGCAGGCTTACAAGGCTCACGCTCTCGCTGTTTCTAGAGGGAACTCCATCTCTACTCGCGGCAAAACAAATGTATGTAACAATACTGTCTGTAGATACCATTGCTTGATATACCAATCAATAGGTATCACCAATATGTAACTGAGAGTATCTATCTGTTTATTTCAGGAATATTATGTGACTTACACCCTTGAAAAAGGCTCCAGGAGCGAGCCGAAACGCGTTGGGACGCAAAAGAGGAAAACTCTCTTAAACGAAATAGAGAAACTTCCTATCTTACCAAGTCACTATTTACACATTGTCACCATTCTATTATTTTCCTCACCCTCCTCACTCAGGGGTCTACAACCCCTCACTATTATCATTGTATACTGTATATATATGATTTTACATACAGTAAACAAAATTTATTTTTACTAAGTATTGTATTCATGGTTACTATCTATACCTTGCCCATAAAGTCCCACCAATCTTTAGGCCTGAGGTACCTAACCCTATAAACATTACGACAGGGACGGTGGCAAACCATACACTATCCTATAGGAGGATAATTATCAAACAACCCCCAGAAGCCCCAAAGGTTTTTATTGAATAGCGGAATAGGAAATATGATCAAAAAAAAGTGTATGTTTTTCACACGTACAGAAGCACACTAGGCCCCAATTACTATTGTTTGTACACCTAAAAGGATGGATGAGGAAGAGGAGGAGGAGGAGTATAGAACAGGCAGCACCCTCAAAGCTTCAGAAGTATGAGATGAACCCCAAAAACTTGGAAAGGTGGATCTCACACGTACTGACACAGACTATTCCGCAATTTAATTGAGCCCCAAAGGTTTTTATTGAATAACGGAATAGGAAATATGATCAAAAAAAGTGTATGTATCTCACACGTACAGAAGCACACTAGGCCCCAATTACTATTGTTTGTACACCTAAAAGGATGGATGAGGAGGAGGAGGAGGAGTATGGAACAGGCAGCACCCTCAAAGCTTCAGAAGTATGAGATTGTGTTCACTGTACCCCACAAAGATTGTGTTCACTGTACCCCACAAAGGTTTTGTTCACTGCACCCCACAAAGATTGTGTTCACTGTACCCCACAAAGGTTTTGTTCACTGCACCCCACAAAGATTGTGTTCACTGTACCCCCCCAAAGATTTTGTTCACTGCACCCCACAAGGATTGTCTTCACTGCACCCCACAAGGATTGTCTTCACTGCACCCCACAAAGATTGTGTTCACTGTACCCCACAAAGATTTTGTTCACTGCACCCCACAAAGATTGTGTTCACTGTACCCCACAAAGATTTTGTTCACTGCACTCCAAAAGGATTGTCTTCACTGCACCCCACAAAGATTGTGTTCACTGTACCCCACAAAGGTTTTGTTCACTGCACCCCACAAAGATTGTGTTCACTGTACCCCACAAAGGTTTTGTTCACTGCACCCCACAAAGATTGTGTTCACTGTACCCCACAAAGATTGTGTTCACTGTACCCCACAAAGGTTTTGTTCACTGCAACCCACAAAGATTGTGTTCACTGTACCCCACAAAGGTTGTGTTCACTGCACCCCACAAAGGTTTTGTTCACTGCACCCCACAAAGATTTTGTTCACTGCACCCCACAAAGATTGTGTTCACTGTACCCCCACAAAGGTTTTGCTCACTGCACCCCACAAAGATTGTGTTCACTGTACCCCACAAAGGTTTTGTTCACTGCACCCCACAAAGATTGTGTTCACTGTACCCCCCAAAGATTTTGTTCACTGCACCCCACAAGGATTGTCTTCACTGCACCCCACAAGGATTGTCTTCACTGCACCCCACAAAGATTGTGTTCACTGTACCCCACAAAGATTTTGTTCACTGCACCCCACAAAGATTGTGTTCACTGTACCCCACAAAGATTTTGTTCACTGCACTCCAAAAGGATTGTCTTCACTGCACCCCACAAAGATTGTGTTCACTGTACCCCACAAAGATTTTGTTCACTGCACCCCACAAGGATTGTCTTCTCTGCACCCCACAAAGATTGTGTTCACTGCACCCCACAAAGGTTTTGTTCACTGCACCCCACAAAGATTGTGTTCACTGTACCCCACAAAGGTTTTGTTCACTGCACCCCACAAAGATTGTGTTCACTGTACCCCCCAAAGATTTTGTTCACTGCACCCCACAAGGATTGTCTTCACTGCACCCCACAAGGATTGTCTTCACTGCACCCCACAAAGATTGTGTTCACTGTACCCCCACAAAGGTTTTGTTCACTGCACCCCACAAAGATTGTGTTCACTGTATCCCACAAAGGTTTTGTTCACTGCACCCCACAAAGATTGTGTTCACTGTACCCCCCAAAGATTTTGTTCACTGCACCCCACAAGGATTGTCTTCACTGCACCCCACAAGGATTGTGTTCACTGTACCCCACAAAGATTTTGTTCACTGCACCCCACAAAGATTGTGTTCACTGTACCCCACAAAGATTTTGTTCACTGCACTCCAAAAGGATTGTCTTCACTGCACCCCACAAAGATTGTGTTCACTGTACCCCACAAAGGTTTTGTTCACTGCAACCCACAAAGATTGTGTTCACTGTACCCCACAAAGGTTTTGTTCACTGCACCCCACAAAGATTGTGTTCACTGTACCCCACAAAGATTGTGTTCACTGTACCCCACAAAGGTTTTGTTCACTGCACCCCACAAAGATTGTGTTCACTGTACCCCACAAAGGTTGTGTTCACTGCACCCCACAAAGGTTTTGTTCACTGCACCCCACAAAGATTGTGTTCACTGCACCCCACAAAGATTGTGTTCACTGTACCCCACAAAGCTTTTGTTCACTGCACCCCACAAAGATTGTGTTCACTGTACCCCACAAAGATTGTGTTCACTGTACCCCACAAAGGTTTTGTTCACTGCACCCCACAAAGATTGTGTTCACTGTACCCCACAAAGGTTTTGTTCACTGCACCCCACAAAGATTGTGTTCACTGTACCCCCCAAAGATTTTGTTCATTGCACCCCACAAGGATTGTCTTCACTGCACCCCACAAGGATTGTCTTCACTGCACCCCACAAGGATTGTCTTTACTGCACCCCACAAAGATTGTGTTCACTGCACCCCACAAAGGTTTTGTTCACTGCGCCCCACAAAGATTGTGTTCACTGTACCCCCCCAAAGATTTTGTTCACTGCACCCCACAAGGATTGTCTTCTCTGCACCCCACAAAGATTGTGTTCACTGTACCCCCCAAAGATTTTGTTCACTGCACCCCACAAGGATTGTCTTCACTGCACCCCACAAGGATTGTCTTCACTGCACCCCACAAAGATTGTGTTCACTGTACCCCCACAAAGGTTTTGCTCACTGCACCCCACAAAGATTGTGTTCACTGTACCCCACAAAGGTTTTGTTCACTGCACCCCACAAAGATTGTGTTCACTGTACCCCCCAAAGATTTTGTTCACTGCACCCCACAAGGATTGTCTTCACTGCACCCCACAAGGATTGTCTTCACTGCACCCCACAAAGATTGTGTTCACTGTACCCCACAAAGATTTTGTTCACTGCACCCCACAAAGATTGTGTTCACTGTACCCCACAAAGGTTTTGTTCACTGCACCCCACAAATATTGTGTTCACTGTACCCCACAAAGATTATGTTCACTGTACCCCACAAAGGTTTTGTTCACTGCACCCCACAAAGATTGTGTTCACTGTACCCTACAAAGGTTGTGTTCACTGCACCCCACAAAGGTTTTGTTCACTGCACCCCACAAAGATTGTGTTCACTGCACCCCACAAAGATTGTGTTCACTGCACCCCACAAAGATTGTGTTCACTGTACCCCACAAAGGTTTTGTTCACTGCACCCCACAAAGATTGTGTTCACTGTACCCCACAAAGATTGTGTTCACTGCACTCCAAAAGGATTGTCTTCACTGCACCCCACAAAGATTGTGTTCACTGTACCCCACAAAGGTTTTGTTCACTGCACCCCACAAAGATTGTGTTCACTGTACCCCACAAAGGTTTTGTTCACTGCACCCCAAAAAGATTGTGTTCACTGTACCCCTCAAAGATTTTGTTCTCTGCACCCCACAAGGATTGTCTTCACTGCACCCCACAAGGATTGTCTTCACTGCACCCCACAAAGATTGTGTTCACTGCACCCCACAAAGGTTTTGTTCACTGCGCCCCACAAAGAATTTGTTCACTGTACCCCCCCCAAAGATTTTGTTCACTGCACTCCACAAGGATTGTCTTCTCTGCACCCCACAAATATTGTGTTCACTGTACCCCCCAAAGAGTTTGTTCACTGCACCCCACAAGGATTGTCTTCACTGCACCCCACAAGGATTGTCTTCACTGCACCCCACAAAGATTGTGTTCACTGTACCCCCACAAAGGTTTTGTTCACTGCACCCCACAAAGATTGTGTTCACTGTACCCCCCAAAGATTTTGTTCACTGCACTCCAAAAGGATTGTGTTCACTGCACCCCAAAAAGATTGTGTTCACTGCAGCCCACACACAGAAAAATGGATGTGGAGCACTGACACCTGCCTATCTCCTATCCCACACCACACAGCAATATCGATTGTAGTTTGTAGAACACACTTTCCCTAAAATTCAGCAGACTCTGTCCCTAACAGGATTTAGAAGAGATCGTAGATCAGGAGAACTAAGTGCAGACCCCACCCCACACAGCAATATCGATTGTAGTTTGTAGAACACACTGACCCTATAATTCAGCAGACTCTATCCCTAAAATGCCTACAACTCGCCCTGCCTAAACACTCCGACCTGTCCCTCAATTCTATCCGGACACAAATGGTTTTTTCCTGCCTATCTTTCCCTAATCAGCAGCCAGCACGTTGATGTGTGCTCTGTCCCTGATCTAAGCAGCATAATGACGCCGCTGCGGCTGCCTCGAACTTATAAAGACTTGGTCACATGCTTCAGACGGCCAATCACAGCTACTGAGACATTTGCAGGCATGGCTGGGATGGCTTAAGGCACACCAGTTAAACGATTGTTGATTGGCTGTTGAAAGCCCGCCATGAAAAGAGCGCCAAAGCATGCAAAACCCGGAAATAAAACGATCGAACACGGATTTTTACCCAAATATACAGTAAAGTGTCCGTGTTCGTGTTCGGGTAACAAAAATCCAATTATTCGGTACGAACACGAATAATACAGTCCGTGTTCGCTCAACACTACCCGCGATCGCTCCCCGCTGAGAGAGAAGGACGGTCGGCTGATGTAAACACAGCTGACCATTCTTCTCCCTGCAATGATCACAGAGCTCATGTGATCCTGCTATATAGGATCGCATGTCTCTGTGATCATTTCACAAGCCCCACCCCCCCCCCCCCCCACAGTTAGAATCACACCCCTAGGCTCACATTTAACCCCTTAATCATCTATACTGTTAACCCCTTCCCTGCCGGTGTCATTATTACAGTAACAGTGCATATTTTTAGCACTGATTACTGTAGTAATGTCACTGGTACCCCCAAAAGTGTCAAAAGTGTCAGTTAGGGGTCCGATCTGTCCGCCGCAATGTCGCAGTCCCGCAAAAAATCGCAGATCGCCGCCATTACTAATAAAAATGACATAAATCTTTCCCATAGTTAGTAAACGTAATAACTTTTGCGCAAACCAATCAAAATACGCTTATTGCGATTTTTTTTTACCAAAAATATTTAGCAGAAAACAAATTGGCCTAAAATGTTAAAAAATTTTGATTTTTTTTTTTTTTTTTTTTGAGAATGTTATATAGCTGAATGTGAAAAATATATATATTTTTTTTAAATTGTCGTTCTTTTTTTGTTTATAGCGCAAAAAATAAATATCGCAGAGATGATCAAATACCACCAAAAGAAAGCTCTATTTGTGGGAAAAAAAGGACATAAATTTAGTTTGGATACAGCGTTTCATGACCGCACAATTGTCCGTTAAAGTAACGCAGTGCCAAATCATAAAATTGGGCCAGGTATATTGGGGGGGCAAATCGTTCTGGTCCAGAACTGGTTAAAAGCTTAAGTTATTGCCCAATAAAAGTGTATGGGGGTCCGGGTACTGACCTGGAGGACATGTACCAATGCAAAATTTGTTTTTTAAACCAATTGTTTTTACAGGAGCAGTGATTTTAATGATGCTTAAAGTGAAACTATAAAAATGAAAAATCCCTTTAAATATCGTGCCTGGGGGGTCCCCTTAATGTGCCTGCAAAGTGGCACATCTGTACAATGTATAGATCTTGCTACAGCAATGTAAAAAAAATGTCATTTAACCACTTACCGCCCGCCCGCCGTCATATGACGTGACCCAGGAAATGCACGGCAGGCGCGCGATCGCGGGCGCACCGCCGTGCACTGCCGGTGTCGGCGTGTCCCCGGGACACAGCCGGTCACCGGCAGGGGGGAAACAGCCACTGGGCGTGGCTGTTTCCCACGTGATCGGCTGTGTTCCAATGACACAGCCGATCACAATGGAGGCGGCCGGGAGATGACCGCGCATGCGCGATCGGGAGCGCGCAGCGCGGCCATGTCAGTGGCACTGTGTTCCGTAGGAACACAGCTGTCACCGGCAGTAGTAAACAGTCACTGACAGTGACTGTTTACTATGTGATTGGCTGTGAATCCATTCACAGCCGATCACAAAATGTAAACAAAGAGCAGTAACTCGGTGTTACTAGCTCTTCTCCCCTCATACAGCTTCCAGTGTGAGGGGAGAAGAGCCAGAAATAGTGAGTTACTGCTCTGTGTAACTGCAAAAGTAAAATCACACTAATAAAGGTCCCCACACAGTCCTCAGCCCCCCCCCAATGCCACCTGTCACCCAACAGTCACCTCATCAGTGCCCAGAAATTGACACCCATAACGTTCACATGTGAGCGCAGCGATCACGGGCAGAATCACAGCGATTCTGCCCGCGATCCGGAAATCATTGCAAATTGCGGGACGCCTGTGCGTTGCCCGTTTTTTTGCAATAGCACCCCAAACGCTGTGCAATGTTGCCGCCATTTCCGCCTGCCGAATCGCGGTAACATCGCGCAAACATCGCATGACTCCCAAAAAAGGTACAAGAGCTTCTTTGGGGCGTCATGCGTTGTTTGCGTGATGTTACCTCGATTCGGCAGGCGGAAATCGCAGCAACATCGCACAGCGTTTGGGGTGCTATTGCAAAAAACGGGCAACGCACAGGCGTCCCGCAATTTGCAATGATTTCTGGATCACGGTCAGAATCGCTGTGATTCTGCCCGCGATCGCTACGCTCACATGTGAACGTAACCTAAAGTTCACCGGTCACCAGAGACTGCCATCAGTACCGCCGTGCACCATCGCCCGTCACCTGTCACCCATCAGTGACCAACGCCCGTCACCTGTCACCCCATCAATCACCGTCACCTGTCACCCCATCAGTCATCGTCACCTGTCACCCCATCAGTCATCGTCATCTGTCACCCTATCAATCATCGTCACTTGACACCCCATCAGTGATCGTCACATGTCACCCCATCAATCATCGTCACATGTCACCCCGTCAGTGATTGTCATCTGTCACCCCATCAATCATCGTCACTTGTCACCTCATCAATCATTGTCACCTGTCACCTCATCAGTCATCGTCACCTGTCACCCCATCAGTCATCGTCACCTGTCACCCCATCAGTCATCGTCACCTGTTTGCCATATACATGCAATCACTTACTGACCGCCTAACGACTATATGCGTCGGCCATTAAAAGCTAAATACTGGGGTTATGGCAGCAGATAGCCCCCATAACCCCGGTATTTTTTGAAACGGCGGGCGGTCGGCTTTCAGATAAGGGTGGTCCCAGTGGCGGATTCACCGCGGAATTACCCTTACGGGGCAGGGGAAGAGGTGCCCCCCCCCCCTCCTGCTGCGTCCCAGACGTTTTCCCAGCTTACAGGACCCGCCGGCAGCGGGGAAAACTATCCGGTCCCGGATCCTCAGAGACAGGAAGTCGAGTGAGGGCAAGATGGCCCTCACTCAACTCTATGGTCTTTGAAGGACCGGAGCTACGTCAAAAGACGTTGCCTAGCAACCGGTTTAAAGGGCCGCTTTTTTTTTTTCTTTTTTTTTTTTCCTCTTTCAACAATTTTTTTTTCTTTTCTTTTTTAGTGTAGTTGTGAGGTGTGAGGTCTTTTTGACCCCAGATCTCACAATAAAGAGGACCTGTCATGTCTATTTCTATTACAAGGGATGTTTACATTCCTTGTAATAGGAATAAAAATTATCAAAACATTTTTTTTTTTAAACTGTGTAAAATTAAAAAAATAATAAATAAAATAAATAGGAAAAAAAAAAAAATTAAAGCGCCCTGTCCCCGTTAGCTCGCGCGCAGAAGCAAACGCATACGCAAGTCCCGCCCACATATGTAAACGGTGTTCAAACCATACATGTGAGGTATCGCCGCGATCGTTAGAGTGAGAGCAATAATTTGAGCCCTAGACCTCCTCTGTATCTCTAAGCTAGTAACCTGCAGACATTTTTAAAATGTTCCAAACAAATAATCAGCCAAGCGCTCACTCCGAAGGGGAAGACTGGTGTGCTGCTCTCCTCAGGCAGGGAACTCCAAACGGATGCATAAAAGAAAAGAAAAGGAGGCGCAAACACCTAGTGCATTACCCGTGGTACTGTTAAAATAGGTTTAATAAAAATGCTGAATGCATACTCACAAACATGAAGAATAAAAATCGTATTGCAAATTCCCGTCACCCATGTGTTGGACCATGTCCTGGAAATTGCGACCGCTAACGCGTTTCGGGAGTCAAGCTCCCTTCCTCAGAGCTGGTCATGTCATAGCAGATTGAAGTTTATATAGAGAGTAGCTCAGTGTTCCTCTGCCTCTTCCCCTCCCATGCTCCTCCCTCCCCCCCGGGAAGGAGGGGGCGGGACCATCCAGTGTCAACAAAACTACTCCTGATGGGCCTGTGTCTCAGTCCTCATATCTCTATGGCCTCCAATAACATGTTTCACGCCTCTTACCACACATCCAATGGAGACTGTCTCACATGCACACAGCCACAACCTGCACATGTCACAACAAATGCCAAAACAAATGCCACAACACAGGGGACCCCAAGGCTGGGAATACGGTCCAGGAGCAACACCTGGACAACGTGCACACAAATGTCTCACGCTGTCACACAAGTCCGTGTACACTCCAGACATGCCCCCTCCAACAGGACCTGCAGTGCATGCACAACTCACCAGAACTCCCCTGCGAACACTCGTGTCTGACTGCACTGGAAGCGATAGCAGTGTCCAACTGTTGGCCGCTCGCATCTTCACCCTCAGGGCCCTCACAAGCCGGAATGTGGCTGGTGAAACTGATTGAATGCGCCATGGCTCCTCAGAAGCCATGATTTCCTCGAGGGATCGTGGCTTCCTGGTCCCGGAACGCACGCCATCTCCTCTGCGCTCCAGGACCTGTGTTGCATCGTCATCTGTAGAGCGGGGCGGAAGCTCTATGTGAGACCCGCCCCCGACCGTATCCATGGAAACGTGTATGCAGGCTCGACTGGAGCCCTGGTTAAATGCACTGCCATCTAGAGGTCAAAATGAAAACCGCACTGCTCATATTACTTGTTGAAACTTGGACAGCCCTGTCCATACGAACGGTTGTGTCCCCCAAGACATCATTGTCCCAGGTACCAAAATAAGGGCCACATCTGTTTGACATTGGGTCCTATGTTGGTTAGTGGCCCTATTTACCCTCTGTATGTAAATGATGTTACTTAAAAACGGCCGTGCTATATACTTGTGTACTTGAAGTTCTAATTAATCTGAAAAAAATGTGTTTATATTGTGTTTATAAGAGAATGGACATGAGACTGCGCATCCAAAATAGTTTCGCCGTACACTGGACAATCCCTCCTTATAAGGCCTCCTTATTGGATCTACTGGAGTGCAGGATTCCCAGCATCTCCAAAGGTGTGGGAACCTGATGCTACTCCCTACTGTGATCATCTCTTTAGACATACAATGTGATAAAATAGTGAAAACACACATATATATATATATATATATATATATATATATATATATATATATATATATATATATATATATATATATATATATATATATATATATATATATACACATATACACATATATATATATGCATATATATATATATCTAAAATGGCCTGTGTGTGGCTGAACTCCTAATAAAATACCTGATGAAATGCATCCTTTAGACACATTAAATGATGAGTCTACTATACACTTATTTCACACAACTGCTGACAGTGTCATGTTCAACAGTTCATATACTAAAATGGTACAATGAAAAAATGGAAAAGATAGAAAAAATGATGAAGTAATGAAAATGGAAGAAAATGTGTGGTGCACCATGTACGTCCAACATTTTCATCCCTAGCCTCATAACCAATGGCCTATCTGGTAGGATGGGTGCTCCTACCTGTAAAGGTGACCAAAAAACCTCGCTCTTATATCTTTGTATCTTTGTTTCCTCTTTGCCTGCAACCTGCCTCCCCCCCCTTTTTGTTTGCTGGTGGTTCCTACCTCTCATGGCTCTATGACTCTCCTTAACGGGGCTCCTGGGGCTGGCTGACCCTATACTCAGCGTATAACCGCTGTTATATCTAAACTCTCATTCAATCCCCTAGGGGCCAATGAGCCAAGAAGATGAATCCAGTACGTTTCTCTACTGCACAATCTTTGAAATCTGAGGCCAACATCTGTATAACCTGTGATGGCCTCAAGTCCAAAGGCTTTCAGACCTACCGATTTCTTATCATGCACATCCCGAAAGTGACAAGAAAGGGAATGCTTGTCAAAACCTTTGTGGATGTTTCTCTTATGTTCTCCAAATCGTGTTCTGAATGTGCGTGAAGTGCGGCCTACATAGAGAAGTCCGCAGGGACAGACGAGACCATAAACCACAAACTCTGTGGAACAGTTGATGAACTGTCTGGTTTGATGTACTCGTCCGTCTACCCCTGCGACCTCCTTTTTCCTGTGCCACATGTATTGGCAGAGTCCGCAGTTGGAAACTCCGCACCTAAAAGAACCCTTTTGGTCAAAAATGGTTTTCCACATTGGTGCTAGTTCCTTCCTAGTGGGTTTGACACGGCTCGGTGCTAAGACACTCCTTAGGTCTTTCGGTCTATGGTAGATGACTTTTGGTTTAGTTGAAATGGCCCCCGACAGTAAAGGATCTTTCTCTAGGATGCCCCAGTGTTTTTCCAAAATGTTTTTTATGGCAAACGCTTTTTGGTTGTATTTAGTGCAAAAAGATACTTGATAGTCCTCCCTTGTCCTGTATCCTCGACTGGTTCTACAATTCTCAGGCTTCCTATCATCGGTATATTCTTGCCTAAATTTGGTATATGCTGTATGTATGCTTTGATTATCATATCCTTTTTGTTGGAATTTTTTGATCAAAATTGAACTCTGTTCTTCAAAATCCTCGAGCTTGGTGCATGTACGTCTAAGCCTACAGAATTGCCCCAGGGGGACATTACGTATCCACCTGGGGTGATGGTTACTATGGGCATGTAGGTACGAATTACCTGCTGTAGGCTTAAAGTGAGTTCTCGATGTAATACACCCATCTTGCTCTGCCTTGAGTTCTAGGTCCAAAAAGACCAACTTTTCCTTATTCACCACATATGTGAACTGTATGCCATATGGGTTGTTTTGGCAGTACTGCACAAATGCCTGTAGCTCCTCTTCTGTTCCATCCCAAATGACGATAATATCGTCTATATACCGGGCAAAGAGAACCAGGTTCGCCCCATAGGGGTTATTCCTCCAAATGTACTGGTGTTCCCATAGCCCCATGAACAAATTGGCATAACTAGGGGCGAACCTGGCTCCCATCGCCGAGCGGCCAACAGTTGGACACTGCTATCGCTTCCAGTGCAGTCAGACACGAGTGTTCGCAGGGGAGTTCTGGTGAGTTGTGCATGCACTGCAGGTCCTGTTGGAGGGGGCATGTCTGGAGTGTACACGGACTTGTGTGACAGCGTGAGACATTTGTGTGCATGTTGCTCCTGGACCGTATTCCCAGCCTTGGGGTCCCCTGTGTTGTGGCATTTGTTTTGGCATTTGTTGTGACATGTGCAGGTTGTGGCTGTGTGCATGTGAGACAGTCTCCATTGGATGTGTGGTAAGAGGCGTGAAACATGTTATTGGAGGCCATAGAGATATGAGGACTGAGACACAGGCCCATCAGGAGTAGTTTTGTTGACACTGGATGGTCCCGCCCCCTCCTTCCCGGGGGGGAGGGAGGAGCATGGGAGGGGAAGAGGCAGAGGAACACTGAGCTACTCTCTATATAAACTTCAATCTGCTATGACATGACCAGCTCTGAGGAAGGGAGCTTGACTCCCGAAACGCGTTAGCGGTCGCAATTTCCAGGACATGGTCCAACACATGGGTGACGGGAATTTGCAATACGATTTTTATTCTTCATGTTTGTGAGTATGCATTCAGCATTTTTATTAAACCTATTTTAACAGTACCACGGGTAATGCACTAGGTGTTTGCGCCTCCTTTTCTTTTCTTTTATTTTTAAAATGTTGCCTATGGGGATTTTTAAGTACCAATGTTTGGCGCCATTCTGTGAGCATGCGCAATTTTGAAGCATGACATGTTGGGTATCTAATTACTCGGCGTAACATTATCTTTCACATTATGGAAAAAAATTGTGCTAAATTTACTGTTTTCTTATTTTTTAGTTCAAAAAAGTGAATTTTTTTCAAAAAAATCGCATCTGGAAGACTGCTGCGCAAATATGGTGTGATAAAAAATATTGCAACGATCTCCATTTTATTCTCTAGGGTCTCTGCTAAAAAAAAAAAATATATAATGTTTGGGGGTTCCAAGTAGTTTTCTAGCAAAACAAATGATTTGAGCTTGTAAACACCAAGTGTCAAAAATAGGCCCAGTATTAAAGTGGATAAATGGACAACTTTGTGTAAAGCGCTACTTGGATGTTAGGCCTATGTGTGTGGCCAGGCTGTGAAAAAGTGTTACACATGTGGTATCGCCATACTCAGGAGGAATAGCAGAATGTATTTTGGGGTGCAATTTTTGCTATGTACATGCTATATGTTAGAAATATTGCATAAATGGACAGCTTTGTGTAAAAAAAAATGTGTTTTCATTTTCTTTCCACATTTTCCAAAAACTTGTGGAAAAAAATGACATATTCAAAAGACTCATTATGCCTCAAAAATTATACGTTGGGCTGTTTGCTTTCCAAAATGGGGTCATTTTATGGGGGTTTCCATTGTCCTGGTGCTCCAGGGCCTTCAAAAGTGCGATAGGTTGTCAGGAAATTATATGTGTAATTTGTGCTCCTAGAATGCGGGACGGGGCTACTTGAATGTTAGGCCTCTGTATGTGGCCAGGCTGTGAAAAAGTCTCACACATGTGGTATCGCCATACTCAGGAGGAGTAGTAGAATGTGTTTTGGGGTGTAGTTGCAAGTATACATGTGCTGTGTGAGAGAAATAACCTGTTAATATGGCAATTTGTAAAAAAAAAAAAAAAAAAAAATCTTCATTTTGCAAAGCATTGTGGGAAAAAATTACAACTTCAAAAAACTCACCATGCCCCTTATTAAATACCTTGGAATGTCTACTTTCCAAAAAGGGGTCATTTGGGGTGTATTTGTACTTTCCTGACTTTTTAGTGTCTCAAGAAATGAGATAGGCCTTCAGTACATCAGGTGTGAGCAAGTGTGATCAATTTTCAATGATTCGCACCATAGCTTGTGGACTCTATAACTTTCACAAAGACCAAATAATATACACTTACTTAGGTTATTTTTACCAAAGATAAGTAGCAGTATAAATTTTGGCCAAAATTTGTGAAGAAAAATGACTAATTTGCAAAATTTTATGACAGAAACAAAGAAAAATGCGTTTTTTCACGATATTTTCAGTATTTTTTTATTTATAGCACAAAAAATAAAAAACCCAGTATTGATCAAATACCATCAAAAGAAAGCTCTATTTGTGTGAAAAAAAGGACACAATTTTTGTATGGGTACAGTGTTGCATGACTGAGTAATTCTCAGTCAAAGTGTGAGAGCGCTGAAAGCTGAAAATCGGTCTGGGCAGGAAGGGAGTGAAAGAACACTGTAGGCAGTTAAAGTTGCTCGTGACTGTAATGTATTGTATTGTCGGTTCACGGCAATACAGATAAAAAAAGAAAAAAATGGTGTAGACCCCCCAGCCCCCACCCACCCCAGTCCCTTCGGGTCTGGTATGGATTTGGATCTGGTACGCCAAAGTTATTAAAAAAAAAAAAAAATGTGCATGGCGCAGGAACTAGCCCTACTGTTAAAAATTCCATACAAATTTGAAATTGCATGTACTTGTCATACAGGTGCAGAAAAATTGGGACTTGGGTGTTGGTGGTGCCTAAACACTGCAACCCCTCTAAGTTACTCTTGCTGGGTGCAGGAACGGGCCCTGCTGTTAAAAATTATACTTGAAATTGCATGTACTTGTTATACAGGTGCAGAAAAATTTTCGGCCTTGGATGTTGGTGGTGCCTGAACATCGAAGCCCTTCACAGTTACTCTTGATGGGCGCAGGAACGAGCCCTGCTTTAAAAAATTAGATACAAAATTTAAATTTCATGCACCTGTCAATTTAAGTGCAGAAAAATTAGGCATTGGATGTTGTTGGTGCCCTAAACCAAAAAACATTGTTGGAAGCTAGCATTATGAAGATTGAGGAATAGGATAGGCAGCATATTTAGTGTTCAAGGGATGGCAGACCCCTAGCAAATTTAACCAGTTACATCAGCATTAGGGGCTTGATAGTTGCTGTTGATCCAGGACAGATTCATTTTAATAAAAGTCTGCTGGTCAATGGAGTCTGTGGATAGACACACTCTTTTGTCCATTACAAAACCTCCAGCAGCACTGAATGTCTGTACGGAAAGCATGCTGGAAGCAGGACAGGCCAGTAGCTCCATTTCATATTGAGCAAGTTCTGGCCAGTGGTCCGTCCTCAAGACCCAGTAACGCAGTGGATACTCAGTTGGAAAGGTCTCCAAGTCTGCTCTTGTCCCTAGATAATCCTGTACCATATGATGACGCTGCCGGTGGTTGCCTAAACCTAACAGCCCTGGGCGCTGAGAACTAAAGAATTGGTTAAAGGCATCGGTCAGCCGGCCGCCTTTAACACCTCTCCTCCTTTGGCTGAACGATGCCTCAGAAACACGTCCAGAGAATGTTAACCTCCCAGTGTCTGGAAAGGTGATACACAGATTTTTCTTCAAGGCATCCCCAAGATATTTCATCCTCTGCTCCCTCTGAAGGCAGGATGAGCTCTGCAACTTTACCCTTGTAAAGTGGATTAAGAAGGGATGCCAACCAGTAATAATCCCTCTTCTTGATACCACAAATCCTCGGGTCCTTTCGTAGGCTTTGCAGAATCAGGGACCCCATGCAGTGTAAGTTTGAGGAGGCATGACGTTCTGAGTCCTCTGGATGACATTGTCAGGAGCAACCTCTCCTGGGGTTTCTGGGGAATGACAACTATCCCTTGAAGAATGTTGCATGTTATCCTCTACATCCATGCTGCTATAATCCTCCTACTCCTCCTCTTGTTACTGTGTGTTTTGCGGCCCCATAGGAATGTTATCTGCATAAAGGGGGCGTTGTGAGGAAAGGAAGTCCTCCTCTTCCTCCCGCTGTTCTGCCTCAAGTGCCTTGTCTATGATTCCACAAAGCGTGTGCTACAGCAGTAAGACTAGAGGGATAGTGTCATTGATGCGTGCATTGTCACAGCTCGCAATGCTTGTGGCCTCCTCACTTGGTGACAGGACAGTGCATGCATCCTTTATCAGCAGCCACTGGTGTGGCAAAAATAAGCCAAGCTCCCCTGTGCCTGTCCTTGTGCCATATTCACACAGGTACTCATTGATGGCCCTCTGCTGCGTGTGCAGCCGCTGAAGCATTGCCAATGTTGAGTTCCACCTGGTGGGCATATCACAAATGAGGCAGTGTAAGATCCCTCGGGGTTTCCTACTTCCGGGTTGCGTTCCACCAGTCGGTTAGGTGGAACGCATGTGGGCGTGGTGTAGCTTGACGGCGCCGTGACGTCATTATCGGGC
This sequence comes from Pelophylax lessonae, assembly GCF_965119305.1. Classification (NCBI taxonomy): domain Eukaryota; kingdom Metazoa; phylum Chordata; class Amphibia; order Anura; family Ranidae; genus Pelophylax; species Pelophylax lessonae. The sequence continues at coordinate 16,245,572 of NC_138768.1, read as the reverse complement.
GCCGTTCATGGCGCCTATTTGAACTGCCAGGCTGGATGTAGAAGTCGTTCGTTCAACCGCTCAGAGAAGTTGCTTAAACCAACTCCGTTGTAGCTCCTGGACCGACTGGAGTTTCTCTACCTTCTGCTAGCCGCTACTTGTATCCTGGAGATCCGATAAGTATCCCACTGGGGAACTCCCTTATCAAGACCACATATGCTATCTGTTACTTGCATGTCTCAGCCTAATTGCTAGCTCTTATGTCTACTACTATCTGTTATCCTGCAACTCTGTTTGTGCTTACCTCTGAACCCCGCTTCGGTTACCAGCCTTATCCGATTCTCATATCGGTTACCAGACCTATCCGATTCTCATATCGGTTACCAGCCCTATCCGATTCTCACATCGGTTACCAGCCCTATCCGATTCTCACATCGGTTATCAGCCCTATCCGATTCTCACATCGGTTACCAACCTGTTTCCACACTCCTATAAGGATGAGTACCCCAATGGGGGAGACTAACATATCTGTGTTACCCATCACAACTCCTACTAATACCTATCATCTGCATTGCTGAACCTGATTGCTAGCTCTTGAACATCTTGCTTACTAATACCTAAACCTGCATTACTGAACTAGCTTACCAACTCTTGTACATCCTGCCTACTACTATTTACCACCTGTTGAATGTACTAGATTGCTAGCTCTTGAGATTACTATTCATCACCACTTGCTACCATTTCCTCAGAACTTATACCGTCAGTCTATCATATCACTGCTACTTGCATTTAGTACCTATCACTCTCATAACATCACTTACTGAGTGTTTGTACATGTGCATACTGAACCAGGCTGAACCACTATGATGAGTCAAGAGAGTTGGATCAGGTGATTTAACATTTCTCTACAAGACTACTGAGTGGAACTCTGCAGCTGTAGATCCAGTCCATTAACCTAAATAGTCAGAGCATTACAGGCAGTTGGTTGAATACCCGTTGAATGTCAGATAGCCAAGCACTAGCATTGTACGACCGCTGGAAATGGCCACAGACTTTTCTGGCCTGCCTCAGAAGATCTTGTAAGCCTGGGTACCTGTTCAAGAAACGCTGCACCACCAGATTCAGGACATGTGCCAAGCATGGAACATGTGTCAAGTGTCAATGTCGGAGGAAGAGAGAAGGTTGGTGCCATTGTCACATACAACCATTATATATAGAGATTGCTGCGCTAAGTGACCATAGATTAAAAGTATATAAATGGTAATAAAAAGAAGTAGCAGCTACACTAAAGCTTCAGAAAAATCAATAAAACAATATTAAAGTAGAGGTGTAGCGCTAATCACGCAGATAAGTCCAGTATATATAAAACGAGATATCACAGGTAATGGTCAAATAAAAGTCCATAAAGAATCTTAGATATCCCAAACTGGCAATCTTGAGAAATACAGAGTGCTATAGGTCCACCACCAGAGGAAAAGTATCTCAAATGCCCTTACTGGACTGTTAGACCAACAAGGTCATAAACAGCAGAAGATATAATCTTATGATGCGCAATTTGAAGTACAACGTCCTCAATAGAAGTGTCCCCACAGATCTCCTACTCTGCATATGCACTCTCATGAAAAACCGAAGAGAGCAACTTACAATCTTGCAGAGTGGTAGCAGCATGTCTGTATATATTGTCACAGCGTGGTATCTTGTTTCTAACCATAAAGATGACCGCCAACCTCCTCAACCGCGCATGCGTCAAACTGTCCACCAATAGGATCCAACCGCATGTTTCGTCACACATATGACGTTGTCAGGGGCATGCACATACAACCATTGCTGGCTCAAGCACCTGTGGCTTCAACCACCTCTCAGTCTGCCCCTACAGAGCTGACAGAATCTCTGGCCCCATGTGGCTCCTGTCCCCTAGACAGACCAACTGAAGCACTGCATGGCATTGTTTAGTCTGCCTGCTTGCATAGCCCCTTGACTGCTTAGGGAGCACTGCTGGTTCAGAGGACAATTCAACAGAAGAGGACATAGAGGAAGAAAAGGAGGAGGAGGTGGAGTAGACAGATGTGGCAGAATCAGCACCAGCTTTTGGAAGCGTTGTGGCAGAACAAGCTCCAGCACTGAACCCTGTCCTGCATCCTTCCCAGCTGCCAGCAGTTACCCAGTGTGCCGTGAAAGAAATATAACGTCCCTGCCCATGCCTGCTGGACCAAGAGTCAGCAGTAATGTGAACCTTCCTACTGACTGCTCTGTCCAAGGAGGCTAAAACACTACCTTCCACATGACGGTAAAGAGATGGACTGGCCTAACATGAAAAGAAATGTCTTTTTGGAACCTGCCACTGTGGTGCAGCAAATTCCACAAATTCACAAAAGGGGCAGAGTCAACCAGATGAAAAGGCAGTAGTTATAGTGCTAGCAATTTGGCAAAGCTAGCATTTAGATGCTGAGCATGTGAATGGCTGGGACTGTATTTTTCTTTTTACGGTTCAGCAACTGGGGTAGTGAAATTAGCCTGCTGGTCAAATCAACAGGTGGTGTACTGCTAGCAGATTGAATGCAAGTATCAGTGGCACTCATTGCTATACCATCATCCCTCTCAGTGCAGGTTTTTGAGAAGACATCAGGTATAGTAGGGGTAGTGGTAGAGATCTCAGATGAGGAGCAAGGGGAAGTGTGTTCTTTTTATGATGTTGGTCTTTCATGTGCTGTTGCCAACGGACTGCATGGCAGGTCGTCATATGTCTTGTCAAGAATGTGGTGGCTAAGCGGCTGGTGTTCTGGCCATGCTTGATCCGCTTCAGACAGAGATTGCAAACAGCAACGCTGCGGTCTACTGCACATGTATTGAAAAAAGCCCTCACCAAAGAACTTTTGGAAGTCAGTTAGCAGCACCCTGCACCTGTGGAGCTCTGTGGTGTGATTCAATAGGGTGGATTCCCTTAAGGTGGCCCTTGGAGCACATCATGCCTAATTGGAGTTGTACCACCTTCTACTCCTCCTCACTTTCCTCCTCTAGTCGCTCAGGCACCCAAGTACAGTCAGTGACCTCATCATTCCCTCCCTCGTCACTAGAGCAAACTTGGCAGTATGCTTCAGCTGTGGGAACATGACTGCTAGTTTCTTATCTGTCATTGTTACCTCCTCTCTCTAGGCTCACATTATTCCCTTCCTCAATCTGGGAACCAACATCGGAGCATTCAAATTGCTGCGCAGGAGGAGGAGGAGGGCGTGTGGCCAGCTGAGAGAGGAGGGCGTGTGGCCAGCTGAGAATGGCTGAGAAGCTGAGTGAGTGAGGTGTTCCCTGATTTCTCCCGTATGCCTCCCCGAGCAAGATGATGATCAGAAGCTGCTCCACCTGTGATCCCCTGCGATCCTCCTGGATGCCTGGCAGATAGGAGACGACCTTTACAGGCAGCTACTCTGTGTGAGTACTCAGCAGCAGCAGGTCTATCTTGGTTCGTCTGGATCAGCAAGCTGCGTGCAGCAGCTAACACTACTGAAGGCAGCTGCAGTGGAGTAGTGGAGGAGCGGAGGAAGCGGCATACAAGCGGCGTGCAATTTTGTCAGCACACTGAAGGAGCTTACCAGGGCATGCTGGAGCATACAAGGATGGCTGGATGGCTGGAACGGAGAGGATAGCTGGGGCTACTGTGAATGGAATGGGTCAATGAGCGGTGGAGCGGTTGGATCCCTTGGGCAAAACAGGGCTGCAGGACTGTGTGCGGCAAACACCAAGTAAGGTAAAGCCTTGCGAAGAATTTAAACTGCTATATTTGAACTGCTAGCTGCCTGTTTTTTTTTTTTTTTTTTTTGCCAGGACCTGTCTACTACAATACACCTCGCCTTATTTGGGGGATTTATGCCCACTGTCTCTCGCACTTACCCTTTAGTGCCCGCATTCCTCTTCCTTTTTGCTTTTAAACTTGCCAGTAGCCTGTTTGTCTATTTGCCGCGCTATTAGACTCCAATAACCTACCAGCTGACCTCTGAGCCATCAAATCCAGCGGCTCTGTAAAAGGGGGGTTTCCCCTACATTGCTCCATTTTTTGGATTGATTGAAGTAACTGAAGTGCTTACGGCTCCCCATCTGCTTCCCCCACGTTTCTATTCAATGTCTTAGATGACCTTAGATGACACGCTAAAATAAGCCATTGTAATTATACATTAGAAAAAGTAAATATCACACAGCAACTGCACCCAAGAATTTGTTGAGGAGACAATGGAACTGGATTTCTATTCTTTGATGCTCTAAAAATTCAAGACTGTTATATATACTTGATAAGCTGCCTGGGAATGTTTAAGAATTCTTTTTTGATACAATTTTTTTTTCCTTTTTTCTTTTCAAAATCATATCCCACTATGTAGGGACATTACTAGTGGGTGTAAGATATAAATAGAAGCTCCATTGATAGCTGCACATGCCGCACATTGACTGGATAGATCAGTTGGGAATGATTTAGACACCTAGGAGATACCTGTACCAACGAAGAGTTAAACCCAAGGACTCTATAGCAGTAGCAGTTTATCCAGGGACAATATAGCAGCAGTGAAATCCAAGTACCACAGTTTGTATAAGAAGGATTCATTAAGCAGCAGCAGTGGAAGCTAAAAATTTAGTTTAAACTCAGTCTAAACCTGCAGATTGCAGCCGCTGAATGTGGGTGAGAGAGTCTGTTTACTCTGCAAGGTAGATAAGTATACAGTTGGACATTTATTGTCTAATTGCTTATTGTTACTGGGTGAGAGAGTCTGTTTGCTTTTCAAAGTAGATAGGTATATAAATAAGCCCACAATTGGACATTCACTGTCGAATTGTTTATTGTTATTTGTTTTCAATGTAACTATCTTAATATCTTACTATGTAACGAAATTTTGGAATGTGATATGATCTTTTCACTGCTTCCCTTTTTTTTTTTTTTCTTTTTTTTTTTTTTTTTTTTTTTTTCTCTCTCAAGGGAACTTTTTTCAAGTGTTGCTATTTTTTTTTTTCCTCTTTAGACATAGATACAGAGACGTTTTGCTCCTTTTTTCTTTTTTTGGGGCCAAGTAGTGTCTAGAGAGGAAAGGGAAAATACACAGAATCTATAAAAGTCTGAGAGGATAAAGACAATGCTTACAAGGTCACAGGTTATGACCAATTTTGCTACTCATATCCCGACGCATATTAATTATACTATTCATAACTCTGACCCTACCCACTTTCATTCCCCTACTTCTGACATTATTATTGTACCAACCCAGAGGGAGGTTCATAATTCCCTTTAATACCTCAAATCTGGATCCCAACGCCACATTTATATCTACTGTCGTCCCTGATTCAGATTTAGCTACTGTACAAAACTCTCTGAGTGAACAAATTGAAAAAACATCGGTACAAGCATTGGAAAATAGGGAGATGCCTAGACGCCGTAAAAACCCTAAAACCCCCCAGCGGCTTACAGACTTTTTCCCCCTGACTGAAAAAGGCTCTTTGGGGGCAAAAAAATTAGCAAAAACAGAAGAGGAAAAGGCAAAAAATTTAGACACTGAGATTATGGATATAGAAGACCCAGCGGTGGTTCTCCCGATGGGTATGAATGATGATAAACTCGTGACTCAATTAGCTGAACCATCGGTGGAGCCATTGTTGGATCTTAGAGAAAACGTAACTCCATCAATAACCAACTTAGCAATTGTCCCCAATTCATCGGCAATCTGGGAGGCAATATCTGAAACCCCGGATATATCAGCTAAAGTGGGGGACAATAGAGTTAATGAGAATGACCAATGGGAAGCCACTGGTCGCAACTCAAATGAAATTGAACAAGAGCATAGACCTTCCACTTTGTTAAATACACCGAAGGAAGGTATGATTGAGGGTTTCCCCACCTCTGACAAAATGATATCTGAAACGACAATGAAAGAAATGTTATTATCTTTTAGAAAATCACTGTTTGCAGATATCTCAGATATGATCGCTCCAACCAGCATCGCTACACAATCAGATTAATAAGATTGAACATTTAGAGACAAAAATGTCCGAGCTATATGTAGCCCATAATGAGCTGGTGGATGCCTATGCAGACCTTGAAACGGAGATTCAGCAACTTCAAAATAAAATGGCAGACCTAGAGGACAGAGCAAGAAGAAACAACATTAAATTTAGAGGAATCCCCGAATCGGTTCTGCATAGGGATCTAACGAATTATGTCCAGCAATACATGAAATCTCTCATACCCACATTAAATGATGTAGAACTGTGTATAGATAGAACACATTGAATTCCTAAACCAAAGTTTTTACCGGACACAGTACCAAGAGATGTCCTTACTAGAGTACACTATTATCATGTGAAGGAGAAAGTGATGCTGGCTGCGAGGAGAAATCCTGTTCTCCCGGAACAATTCAAAGGGATATCATTGTATTCTGATTTATCTCAGCAAACAGTGATGAATCGAAAAAAATGAACCCCTATCACTAAGATATTACAAACACATAAGGTTATTTACAGATGGGGTTTCCCTACAACATTATTAATCACTTGGAAGGGAAAAGTTTTTCCTGTTTATAGTGTAGAGAAGGGACTGCTACTCCTTAAACAATGGCAGTTGTTACCCAATGATGCTCCCCCGAAGGAATCATAATTAATGTAATAAGGGGGAACTGGCGGCCTTTTATCCTCTCCCTCCCCCCCCCCCCTTTTTTTTTTTTTTTTTTTTTTTTTTTTTTTTTGGGGGGGTGTGGGGGATGGTATAGAAGAGGATTGGGGGCTTTGAAGTTTCATATAAATGATTAGAGAAAATCTGTACTATTCGTAAAGTGGTTGCAAGGGGAGGCATGAAGGGATAGGGAGGACGCCTTACTTAGAAAATATGTGTCTCTCATGTGAGAGAGTAGGTCGGTGTTATAATACACCAATAAATTCTGCCTCTGATAGAAGCAGTATTAACTGCCCATTTGCCTGCAATGGTTCAGGTATTTTTTTTTTATTATCATGTACTATGTATATTTTTCTCGTGTTTTTTTTTTACTTTCTTGATTTATTGTTTCATACCCCCTCCCTTCCTTCCAGAAAATCTAATAACAAAAATACTAAAGATGAATTTGGATAATATTTTCAATAAGGATATAAATAACTCTATAAACCAAATACAGATACAAAATTATTCTAAATTAAAAAAGAATACCGGCAAAATAATAAAAAAGATACATATTAAATGCCACTGACCATTTTTTCAATAAATGCCAAAGGCCTTAATAGCCCATATAAGAGAAATACATTATTGAAAGAAGCTAAATTAAACAATACTGATATAATATTTGCTCAGGAGACACACTTCTCTATTTCAAAGTGTCCACTTTTTCAGTTCGAACACTTTCCACACATATTTTTGGCCAACAGCCCAAAAAAAACGAGCGGGACCTTAATTGCGATTAGAAGTACAGTTAAGTTTGAACACATACGTACTATTCAGGACCCTACGGGACGCTATATAATATTAATATGTAAGCTCAATAATTCAGTCTTTACGTTGGTAAATTTGTATGTTCCTAATACCGGTCAACGTCGATTTTTATCACCGCTTTTACAAAAAATTAAGGAGGAGAGGAAAGGGGCCTTAATAATAGGAGGGGATTTTAACACAATTCTCGATATAAAACTGGATACCTCAAACCCCACTAGAAGAACAACACAGTCTATACTACCTCTATTGGCAAAATATGAATTATTCGATATCTGGCGGGCCATGCATGGTACAGAGAGAGATTACACCTTTCTCTCGCCGGTCCATATGGTCTACTCTCGTATAGATTTTTTTCTTACAGATAAAATCATGTTACAAAACATTCAAAAATCAAAAATTGGCACAGCTGGATGGTCTGACCATGCACCGATTATTCTGACCCTAGATGATAGATTGTCGAGTACTCCACCCCGACGATGGAGGTTGAATACATCATTATTACAGAACACCGAACTGTGCCAAAAAATATTGAGTGAGCATAAACAATACTTTGAATTTAATGATAACTTGGAAGTTAATAGGTTTGTATTATGGAATGCATATAAAGCATATATGAGGGGCATTTTGATCAAAATGTCATCGTACATTAATCGACAGAGGCGAAAAAAGATAGGAGATATCATGGATAGTATAGCAATAAATGAAATAACAAATAAAAAAAACCCTACGCTACAAGGTACACAAACCATAATAAAACTCAGACAAGAATTAAGGTTATTATTATTAAATAACCAAGAATATAATTTAAAGGTCCTTAAAGCAAAAGAATATAGCATGGGTAATAAAGTGGGGCGCTGGTTAGCTAGGAAAGTAAAGGCAAAACAAGTTACTAAAAGAATTGATGAGCTCATACACCCTATTACACATAAGAGACTTATAAACCCTAAAGATATTGCAAATGCCTTCGCAGATTATTATCAATCACTGTATGACCTAAAAAAAAACAAAACTATACACCAGCCAACAATAGAGATAATTTCAAATTATTTAGCACAGATTTCCCTACCTAAGCTTACGGAAGATCAATTAAAATCAATATCTGAACCATTTTCCATTCAGGAGATTAGATTGGTTATTAACAAGCTACCTAATCAGAAAGCATCAGGAGAAGATGGCTTCTCTAACGAATATTATAAGAGTTTGTCCTCAGAAGTGGCCCCCCAGCTAAAATCGCTATTTGAATTGGTAGCCACTACTGGTTCTTTCCCGTCGGAAATGTTGAAGGGGTTAATAGTTACTATCCCTAAACAGAAAAAAGATCCTAAAGATCCCTCATCCTATAGGCCCATTGCTTTACTAAATACAGACATAAAGATTTTTGCAAAATTGGTCGCGAATAGACTACAGGAGTTTTTACCTCACTTGGTACATGCGGACCAAGTGGGGTTTGTGCCAGGGAGACACGCCCCCGATGGAACTAGAAGAATTGTAAATCTGCTGGCGCGGATGGGATCCTGTCGGACGCCTTCACTGCTCCTATCTTTGGATGCGGAGAAGGCGTTCGACAGGATCCATTGGGGCTACTTAGAAGCAGTTTTGGGTAAGTTTGGGATAGAGGGATGGCTGAAAAAGAATATAATGGCTCTTTATTCTGCGCCAACAGCGAATGTATCATTATCTGGATTGTTATCTAAAACCATTGGGATAACCAATGGGACGAGACAGGGATGTCCCCTCTCACCAGTTGTCTTCGCGTTGCTTATGGAGCCTTTTGCTCAGAGCGTTAGGGACAACACGGGGATAACTGGCTGGAGGGTCGCTGAAATAGAACATAAGATCAGCTTGTTCGCTGATGACGTTATGTTAATCATCACAAACCCACTCTCTTCCTTGATAGAGGTTGAGAGAATGATAAATGAATTTAGCGCAGTGTCATTTTATAAATTAAATATTACAAAATCACAAATTATGGGCATTAATATCACCACTTTGGCACAAAAACGGATAAAAGCGAAATTTTCATTCGCATGGTCTCCATGTATACCTTTCTTGGGGATTATCCTAACCCCACATACTTCCCAGCTTTACGATCATAATTACAAACCGTTTTTGGATAACCTATTATTACAAGCTAGGGATTTAAAAATACAAGACTTGACCACAGCAGGAAGAGTGGCTACATTAAAAATGATTATTTTGCCTAAATTACTTTACTTGTTCCGTACATTGCCAATTACCCTTCCATCTCAATATTGCACTTCGGTTCAAAAGCAATTTAACCAAATTATATGGCAAGGGAAACCACCTCGATGCTCATCCCTTATTATGAGGAGACATAGGAGGCACGGAGGGATGGGGGTCCCTTCGGTTCTCGCATATTATAGAGCATCTGTCCTTGACCAATTGAAGTATTGGTGGTCTCCTGAGCAGCATAAAAGATGGCTGAGAATAGAGATGAACGACTGTAAACAGGAGAACCTTAAAATCACAATGCTGGCTGTAATATTAGGAGCCGAGGTTCCTGTTATACAATCGATAGTGGCTAAAACAGCCCTAACAGTTTGGGCAGAAATTGTAGGAAAACTACTAGAACACGGGAAGATGTGCGAATTCCCCACTCCACTGGCAGTTCTTTCGTGCTTTATCCCTAACCTTGATATAAACCTATGGTTAAGAAGTGGTGTTGATAGTTTGAAAGATTTGTATAGCGACACAGGTATCTATTCATTTGAGAGTTTGACAGATCGGTATAAAATACCATCATCAGCATTAATGAGCTATTATCAAATACGTTCGTTTTTACAGAAGAATAATCTCACTTTATATCTTAAATTACCAACTACTATGTATAAATTGTATCAAGAACCAATGACTACCTCTAATGGTATTTCAATTATCTACGATATACTGAATAAACATAATATTTACTCTAAATCCACTACTGTTTTGAAATGGGAGAGAATATTGGGGAAAGTTTTTCCCGAAATAAGCTGGTTGAAAGCCTTTGATATTACATACATTTCATCCAAATGTATCAACCATTGGGAGTTATACCAAAAAATCTTGAATTTTTGGTATTTAACTCCTATGAAATTGTCGAGATTCTATTCCTCAACATCAGCATTATGTTGGAGAGAATGCGGTGAGCAAGGATCGTTATTTCATATAATCTGGGACTGCAGATCGATTAGAGCATTTTGGTACAGAATATTCTCCCTGGTATCAGAACTGGTGGGAAAAAATATAGTCCCGAACCCCGAAATGGCGATCCTTCACTTAAATATATACGAGATTCCCCTGGAGTTCCGAGTAGTGGTTATGCATCTCTTATTAGCGGCAAAGCTTTTAATCACTAGAAGATGGAACTCTCAGGAGGTACCAGCTCCATCCGACGCGGTTGAATTATTAAATCAACAATGTCAGATGGAAAAAATTGTGGCTACCTTAAGTGCAACAAAGAAAATGTTTGAAGTTAGTTGGAAATCATGGTTAAATAATAGAAGATAGGAGAAGGATGCCTCTTCCCAAGATGGCGCCGAGGCGGGTGCGGGAGGTAGCGTGGCGACTGCGGACACGACCCGTGTTCTGGATGCGATCTCGCTCTGCCAGACCTCCCTCACGGCCAAAATTGAGGAGATCAAAGTGGACATTTCCCTGATCCGCCAGGACCTGCAGAAGGTGCGTGACCGGGTCGGCGAGGCTGAACACAGGATCAGCGGAGTGGAGGATTCCCTGCCCCCCCTGCAGCATGCCTCTGATCATCTCCAGCTCCAGGTGAGCCAGCTTTTGCTTAAGCAGGACGACATGGAGAATAGACTGAGGAGGTGTAATGTAAGGCTGATTGGTCTCCCGGAGGGGGCTGAGGGCAGGGACCCGGCGGATTTCCTGGAGCGGCTCCTGACCGATACTTATGGGCGCGAGGCCTTCTCCCCCACATTTACAGTGGAACGAGCCCACCGTTTATCGGGGAAACCTCCTCCTCCGGGGGCGCCTCCCCGCACCTTTATAGCTAAGCTGTTGAACTATCGGGATAGAGACACCATCTTGCGCTTAAACAGGGAAAAGGGCAATATCCCTTATGGAAATGGACGGATTGCAATATTCCCCGACTTTTCGGCCGAAGTGCAGAAAAAGCGCAAGACCTTCCTTGAAGCCAAACGTAGACTACGTGTCAAGAACATAAAATATGCTATGTTGTTCCCGGCTCGTTTGCGAGTGGAGGGGGGAGACAGAGTTCATTTTTTTGATGATCCGGAGGCTGCCATATCGTGGCTGGAACGTTTGGACGCTCGGAATTGAACTCCCCCCCTGCCTCTTCTCTACTACCCGCTGGTGACAGGCTTATTGGCAATTTCTCTCACATGGCAGCTCCCTCTCCGGGTTGCATATCCCATACCCTTGTCTGGAAGGTGACTATGACTGCTCCTGTGCTGCCTTGAACTCCCTCACTTTTATCCTGCCCGGTCCACGAACCATTCACTGGTCTGGTAGAGGACCGCGCTGTTCTCCTATGTGCCTTGCTATCCTCACATGTATGCCTTTATATCTCTGTGTCTCTCTCTCCCCTCCTTTTTCGCCTCGGTGACCATACTCTCTATCTACCTTCTCCTTTCTATCCTCCTATGACGCCATGTGTGGTGTTGATTACTGCTGCCCATGGGGTTTTTTGGCCGGTGGGCCCTAGTCCTCTTTTCTTCTTCTTCTCTCTTACCAAACCCCTCTGTTCTTCCCCTTTTCTCTACTTTTTTCTCCCCCTTTCTTCTTTTTTCTTCCTCTTTTCTTACTTTTGGTACTCCTTACCCAGTTTTCTAGCTTTCCTACGACTGTGTCTTTGCTACCCAGCGAAGTTTCGCCCGTGGGCTCTGTGTCAGACAGAGCTGCGCACCAACCACTCCTCCATTGTCTGTGTGGACGGTGGGGGTATATGCTCAGGCTGTTGTTTTCCTGGGCCGGATGCTGGACCTGTTTTTCCCCTCATTTTTGTGCGGGGGTTTTTTCTGATGGTCCCTATTTTCTTAAGTTTTACAGGTCCGGGTTCTGTTGTGGTTGGATATGGGATTTGAATGCCCGCACATGTTTGGGTTGGTGCAGGGCGGGATGGGGGGTACTGTTTTCTTTATTGTTCACAATTGATCAGTATCTGTGGGAATGTGTATTGTTTACCCTGTTCAGTTTTCTACGGATGTTTGCAATTTTTATGGAACAACTGTCTCTGTGCCTGACCGAGGCTACTCCCCTAACATGCATGGTAACTCTTATTACTGTGGGTCCCACGGGACTCCCGGGGCTCCTGCGCAGCTTGCTGCTACCAACAATTAATGGCCCAACTTAAATTTCTAACATGGAACGTCCGGGGCCTGGGCGACAGGATTAAACGCTCGGCAGTGTTTACCTCTCTTAAAAGCCAGCGTGCAGATGTGGTGGTGCTGGTGGAGACCCACCTTGAGGGCAGACTTCAGATGGCACTCCGTCGCCCGTGGATTGGCTGGACGTTCCATTCCATGTTCACTTCCCATTCGCGGGGGGTGGCTGTACTCGTGGCCAAGACTGTACATTTTGAGCTCCGGGGATCCCTAGTAGACCCTCAGGGTAGATTTGTGTTTCTTTCTGTGCTGCTGTATGGGGAACCTTTCCTACTTATGGCGTATTATGTGCCCCCCCCATTTTCCTCTACTATCCTTATGGAGGGCCTGGATTTTATGATGTCAAACCCCCACATACCGGTACTCTGGTTGGGGGATTTTAATAATACCCTGAATCCTAGTTTGGACAGACTTCATACGGTGCCCCCGTCCTCTCCCCTACCCACCTCGACTAGATTTGCTAGACTGTTGACGGAATTTAACCTTTTTGACACCTGGAGAGCTACGTACCCTGATAAGTTGGCCTACTCCTGTTACTCCTCTGCTCGTCAGTCCATGTCTCGCATAGATTTTATCCTGGTCTCCCCTTCCCTCCTCCCACGCCTGTTGGACGCTGGTTTCTCGGCTCGGGGTCTGTCGGATCACTGTCCCTACTGGGTGAAGATTAGTTATGGCCGTGACCGTCCCCCCCCGGCGTGGAGGCTTAACCCACATTGGCTCGGGCTTCTTCCTGAGGAGACGGATGTGTCATCGGTCTGGAGACAGTTTTTTGCGGAGAATGACCATTCTGCTTCCCCTTCAGTGGTTTGGGAAACGTTTAAGCTACATGTCAGATCCCATTTAACACATGCAATCAACAGGATCAAGGCTGAGTCTGTGGAGAGCTATAACGGCGCTCTGCGCAATCTGGCTGCGGCGGAGCAGGCCTTCCAGGCGGCTCCAACGCCGGAGGGAGCCGCGCAGCTTAACCTTGTGACTAGGGTGGTAGCGCAGATGGAATATGACAGGGCTCGTGGGAAGTTATTTTTCCAAAAGCAGAAACTGTTTGAGCACGGGGAGCGAGCGGGTAAACTCTTGGCTTATCTGGTGCATTGCGAAGATAGGCCCCCGGTGGTGATTAAGTTGCGCTCACCACAGGGTGCTTTGACCGCTGATCCTGAGCAGGTGGCTGATTTGTTCAGGGAGTTTTTTCGGGATCTTTACACTTCTGTGGCCCCGGCGGATGATTCTCTAATGAATGCTTTTTTGGCCTCTATAGAACTCCCCCAGTTGTCGGCCGAGCAGGTAGAGTCTTTGGAGGCCCCGCTTACGGTGGAGGAGATCGTGGAGGCCATATCGCAATTCTCGAGAGCCAAGTCACCCGGCCTAGACGGCCTCCCAATAGAATTCTATTCAGCATACGCTGAAGACTTGGCCCCACGCTTGTTAGCGTTGTTTACAGATATCTTTGAGACCTCTGCTCTGCCCCCATCCATGAGAGAGGCTCTGGTGATTCTAATACCTAAGCCCGGTAAGGATCCGCATCGTCCAGAGTCCTACAGACCTATATCCCTTCTCCAGGTTGACGTGAAAATTTTGGCGAAACTCTTATCCATTCGGGTCAACAAGGTCATCCTCTCTCTGATCCACACTGACCAGTCGGGCTTCATGCCCGGCAGGAACACTTCCTTTAATTTGAGAAGGCTATTTATGAACTTACAGGCCACGCACGATAATGTGGGATCCAGAGTGGTGGTGTCCTTGGACACCGCCAAAGCTTTCGACTCTGTGGAGTGGAAGTTTCTTTGGAGATGCCTGGAGGGGTTTGGCTTTGGCCCGCATTTTGTCCGCTGGGTGCAGGTTCTGTACCAGGCACCGGTGGCCAGGGTGTTGGCCAACGGCTGGACATCTGCTGCTTTCCCTCTTAGTAGAGGGACGCGACAGGGATGTCCGTTGTCCCCACTGTTGTACGCTCTGGTGGCGGAGCCCCTAGCCATTGCTATTAGGACCCACCCGGATATAGGCGGCCTTCGCGTGGGACCCTTGGAGGAGAAGATTAGTATGTACGCGGACGACACACTGCTGTTTCTGGCGGACCCAGAGGCCTCTCTCCATACAGCGTTGTCCCTGATTGGCCGCTATGGCCAATTCTCGGGCTTAAAAATTAACTGGGATAAGTCCCAAATCCTGCCCATCGACGATATCTCGTCGGTCCCCCCCAGCCTTGAGTTCCCCTTGTGTAGGGTGGATCGCATTAAATACTTGGGAGTTCAAGTCACGACGAAAGCGTCTGATTATGTCCCGGACAACTTACTGCCTCTCCTTTCCATGGTTAAAACACGGACTCAGACTTGGGCTAGACTGCCATTGGGGGTCATGGGACGCATCAATCTGATAAAGATGGTGTTACTCCCAAAACTGCTCTATGTCTTGTGGCATTCCCCGATATATCTCCCACTCCGGTATTTTCTTCAATTGGAATCTCTCCTTAAACCGTTTGTCTGGGGATCCTCCAGGCACAAATTGTCCTGGCGGAAACTGAAGAATGCTACCAATCTAGGGGGGATGGCTCTCCCTGATTTTAATTTATACTATATTGCAGCGCAGCTGTCTCATTTTTTCCATTTTAATTCTTCTGATAGGGAAAGATTCCTAGCACTCCTTGCACCGTCTCGGGCCCATGCACTCACAGATCCACTGTCTCTCATAGTCTCGGGTATACGGGGGGCGGATAGCAGAGACAGCAGGACTTCAATGTTGTATCACTATCGGAGGCTGTGGGATGTGGTCTCGAGCAAGCTGGCCCTCCCGGACCTTCACGAATACACCCCCTTGTGGTGTAATGCCTCCCTTCCTGAGTTCCAAACTATACCAGATGTGCATGTGTGGGTACGACACGGAATCTTATTCTTGTCTCATCTCCTCACAAATGGCAATATTAGGAACTTTGAGTCCCTCTCCGCCAAGTTCCATCTTCCCCCCCATATGCATTATAGATATCTTCAACTGAGACACGCTTTCCAGACACAATTCCCTCAACCTCTCCCTGCCCTTCCTCCAGTTCCTGTGCTGGAAGTGGTTAGCTGCTCGGACCCTAGTCACCTCATCTCGATTTTATATACTATGTTGCACGAGCCGGCGTCCACGGTCCTGGCTTATGTCCCTAAGGCTAGATGGGAGGAGGATGTGGGAGCCCTGGAGGATGACGAGTGGAGTGACGCCCTGGATACTTGTAAACTGGCCTCCCCTAAATTGTCCGACCGTCTTACGCAAATCTATATCCTACATCGTGCGTATCTTACCCCCATCCTGACAGCCAAATACAGACGTGACACCTCAGACACCTGCCCTATGTGTAAACGGGAGCGGGGAACCTTTTATCACTTGTTGTGGAGCTGCCCAGAGATTCAGGGCTACTGGGCACAGATAGTTAAATTCCTGCATGACACCATGGGCTCTCCTCTCTCACTGGTCCCCAAGCCGTGTCTCTTGGGTATATTTCCTGACGCCAGCATGAATAAGTATACCACTATCTTTCTGCATGAGGTCCTGTTCTCTGCCCGAAAGCTGATTGCGAGAAGTTGGATGCGAGATAGACCTCCTGCTTTTCATGATTGGCTGCGGGAGGTTAATGCCACTACTCCGTATAAGAAACTTCTATATAGTCATCGTGGATGTCCCACGAAATTTACTAAGATATGGGACAGGTGGACCCAGGCCCCGGAGACGTGTATTGGACCCGGTCTCCCGTCCCCCTCCCCTACATAGTTCCCTGGTCCGCAGGCCATTCACAGTGTTCCTCGGTCCTCACGCCTCACGCTGTTGTGTAGTTGTTCCATGCCATTGATACTTGTCCGGGTTACTTTTCTGGGTATGTACTCGCAAATATGTCCTTTGATACTCATACCCTGTTGTTCTGGTCATAGCTTGGCTAATTATTTGTGGATTACTGCATTACCCTGTTACTGTTATTTGCACTTTTTTTGTTCAATAAAGAACTGTTTGATTAAAAATAATAGAAGATGCATAGTAACATTGGAATAGGATTAAAGCAGCTGGGATAATATAAATATCGTTAGGCAGTTTTAGACTTGCTTTACCTCCCTCCATAAAAATTAATGTTAATTGAGAGAGATTTTAAATAACGGTATTCTAAATATGGTAACCCCCTTAGTGGGAGTCAAAACTATACTGGAAAGAAGGGGAGGAGTGGTTGTTTCCCTTTTTTTTTTTTTTTTTTCTCTCCCTCTGGTAGTATAATGTTATAACTGACAAATTTACTGCAACAATGTTGTTTTTGTTTTTTCTACTGGATTTTGTACTATTTTTTTGTGGTTTGTATATTATTTTGGTATGTGAAAAATTAAAATAAAGAGATATTGAAATTGCTGCGCATCCTCCAGCATCATACAACTGACACTATGATCAATAATTCATGTGACTCCTCCATGCATGATGGTGAGGCTACGGAAGTAGTAGCTGTAGAAAAGGAACCTGTGGAACGGGTCACTTTGGCAGCTGCAGTGGAAGGCAAACTAGTATGAGCCTGTGTGACAGAGGACGAGTAGGATGAGGACGGCTTAGTTATCCACTCCACCAACTCTTCTGCATGTTGTGGCTCAATAACATGGCCAGCACTGGGAAAAAATGGGAAAGCATGCCCCGCCTGCAGAGGATGTACCATGTCCATAGCCACCACCTTTCACTGTGAACACAGAGGCTGCTTGCCCTCTTTTAGTGGCCTGTGAGCATCAGCTTCTCCTTGTTAGCATTTTTGGACATGATGGGGATTTTGGGGGGTTTTAGAACTTATTATTATAGAATGTGTGATGGAAATATCATGCTTGGGTGCAATAATTTTATACAATACACTTTAGTGTCCCCACTACAATACCAGCACAGCATTAAACTGACTGCAGTACACTGTGTAACATAAGAATCAGCTCTACACTACACTGCAATACGTGATATATATATATATATATATATATATACAGTGGGTACGGAAAGTATTCAGACCCCCTTAAATTTTTCACTCTTTGTTATATTAGGACCATGTGATATTTCAGTTTTTCTTTTTTAATAAATCTGCAACAATGTCAACAATTCTGTGTATTTCCGTCAATATGGGGAGCTGTGTGTACATTCATGAGGAAGAAGAATGAACTTAATTGATTTTAGCAAATGGCTGCAATATAACAAAGAGTGAAAAATTTAAGGGCGTCTGAATACTTTCCGTACCCACTGTATATATATATATACTGCTCTGGCGGATATATACACGGGACTTGGCTGATATATATACTGCAGTGGTGGATATATATCCTTCAATAACTGATAAAAGGGTAGGCGGAGCCTGCAGTTGTTGGAGGGGAGAAGCCGGCCTATTAAAGGTCAGGCCACCCTCCTCTCTGGGCTGACGTCTCAGGGTACCAGACCTCGCTCACCTTGGTCAGCTGTTTATCTGTTACTCGATCAGCTGTTGTTGGTTCGGTCAGCTATTCTCTGAGCTCTTCTCTTGCAGAAGCCGTGAATATGTGGGGCACATGTCTTTTCTGCCGCACGCAGGCGGTCGGCACCACCAGGACACCCCCGCTGCTCAGGGAGGGGGGATTCCACTGCCTGTATTACCTTCACCTCCTGGCTCCAGGGGCCCCGCAGCATCCACCCCCAGTCTGCCCTGCCTCGCCTTCTGGTCACCATCCAGAGCTCTGCGCTCACCCGGCACTGCCTCTATCCACGGGATGGGGGGGGGGGGCAGTCAGGTGGCATCCAAGGAAGAAAAATGTATAAATAAATTAATACGAGAGCATTGGATAAGAGAGGGGGGAATACTGCCACCCAGGCCTGTCGTGGTACTGCGCCTGGCCAGCCTCTGAAGCCAGCTGTCAGGAAAGGTGAGCTGGCATACCAGGCTTGTGTCACCCATACCTGGTTCTGTTGGGGAGGTTTAGGTCTCGGCCAGCTGGAGGGGGGAGGAATTGGAAATAGTTTCACATACATATATAAAACTGGAATGGGGGAGGGGGGTTCACAGGACACACACACACGCTCTGCACCTTCCCTTGGGCTGCCTCTCCACCATGCACCTGCGCAGTTCACTCACATGGTCCACAGGCCACCCCACCCACCCTTCCTTTCCTTCCTTCCTGTCTCCATGCCATGGGTTGCTGCCCATTCGCGAGACCCACTTTTCATACAAGGCTACGGTTACTCGGCTGTCAAACCTCACACACACACACATGCTTTCAGCCGATCTGGCATACTCTGCTTCTGAGGTCACGTCATCTCTAGTTCATACCTCAGCCCTGGCTTTTCGTTCCCTTTATTCATAGGTTCAGGGGGCACTGATACAGTTCGGCCCCCCTCGCATGTAGGGTTGGCGTTCATAGGGCTTATTACTTCATTGAGTCAGTCTCTCACGTCATTCACATCAGTAGCGTCAACCACAGTCTTGCTTACCCACAGGTAGTTCACATGAACATTACCAGATGTTCAGTCAAGCCTTAGACCCCTCAAGAGTTTTTCTGCTTTGGGGGTTCCAGTAGCCGAGGACAAAACAGTAGGTCCTTGTACCAAACTGACCTTTTTAGGTATTTGCCTGGACTCGGTCGCCATGCAGGCGAGCCTGCCCCCTGACAAGGTCCAGAGGATCAAGGCAGAGGTTGAGTTGTTCCTCCTTAGAGGTTCTGCGTCTCAGAAAGAACTCCAATCTCTCCTGGGTTCTCTGAACTTCGCCATTAGAATCATTCCCCAAGGCCATGCATTTTTCTCTAGGCTTCTCAGTCTATTTCCTGGCCTCCCGCACGATGGGAGCATCATCTCATTGGACAGGAAGGCCAGGGCAGATTTGTCCATGTGGAGAAAGTTCCTGGCTCTTTGGACGGAGTGAATATGTTTATCCCGCCTTTTTTAGATAGCTCCCCGGTCTTATGGACTGATGCGGCAGCCCATTTGGGGTTCGCAGCTATTTGTGGTAACAACTGGTTCAGAGACGTTTGGCCATCCAAGACCGTTAATTAATCGTCTTTTAATAGTACCTTTGCCCTTTTTGAGATTTATCCCATAGTGGCAGCAGCCCGGGTGTGGGGACACCTGTGGGGAGGTCAAACAGTGAAATGCTTCACTGACAACATGGCGGCTTGCAACATCATCAACAGGGGCCGAAACCTTGTCACTCACCATCATGAGCCTAGTCAGGAGACTTACTTGGCTCGCCGCTACGCTTCATTTTCACCTAGTTTGTGAGCATGTGCCAGGTTCCCACAACTCAGCAGCTGATGCCCTTTCTCGTTGTAAATTGCAGGTTTTCTTCCAGTTGCTTCCAGGTTTTCTTCCAGTTGCATCCCACAGCCATAGGAATCCCCCACTTACCACCTCTGTTTCAAGATCTCATCCTGGATTAGCTGAGCTCATGGCTCACGGGAGCATGCTAGCTCAATCAGCGCTCTTGGCAAATACTAGACACTCGTACGATCAAGCTCTGACCATCTTCATCAGGTTCCTTACGGAGTTCAGCATCTCAGATCCGTTTTCGTTAGACACCATGGTGGCGTTCTCCTCTTTTTGCCACTTAAATCTGAAGCTCGCTCAAAACACGATCAAACTTTATCTTGCAGGGGTGCAGTTCCATGTCATCAACACGCACCCCAGTCACAGTGCCTTTATGTCTTCAAGGGCAATCAAGAATGTCTTAAAAGTCATCCTTCGCTTGGAAGGCCGCAAGCCCGGGAGACGTCAGCCAATTGACAGCATCAGATTCACGGCCTTGTCCGACATGTTGGACACATGGCCGTTTGAAACAGGGACAATTAGTGTCATCAAGACACCATATACTTAGCCTTCTTCGGGTTCTTGTATCTCAGCGAGTTTACGGTGGGGAGGTTAAACAGGGCCTCCAACTTGCTAAGGGTGGCTGATCTGATCAAGGTGGGGGATCACTTTGTCTTGACACTGCGACAGTCCAAAGCAAACCAGATGGGGCTGCCGGTTGACGTTCCTCTGTACCCTACAGAGAGGACACCGATACAGTATATAGAGTGTTAGCTCTGCAGGACCCGCTTCTCTCTATATACTGTAACCTCTCTCTGTATATTAGAGTGTCAGCTCTGTGGGTTAGTTCTCTGTATTTGGCATACAGGGCTTGCTGTATGAAGTAAGGTTGAGTCAGAGCTTCGGTTCACTTGCTGGTCAGTAGACTCAGCAAGTGAACCGAAGAATCGATTCATGAATCGGTTCATTTCAATGAGTAGTTTGAAATGAACTGATTCACTTAAAAGAATTGAACTTCCTGTCACTACTACACTCGGCTGCCATGTGAGTAGCCTTACGTGGGGCGTGGACTTTGCCCCTGAACCATGATTGGCTAAAGGCACCCTACCTTTGGCCAATCCGGGCTCTGAGAGCACATTGTGCTGTGATTGGCCAAAGCATACAGGTCAAGGTTCATGCTTTGGCCATTCACAAGCATTGTATTATGGTGGGGGAATTTCCCGTGAACGGGCCCATTTGTTTGTTGTTCTGCAAACGAAAGAACACCCAATGTTCGAGTTGAACTTACATTCAACACGAACTAGAAGCTCATCCCTAGTCAATATACACTTATTGGGTTTTCTTTACCAAAAATATGTAGCAGAATACATATTTACCTAAATTGATGAAGAAATTCAATTTTTTTTTATTTTTTATTTAATGTGTTTTATAGCAGAAAGTAAAAAAAAAGTTTTTTTTTCAAAATTGTCGATTGTGACAGAACCCACTGTCACTGTGTGTTTTGGAGCTGACTGTGCTCAAGCCTCCTACCGACAGACTATGGGCCAGAAGATACTGCAGACCTGGGGACATGCTGGCATTGAGTTAATGTAATGTAATGCTACAGCCCTTCTCCCCCCATCCCCCCCTCCTGTTTCTGTGTCTAATTGTGTGGATTCATGACACATAGACAATGGTCTGTACTGGAGACATCTCTCCGCAGGGGGTGTGCATTGAGAGACTGCCTGTTTACCATAAGCTCATTAGGTTATCTGTAGCCTGTTTCAATGTACAAATGTTCAGTTCCCATTGGTTTTTCCTTGTCCCCTTCCCCCCTTTGGCAAGGCTAAGGGGAGTGTCCCATAACTGTGTGTAAAACTGTATGTCTTGGAATTTAATAAACAGTTTAAGCTCTGCATGATTAACCCTCAACACCTGTGTGGATTGTCTCGTGATTGAGGGGTTAAGGGCTGGGTATGGCTTTTCCGCAGGCTGTGGGTGCGTTTGGAGGACAGGAGACACAGGTCCGGCGGATGTGCCCACCTGGGGTACTAAGATCCATTACATTGGTTGGCAGCGGTGGGATGTCTCCTGCAGTCCAGGACATCCAAACCACCACCAGGATTCAAGATCTGGGCAGCTGCCGAGGAGTGATACGGGGACCAGCCAGCATGAGAGCGGAGTTCGGGAGGAGGCTGCAAGGCATGCAGAAGCACCATCGGGGACCAGCGACAGAGTACACCATGCTCGGCTGGGAGGATGTGATCCGCCGGTAACTCTGGCATGAGGCGCTAAGCCACGAGCGGCACCATCAGGGGAAGATCCTTCCCTCCTCCACAGAGATGTACCGGACGCAGTACCATGCGCGACAGGTGTTCCTGAGGGAACGACTGCAAGATGAATGGAAGACAGAGCTCGGAAGATTGGTCCAGGAGGAAATGAGGCTGGATGCCAGCTACAGAGCCCTCTGGGGGTTTGCGGCTCAACTGTGGCCAGGTACAGCAGATGGCAGCCCGACAGAAGGCGTTGGCTATGGCGGCGTGGGGCTGCTCCATCAAAAAAATGTACGGAGACCCAGACTTTGGGAGCAATGAGGAGTGGCGGCTGGAAAACATCCTGGACTTCCGAGATGAGGTGCTGGACCTCCCCGAAGAGGCGTGTGACCTGGAGGAATTGGAGTTCCTGGTTGAGCAGGAATGGGAGCTCGAGATTGCCTACAAGCAGATGTTTGACGGTGATCTGCAGCCTGGCATGGCTCCCGTTGCCTGGGACTGTCCGGGAGAAATAGCAGACAGTCACGAAGATGAGAAGCAATTAGGGCCAGGGATCCCCCTGCATTTTCCCATCCTAACCACAATGGAAGAAGCATCGATGATACAGAGGGCACTGCGAGCGCTAGAATGCCGGAACGCACCGGAGGTCCCCCAGGCAGCGAGACAAGCTAATAGCATGAAGGTGTCAGAAGGGGGAGTTGAGACAGGTGCTGGAAGGCTGGGAAACGGTGATCAGCAGCAAGTCCAGAGTATCTCATCTGGTGCCCCAGCAGAAGCGCTGGCTACAGGGCAGAGTGCCCCTGGCATCTGCCCAGCATCAGGAAAAGAGTTGGATCCGGAGAGTCTGAGAAAGGATCTGCATGAGCCGTTTTCCCAACAGCAGATATCCCCACCGGGAGTAGAGGAAGCAATTCTCCCTTCCCAGCAATTGGACACTACCCCAATGTTCATCCCCCCAGCAGAAGCGCTGGCTATGGGGCAGAGTGCCGCTTGCCTCTGCCCACCCTCAGAGTTAGATCCAGGGAGTCCGAGGGATGACCTCAGTGAGCCGTTTCCCCAGCACTTGGACACTACCCCAGTGTTTATCCCCCCAAGCAGAAGCGTTGGCTACGGGGCAGAGTTCCGCTGGCCCCTGCCCTGTCCTGCCCTGTATGTTTTTGAAGGGTTTGGGAGACAGCCCCTGTCAGAAGTCACCCCAGTGGCTGGCCACAGAACCGGCAGGGGAGAAAACCCTTCCCCCACTCCAGCAGTTGTACCCAACTTTTGCATATGTCCCCCCGGCAGAAGCGCTGGCTACAGGACAGAGCGCTGATGGTCTCTGCCCAGCATCAGAACAAGAGATGAAGAATCCGGGAGACAGTCCCTGCAAGATACCTTCTCAGCGGCTAGTAACTACACCAGGAGAAAAGCAAGTACCTTTTTCTCCCCAAATTATTAGCCCTACCAGCCTACATTTCCTACAAGGGGAAGTGCTGGCATCAGGGCAGAGGATTATTCAGCTCCCCCCAATATCTGCAACCCAGCCCCGGATCAGAGGAGTGCAGACAGCTGTTCCCACTCTGCAGCGGCTGTTTTTATTCATGGGAGACCCTATGTGCGGTTTTGCTCCCCAGCGCCAGAGTCGTACTTTTACTTTTCCTGGTTGCCTGGGGTGGAAGTTTGTGACTAACGCAGGTCCAGACCAGTTGAGGGTCAGGAACCTGGTTAGTCTGTTTTTAAAAGGGGAGAAATGTGACAGAACCCACTGTCACTGTGTGTTTTGGAGGGGACTGTACGCAAGCCTCCTACCGACAAACTATGGGCCAGAAGATACTGGAGACCTGGGGACATGCTGGCATTGAGTTAATGTAATGTAATGCTACAGCCCTTCCCCCCCCCTCCTGTTTCTGTGTCTAATTGTGTGGATTCATGACACATAGACAATGGTCTGGACTGGAGACATCTCTCCGCAGGGGGTGTGCATTGAGAGACTGCCTGTTTACCATAAGCTCATTAGGTTATCTGTAGCCTGTTTAATGTACAAATGTTCAGTTCCCATTGGTTGTTCCTTGTCCCCTTCCCCCCTTTGGCAAGGCTAAGGGGAGTGTCCCATAACTTTGTGTAAAACTGTATGTCTTGGAATTTAATAAACAGTTTAAGCTCTGCATGGTTAACCCTCAACACCTGCGTGGATTGTCTCATGATTGAGGGGTTAAGGGCTGGGTATGGCTTCTCCGCAGGCTGTGGGTACGTTTGGAGGACAGGAGACACAGGTCCGGCGGATGTGCCCATCTGGGGTACTAAGATCCGTTACATCGATCTCTTTTTGTTTATAGCGCAAAAAATAAAAACTGTGGAGTTGATCAATTACCACCAAAAGAAAGCTCTATTTGTGGGGAAAAAAGGACACAAATGTTATTTGGTTACAGTGTTGCACGCCTGTGCAACTGTCAGTTAAAGTAACGCAGTGATGCAAAAAAATGGCCTGGTCATAAAGGCGGGTAAAACTTTCAAAGCTGACGTGGTTAAAGGAAGGGGCGGGGTGTACCTGGGTGATGTCATTGACTAAATATATGTAAATAGTGACCTAATCCTCTTATATCATGTTCCTACAGATCAGCCATCGAGTCACCGACCCTCTCCTGAGCGACAGAGAAAAATTCCCGTACTTTTACCGCACCGTTCCAAGCAACTGGTATTGGTATAGGACGGTTATAGATTTCCTGAAAATTTTTGGATGGAATTGGGTTGTAATCATAACATCCAGTGATGGAACCGGAGAAATAGAATTGCGGGAGCTGAGAAAAGAGTTGACCAGACATGGGATCTGTATACAATTTGTCGTTTACTTGACCAATGATGAGAAAATTAACAGAGAGAGGGTGAAGGTTATTGAGAATTCAACTACCGATGTTGTCATACTATGCGGCCATTTTATATATGACTATATAGATTTTTCTAAAGAATCGAAAGTTCTCCGACAAAATATGACATTAATTGTCAGTCAGTCATGGAATGTACTTGGATATCAAGAGATCAGCCTGAAAGAAACATTTAACTGCAGCATTACAGCGATGTATGGTCTCCACTACATTCCTGGATTAGAGGAATATATGTATAACCTCCATCCATCCAAGCGCCCAGATGATCCATTGCTGGAAGATATTTGGCTTTCAAAGTTTAATTGTCCTTCCTCTAATGTATATAAAAATCATCTATTGGCAGATGCTCCTATCTCTAACATCTCCTGCACTGGACCAGGATCATTGGCATATCGCTTTTCCCGGAAGTATGATAGGAAATTTAATTTCATCTACACTGCAGTATACGCTCTGGCTCACGCTTTGAACAATATGAAACTAAGAAGAAATAAATCTGGAAATTTTGAAATAAGGAAAAAAGTGAGTTTATTTCCTAACTTATCTGTTCAACTAAATATAGTGTCGATCATATATTCTGATTAGAAGTAGAGATATGGGATTGGCACAAACAAGTGATCTCTCTATCAGTGAGAGTACAAAATAGTGAAACACAAAACGTTAAATTATTTTTGTAAATAGTGTTGTGCAAGCTCTAAAATGAATCAATGTATTAAATCATTCACGATCAATCAATCAATCAATCAAATATCCATGTGACATATGTTTAAAATAATTAAAGTGAAACCCTTATAAGGTGCATAAAATTAGTGCAGTCCAAATCAATGTACGTAAAGTATACAGTGGATAATAATTCAATCTTCATTGGTGATACGTATGAACAGTCAACTTTCTTTAAAAGAATCAATCGGTGTGTGATAATGTTAAGACAAATGGTGTGCTTCCACCTCCTTGTAACACCTATGTGCTCCCAGAACTCTCACCTTAACCACTCCCCACCCGCCCTATTGGCAATTGACGTCTGGAAAGTGGTTGCATTATCCCGACCGGACGTCATATGACGGCGGCAGGTTAATGCGCTCTGCGCGCCCCCCGGGGGCTCGCAGAGCGGCGATTGGTGATGCGGCGTGTCACACTGACACACCGCATCTCCGATCTCGGTAAAGAGCAGACTGACGTAGCTCTTTACCATGTGACCAGCCGTGTCCAATCACGGCTGGTCACATAGTAAACAGGAAGAGCCATTGATCAGCTTTCCTCAGTATGTGCCTGACAGGCACGAGTAAAGCAGCGCCAATTTGCGGCTCTCCTGACAGGGGGGGGGGGGGGTCGACACTGGTAATCAGATCATTGATTACCAGTGCAAACCCTCGGGGGGGGGGTGCCACTAGAACCACCAGGAATGCCCACCCATGACCCCAGGGATGCCCACTATGGCCACCAGGGATGGCAATCAGGGCTCAGGGAGCCAGCCAGTGCCCTCCCCATCAGTGCTGCCCACCAGTGCCCTCCCCATCAGTGCTGCCCAACCAGTGTCCATCATTGCCATCTCTCGCTGCTGCCCACCAGTGCCCATTATTGCCCCCCAGTGACACCTATCAGTGCCCATTAGTGCCCATCAGTGCAGCCCGTCAGTGCCGATCGGTGCCGCCTATCAGTGCCCATTTGTGTCCATCAGTGCCACCTATCAGCGCCCATCAATGCCGCCTATCAGTGCCCATCAGTGCCGCCTATCAGTGCCGCCTATCAGTGCCTCCTCATTGGTGACTGTCAGTGCAGCCTCATCAGTGCTCATCAGTGCAGGAAAAAAAATCATTTATTTACAAAAATGTATGACATAAACAAAAAAACTTTTTTTTTCAAACTTTTCGGTCTTTTTTTATTTGTTTAGCAAAAAACAAAAAACCTTGCGGTGATAAAATATCACCAAAAGAAAGCTCTATTTGTGGGGGGAAAATGACATAAATTTGGTTTAGGTACAGTGTTGCATGACCACGCAATTGTCATTCAAAATGCAACAGCGCTAAAAGCTGAAAATTGGCCTGGGCGGGAAGGGGGTGAAAGTGCCCTGTCTTGAAGTGGTTAATGAAAATACAATCCCGTGGTTGGTAAAATGCTCCACTGATCTCAGCCTAATCCTGGTTTTGCCAGATGTACCCACGCAATCTGTGGTGAAGGCTCCTGTAAAGCAAAGTCCACTGCACTTATCTGCATGTTAGGATAAAATAAAGGGACCTCCCATTGTGTAGTATTTAAAATAATGTTATTTAATAAAAGAGTAACTCTTACATCAAACAAAAGCTTAAAAATGCCTTGGTAGATCAGGTCTCCAACATCACTTCCAGTCTGGGGTGCCCTATGCGTTACGTCACGTCACCAGACTTCATCGGGTGAACTGGATTGAATGTATTAGATGCCATTCATCTAATGGACACCGGGAATAGAGCGGTAGCCATTTTCTAGTAGTCACCATAGATATTAAGCAGTGGCCATTTTTGATATGATCCAAATCCGTAGTCCAACCAATAGAGGTTGGAGAGAACTCTCCCTAAATGGTCATTTTTTGTAGAACATGTCATTTTGCCACAGAGATTTATAACTATAGACTTCCAATTGGGGAATGGATTGGAGTGAAGTTAAATGTGGTGAAGCAGCCGACCTAGGTTACCCCAAAATTGGAATGATGGTACAATAGATCGAACATATCATAATGCAGTGTTTCTCAACTCCGGTCCTCAGGGCACACTAAAAGGCCAGATTTTAGGTATTACTTTGGGGAGATGCAGACTAGAATACTGCAATCACTGAACAGCAAATGTTCTCACCTGGGATGTATTTCAGTTTTCTTGCAAACCTGGCCTGTTAGTGGGGCCCTGAGGACCAGAGTTGAGAAACACTGTCATAATGTAAATAAAATGCATATCTTAATGATTTGCATATTGTAATTATAAAATACCTATATCACCCACTTAAAAAAACACATAAATCTGATACGGTCAACATAAAAAAAGAAATAATAAAATATATAAGTTTAATATTAATATTTAATATTAATAATATAAAAAAATATAATATAATAATATAAAATATAATTCCTATTACTATCCTTTTACTATCCTTATATATACAAGGCTGTGACGCAATGCGTCGGGAGAAGCCGTCTGACGTCACTTCCGGTCCACGGCCGCGACCGCGACCGGAAGTCTCTGCATTGTCTCTGCATTGTACTGCTATACCGCTTGCCACGCTACTGATGCCATTTTATGCTGTCTTATGCTGAATGAATATGTGAGTAGATTACTTTATGTCTTTACAATAAAATGCTATTTTAAATCTACTACACTTATGAAGTCCTCCTATTTATCTATGGTTTGAGCTCCAAACCCTACTTAGGACATTGCCTGCCTTGATGTTCGATGTTGGCTACCTAAAGGATCTTAAGAGCCTTCCTTAAAGGGACCACCACTGACCCATTCACTTCCATATCGGAGACCCTGTTACCTATTGGTACAAACACTAATTTAGAGTGTTTTGGAGGTGAGCGGCCATTTCACTCATTTAAGGACACCTGCTCACCACCGCATTGAAAGCAGTTTCCCGCACCCAGTGAATGTTCACAGTTTCCCACACATCCGGAATTTTTGCACATCAGAACTTTTCTTATGAACTTTTAGAATCTCCATGAACTCATGAATTGCTTATGATCATCCGTTTCCATACAAAGCAATTCATATTTTTTTTCCTTCTCTCTATATGTTTTTACCTCTGTTATTTTTCCTTTGGGGTATCCTTCGCTATAATATTTATTTTTTGTCACATTTCAGTTAATACACAGATATTATCTGCTTGTATTCTGTGTTATTTCCATCACTATAGTTTGATCAGACCATTTGGGATCTGATCGGTTATCATCACTTTGCACTTTAGTTCACTGTCACTTTACTCTTATAGTGACTGTATTTATCATTGATTTGTGCTTCTGCTGCTATCTATTGTGGTTTAGTTTTTTTATGCACTTTCTGCACATGTGCACCTTACCACATCACTAATCAATTTTATAGTTATTTGATGTCACTAATGAACGCTTTGCATTTATGTGTTAAATTTATGCTTTTATCTACTAATATATTGGGATTGATTGAGCGCCGATTTTATTTATATTTCTCAACGTTTTAGGGTTATGTTTTCTTCTGGCTAAAAGTTCTAATTGTGTTGCTCCGCCTCCATGCTCTATTATTTTTTTCTTTACCCCAAAATTTTAAGTGTGTAGGATCCCTATTGTGTACCTGTGCAAAATTTTTGGATACGCTGTGTTTCGGATACCCCTTCTTTATGTTTTGTATGTGTTCTTTTCTTCTAGTTCTCAGAGATCTTTTAGTTTTTCCTACACACTGTAACTGACAATCACATTCAAGGGCATACAATACTCGTCCCATTGTGTTGCAGCTGATGAAGTCTCTAATGGGATAAGTCAATCCCGTTTTGGTGCCTGTAAACTCAACACGTTCGGGATTTGGTTTCTGTGAATTCTTACATGCATAACAAAATTTGCATGATTAGAAATCCTTTCCCGTATAAAAAGTAAATGTTCTATTTGTTGCAATAAACTTGGTTTATCAGATAGTATATTTTTTAGATGTTTATGGGCTTTCAAGACTAGGGATGATCGAACTTTTGAAAAGTTCGGTTCGACCAGAACACCCGAATTTCAGGAAAGTTCGGTTCGGATTCCAGAACCCCATTGAAATCAATGGGACCCGAACTTCTGGAATCAAAAAACACCATTTTGAAGCCCTTAAACCCAATAAATGCCCCTAAAAAGTGCCTAGGGTTCTGGGTCATGCCCCAGGGACTATGAATCAGGCAAAAAAAAGTTCTTAAAAATTTTCGTTTTTGATATATATATATATATATATGTATACCCCTAACCCAGAATCTGCATAGTGGGGTAACCCTGACATGGCAGAGTTTGGTCATCCTGACATGGCAGAGTTATATACTGGGGGGCGTATGGGGGGTGTATTCACTCCCGATTGGGCTCTGGACCCCGTAGTCACTCCAATCACATTTTACTGATGTTTCTGGGCCAATCATGGGCTTTTAAAGCCCAGTTCCTGTCCCATTGCATTTTGGGCAGTTCTGGTGGCCAAATTCTGAACTTTTACCGCAAAAAGTTCGGAAGTCGGCCGAATTTCGAACACCCAATGTTTGGGTCGAACCGATAGTCGACCCGAACCGTTCGATCATCCCTATTCAAGACATGCCAATGTCATTTGATCAATTTTTCTACTTGATTGTGTTGGACATTATAGACCCTTTGTTGTTCTTCTGTAACAAAATGTTCCTCTTTATCTTCCTTACCTGTTCAACTTGATCACTTATGAATCTATGGGTATATCCTTTGTCGATGAACCTTCTTCCCATCATTTCTGCTTGGGTCATGTAGTCCTTTAATTTTGTGCAATTCCTTCGCAACCTCACCAATTGGCCTCTTTGAATCTTGTAAATCCATGGGTTGAAAGGAAAACTGTCAACTGGAAAATTACGGTTCCTGTCAACCTTTTTAAAAAAGTTTTTTTGTTACCAGGTTATTATCTTCTATTATGATCTATAGATCTAGGAAATCTATTTTTTCATTGCTGATGTTCCATGTTAGTTTTACATTTTGTAATTCTTGTGATTTATCAAGAATTCCTCCAACAATTCCTGGTCACATTTCCATAAAATGATCAAGTCATCTATAAATCTTTTATAGAATATAAGTATAGAATGGTATAGAAGGCGTTGTATAGGTCGATTTTGGTATATGGCTTCTTCCTCCTACTGAGCCATGAATGCATTGGTCACACAGGGTACAAATTTGCCTCCCATAGCTATACTGGTTTTCTGCCTATAGTAGCCTTGGTCATACCAGAAATAATTGTTTTTCCGGCAAAAATCCAGATTTGATTAAATATTTTCTCAATCCCCTATGTTCTCTTAAAAGTCACTTCACTGCTTCACACCCTTGATAGTGCTGTAAAACTGTGCATAATGATGAGAAGTCTGCAGTTGCAAGTAGGATTCTACCTTGTAGTATTGGAATGTTTTCAATCTGTTGCAATATGTGTTTGGTGTCTTTTACATAAGCTATTGCTGGTTGAATAAAGTTGTCAATATACTGGCCCATCCTCGCTATTAAGGAATTAATCCCATTAACTATTGGTCTTCCGGGTGGGTTTTCGTCATCTTTATGAATTTTAAGAACTGCATAGATGATGGGTAATCTGCATTCTGCTAGAATTATTAGCCAGAAAGGATCCAGATGGATACACACCCTGAAAACTTTAGGTCCTGGCGGCTTGAATGTGGAATTTGATTTGAACTGTTTAACTACTTGCCGACCGCCGCAAGTAAATTTACTGCGGCGGTCGGCCCCAGCCAGGCAGAGTGACGTTAATTAACGTCACTCGCCTGTCACTCCTTTTAGAGCCAATAGCGGGCGAGCGCGCACCCGCTGAGGCGAGTGCGCGCCCGCTGAGGCGCGCGCCCGCTGAGGCTCGTTCACAGAGGAGTGCGGGCGTGTGACCGGCGGACCCGATGTCCGCCGGTCACAGTACGATCGCCGGTACAGCGGGAGAAAGACAGAGCGGCTAATGTAAACAAGCCGCCTGTCATTCTCCCCTGTGTAAAAATGAAGATCAGACGGTTCTACTATGTAGAACCGTTGATCTTTGTTTTTACACTAGGAGACATGTCCCTGCACAGTTAGAATCACGCCCCTAGGACACACTTAACCCCTCCCTGTCCAATACAGTTAACCCCTTCCCTGCCAGTGTCATTTTTGCAGTAACAGTGCATATATATAGCACTGATTACTGCAGTAATGTCACTGGTACCCCCAAAAGTGTCAAAAATGTCAGTCAAGGGTCCGATCTGTCCGCCGCAATGTCGCAGTACCGCAAAAAAAATCGCAGATCGCTGCCATTACTCTTAAAAAAAAAAAACACCAAAAATTACAAAAATCTTTCCCTTTGTTAGTAAACGCGATAACTTTTGCGCAAACCAATCAAAATACGCTTTTTGCGATTTTTTTTACCAAACATATGTAGCGTAAAACAATTTGGCCAAAAATGTTAAAAAATTTTGATTTTTACATTTTTTTGGGGGGGAATTTTAATATAAAAAAAAGTGAAAAATATTGTTATTTTTGCAAAAATTACGCTCTTTTTTTGTTTATAGCGCATGATCAAAAAATCGCACAGGTGATCAAATACCACCAAAAGAAAGCTCTGTTTGTGGGAAAAAAAGGACGTCAAATTAGTTTGGGTACAGCGTCGCGCGACCGCGCAATTGTCCGTTAAAGTCACGCAGTAAAAAATCGCAAAAAACCCCCTGGTCAGGAAGGGGGTAAAATCTTCCGGGGCTTAAGTGGTTAATTAGAAATTTTTGAGTATGTCTCTTTAAATCTATATTGTTCTAGACTTATCCCTGTAATGATTTATTATACAGTTTTACCTTTGTATACATGAGGATAGTAATAGGGATTTTATATTATATTATATATATATATATATATATTTTTTTTTTTTTTCATCATTGCTTATTTTTATGTTGACCTTTTCATATTTATGTGTTTTTTTAATCGGGTGATATAGGTATTTTATAGTTACAACATGCACATTATTTATTAACTGTGGTTTCAAGTTTATGTACATTATGATATGTTCGATCTATTGTACCATCATTCCAATTTTGGGGTAACCTAGGTCAGCTGCTTCACCACATTTGACTTCATATCCAATCTACTCCCCAATGGTAAGTCTGTAGTAATAAATCTCTGTGGCAAAATTACATGTTCTGCAAAAAAATGGCCACGTAAGGAGAGTTCTTTCCAACCTCTATTGGTTGGACTACAGCTTCGGCTCATATAAAAAATGGCCACCGCTTAATTTCTGTAGCGACTATTAGAAAATGGCCGCTGCTCTATTTCCAGTCTCCACTAGATAAATGGCATTTAATACATCCTGTCCGGTTCCTTTGATGAAGTCATATGACGTGACGTAACGCATGGGGCACCCCTGGGACAAGAAGTGATGTCAGAAACTTGCATGCTGAGAATATTTTGATATACCAAGGCGTTTTTAAGCTTTTGTTTGATGTAAGAGTTATTCTTTTAATAAATAAACATTATTTTAAATACTTTGGGAGGTTACTTTGTTTTATCCTAACATGCAGATAAGCATCTGTGTAGCATTTTACCAACCACGGGATCGTAATCAAAAGGCGTATTTGAATACTCATTAGGTCGAGAGTTCTGGGAGCATAGGTGTCACAAGGAGGTGGAAGCACACCAATTTTCTTCACATTATCACACACCGATTGATTCTTTTAAAGAAAGTGGACTGTTCATAAATATCACCGTTGAAGATTGAATAATTATGCACTATATACTTTATGTACATTGATTTGGACTGCACTAATTTTATGCACCTTATAAGGGTTTCACTTTAATTATTTTAAAAGTGATGAGCCGAACATCGCCCCCCCCGGTTTGGTTCACACCAGAACTCCGCAAACAGGGGAAAAGTTTGTTCGAACAAACAAACTCCATTGAAGTCTATGGAACTCGAACGTCAAAAACAAAATGACCTAATTTTGAAGGCTTAAATTCAAGTTATTGCCCCAAAAAAGTGTATGGGGGTCCGGGTACTGACCTGGGGAACATGTAGCAATGCAAAAAAAGTTTTTAAAAACCATCTTTTTTAAAGGAGCAGCGATTTACTTATTTTAATGAGGCTTAAAGTGAAACTATAAAAATGAAAAATTCCTTTACCCACTTAAGCCCCAGCCCTATTTCGGACACTTTTTGTTCACAAGTTAAAACCAGTATTTTTTCCTAGAAAACTACTTAGAACCCCCAAACATTATATATATTTTGTTAGCAAAGACTCTGGAGAATAAAATGTCGGTCATTGCAATATTTTTTTTCATGCGGTATTTGCGCAGCGGTCTTTAAAACGCCATTTTTTTGGAAAAATTACGAAAAATCTCATTTCACTGCATTTAAAAGATACTTAACAGTAAAGTTAGCGCATTTTTTTTGTATATTGTGAAAGATGATGTCAAGTCGAGTAAATAGATACCCAACATGTTACGGTTTAAAATTGTGCACACCCGTGGAATGGCGACAAACTACGGTCAATAGAAATCTCAATAGGCGACGCTTTAAAAAATGTTAACGGTTACCAGTTTAGAGTTGTAGCTCTTTTTTTTTTAATTATTGCTTACGCTCTGGCGATCGCGGTGATACCTCACGTGTGGTTTGAACAGTGATTTAATTTGCGGCTCGGCTTCCGTATATGTTTTCTTTCGTGCGTGAGCTAACAGTGACGGGGGCGGCTAAAATCTTTTTTTTTTCCTATTTATTTTATTTTTTTTTTAATTTTATTACTGGTTTTTTAAAAAAAAAAAAAATCTGATCACTTTTATTGCTGTCACAAGCAATGTAAGCATCCCTTCTGACACCAATATGCAGTGACAGGTACTCTTTATGGAGGGATCGAGGGTCTAAAAGACCCCTCCACTACACTTTCATGTATGCAAAACGCCGAAAACTGCATTTTTGCATACAGCCTTTTTTAAATCTGCTGCCTTTTGCAGCAGAGTAACCCGGAAGTGAAGTCATGGACGCCGCCTCCGGGTTACGTCATCGGTCATTACCGAACGAAAGCCGACTGTTGGCTCTAAACCACGGTACCTGGATGGTGCCTCTAGCTAGAGGCATCATCCCGGTATAACCCCACAAAGTTTGCCGAAGTAACCCTACGTCACTTTGCGGTAAGTGGTTAAATATCGTGCCTGGGGGGTACCCTTAGTGCGCCTGTAAAGTAGTGCATCTCTACGATGTATGTAGCCTGCTGCAGCAATACTAACATTTCTAAAGGAAAAAATGTCATGTACAAATATACATACAAATTTCAAATTGCATGAACTTGTCATACAGTTGCAGAAAAATTGGGCCTTGATTGTTGGTGGTGTCTGAACACCGTAACCCCTCACAGTTACTCTTGCTGGGCTTAGGAACGGGCCCTGCTGGTAAAAATTCCATACAAATTTGAAATCATATGTAGTTGTCATACGGGTGCAGAAAAATTGGGCCTTGGTTGTTGGTGGTGCCTGAACACCATAACCAACCCCTCACAGTTACTCTTGCTGGGCGCAGGAACAGGCTCTGCTGGTAAAAATCCCATACCAATTTGAAATCACATGTACTTGTCATACAGGTACAGAAAAATTGGGCCTTGGTTGTTGGTAGTGCCTGAACACCGCAACCCATCGCAGTTACTCTTGCTGGGCGCAGCAACAGGCCCTGCTGGTAAAAAATTCCATACCAATTTTAAATCGGCAAAGATCACGTGTTGTATGTGTTCTTATTAGTGATCTGGGGTGGGGAGGGGTGCTGTGCTGTCATCTGACCTGGCCAAGGTTGGGTGGCGGCTATGCAAACTGGCTGGAGTGAAGGTGACCTGGAAGGTAAGTATCAGCAGGAACTGAAACTGAAATTGGGCCTTTGCTGTTGGTGGTGCCTGAACACCGTAACCCCTCACAGTTACTCTTGCTGGGCACAGGAATGGGACCTGCTGGTAAGAATTCCATACAAATTTGAAATTGCATGTACTTGTCATACAGGTGCCAAAAATTGGGCCTTTGCTGTTGGCGGTGCCTGAACACTGTAACCAACCCCTCACAGTTACTCTTGCTGGGCGCAGGAACGGGACCTGCTGGTAAGAATTTCATACAAATTTGAAATCTCGTGTACTTGTCATACAGGTGCCAAAAACTGGGCCTTTGCAGTTGGTGGTGCCTGAACACCGTAACCAACCCTTCACAGTTATTCTTGCTGGGCGCGGGAACGAGGCCCGCTGGTAAGAATTCCATACAAATTTGAAATTGCGTGTACTTGTCATACAGGTGCCAAAAATTGGGCCTTTGCTGTTGGCGGTGCCTGAACACTGTAACCAACCCCTCACAGTTACTCTTGCTGGGCGCAGGAACGGGACCTGCTGGTAAGAATTTCATACAAATTTGAAATCTCGTGTACTTGTCATACAGGTGCCAAAAATTGGGCCTTTGCTGTTGGTGGTGCCTGAACACCGTAACCCCTCACAGTTACTCTTGCTGGGCACAGGACCGGGACCTGCTGGTAAGAATTCCATACAAATTTGAAATCTCATGTACTTGTCATAAAGGTGCAAAAAATTGGCCTTTGGTGTTGGTGGGGTCTGAACACCGTAACCCCCTCACAGTTACTCTTGCTGGGCCCAGGGCACAGGGACAGTGCCTGCTGGTAAAAATTGCATCCAAAATTTACATTTTAAGCACCTGTCATACAAGTGCAGGAAAATTAGACCTTGGGGGTTGGTGGTGACCTAAACCAAAAACATTGTTGGAAGCTAGCAGAATCAAGGTTGAGAAATAGGATAGGCAGCATATGCAGTCTTCAAGGGACCCCTTGATAATTCAATCAGTTACATCAGCATCAGGGGCTTGATAACTGTTGTTGATCCAGGACTGATTTATTTTGATAAAAGTCAGCTGGTCAACAAAGTCTGTGGACAGACGCACTCTTTTGTCCGTCGCAAAACCTCCAGCAGCACTGAACGTCCGTTCAAAAAGCAGGACAGGCCAGTAGTTCCATTGCATATTGAGTAAGTTCTGGCCAGTGGTCCATCCTCAAGACCCAGTAACCCAGGGGATGCTCAGCTGGAAAGGTCTCCAGGTCTGCTCTTGCACCTAGATAATCATGCACCATATGATGGAGAAGCTGCTGATGGCTGCTTAAACCTAAAAGCCCTGGGTGCTGTTGAGGACTAAAGAACTGTTTAAAGGCATTGGTCAGCTGGACGCCTTCTCCACCGCTTCTCCTTTGCGTGAACGATGCCTCAGACACACGTCCGGAGAATGTTGACCTCCCAGTGTCTGGAAAGGCAAGGTCTCCTCAAAATGTTTCATCCTCTTCTCCCTCTGCAAAGGCAGGAGTAGCTCTGCAAATTTACCCTTGTAATGTGGATCAAGAAGGGTTGCCAACCAGTAATTATCCCTCTCCTTGAAAGCATGAATCCTCGGGTCCTTTCACAGGCTTTGCAGAATCAGGGAGCCCATGCAACGTAAGTTGGAGGAGGCATGAGCTTCTGAGTCCTCTGGGTCACTAAGGATGACATTGTCAGCAGGAGCAACCTCTCCCCAACCACGTACAACTCCTGGTGTTTCTGAGGAATCAAAACCATCCCTTGAAGACTGATGTATGCTATCTTCTTCCTCTACATCCATGCTGCCGAAATTCTCATCCTCTTCCTCCTCTTCCTCCTGTGAGTTTTGTGGCCCTGCAGGAATGATATCTGCATAAAGGGGGCCTTGTGAGGAAAATAAGTCCTACTCTTCCTGCCGCTGTTCTGCCTCAAGTGCCCTGTCCATGATTCCACGCAGCATGTGCTCCAGCAGGTAGACTAGCGGGATAATGTCACTGATGCATGCATCATCCCGGCTCACCATCCTTGTGGCCTCCTCAAATGGTGACAGGACAATGCATGCATCCTTAATCAAAAGCTACTGGCGTGGCAAAAAAAAGCCAAGCTCCCCTGACCCTGTCCTTGTGCCTTACTTACACAGGTACTCATTGATGGCCCTCTGCTGCATGTGCAGCCTCTGCAGCATTGCCAACGTTGAGTTCCACCTAGTGGGCATGTCACAAATGAGGCGGTTGGTGGGAAGGTTGAATTCCCTTTGAATCTCAGATAAGTGAGCACTGGCATTGAATGAATGGCAGAAATGGCCACAGACTTTCCTGGCCTGCCTCAGGAGATCTTGGAGGTCCGGGAATCTGCTCAAGAAATGCTGCACTACCGGATTCAGAACATGTGCCAAGCATGGAACATGTGTCAAGTGTCCCTGTCGGAGGGCGGAGATTAGGTTGGTGCCATTATTGCATACAACCATTCCTGGCTCAAGCTATCATGGCGTCAACCATCACTGAGCCTGCCCCTGCAGAGCTGACAGAATCTCTGCACCGGTGTGACTCCTATCCCCTAGACAGACCAAACTAACTAAACTAAACTGCTAACTGTGAAGGGTTACAGTGTTCAGGCACCACCAACACCAAAGGCCCAATTTTTGGCACCTAGTACATGTGGTACATGTAGTACATGCAATTTCAAATTTGCATGGAATTCTTACCAGCAGGTCCGTTCCTGCTCCCAGCAAGAGTAACTGCGAGGGCTTGGTTATGGTGTTCAGGCACCACCTACAGCAAAGGCCCAATTTTTGGCACTTGTATAGCACTTGCAATTTCAAATTTGTATGGAATTCTTACCAGCAGGTCCCGTTCCTGCACCCAGCAAGAGTAACTGCGAGAGCTTGGTTCCAGTGTTCAAGCACCACCTACAGCAAAGGCCCAATTTTTGGCACTTGTATAGCACTTGCAATTTCAAATTTGTATGGAATTCTTACCAGCAGGTCCCATTCCTGCACCCAGCAAGAGTAACTGCGAGGCCTTGATTACAATGTTCAGGCACCACCAACAGCAAAGGCACAATTTTTGGCACCTGTATGACAAGTAAATGCGATTTCAAATTTGTATGGATTTTCTAGCAGCAGGGCCCGTTCCTGTGCCAAGCAAGAGTAACTGCAAGTGGTTACGGTGTTCAGGCACCATCAACAAACAAGGCCCAATTTTTCTGCACCAGTATGACAAGTACATACGATTTGAAATTTGTATGTATATTTGTACATGACATTTTTTGCTTTAGAGATATCAGTATTGCTGCAGCAGGCTACATACATCGTAGAGCTGCACTACTTCACAGGCACATTAATTAAGGGGACCCCCCCCCCCCCGAGGCACGATATTTATTTGAAGGAATTTTTAATTTTTCTTGTTCATTACTTTTATTGAGTTTTATAAAACAGCCATAAAGCAAGTTACAAAACATAAAAAGAAATAGAAATACTGTTATTGTTACAGAAGTATTATAAATGTTATACTGTATAGTGAAGTTTGCACAAAAGGAAGGAACAAAAGAAAAAGGTAGAATTATTAATATGATATTCTGAGATATTAAAATTTTGAGAAGGTATTCAGAACATGGCTGTGGGGGGGGAAAAAAAAAAAAAGAAAAGGAAGAAGTCAAGAAGTCAGCAGGGTGTGGGTAGGGTAAAGTGGGTAAAGGAGAGGGCATCGAGAATAGAACTTGTACCACAAAAGTTAATACAAAGTAAATAAAATATAAGTCTTAACTACCAAGCATTCAGAACCTGTTTCTCAAAACCCAGTGATAGGCCATGTTTAATCCAAGGGACCCAAATGCTTATAAAAGTACTAAATTTATCGCAATCCATGGCTTCAATTTTTGCATGTAATAATGCATTATTCATCCTATGTTTAACTTCTACAAGATTCAAAGTGGTAGTTTTCCAAGCTTTGGCTATGGTTTGTTTAGCGGCATTAAGAAGCTGAAGGAATAATTTGAATTGTTTTTGTGTCAGGCATGCAGGTTTTAAATTTAAAATGGCAATCACTGGATCTGGATTAATATCTATTTCAAACATTTTAGATGCTAGAGAGAATATTTATTTCCAAAAAACTGTAGCAATGGAGCAATTCTACCATATATGAACATGTGTACCTATTTCCGTACAACCTCTAAAACAAAAGGCCGGATAGTTTGGTGTGAACTTGGCGATTCTAGCTGGTACCAAGTACCATCATGAAAGAACCTTGTATGAATATTCAATTGCGATAATATTTGAAAAGAAGATTTCGTTACAGACCAGATTTCAGACCATTCTGATTGGTTAAGAGTACGGCCAAGGTCTGTTTCCCATTTCCTGACATAGTTTGGTGTATCTACATCTGGATTGTTAAGCAATTGAGAATATAGGCTAGAAATTAGACCTCTGGAATGTGGGTTCTTGATACAAATACGCTCAAATTAAGAGAGCTGATTCAGAATGGTACCATTTGTTATATATGGGGTATAGACATTTTTAATTTGGAGATATCGAAAAAGTTCTGAATGTGGTAAATGATATGATTCACAAAGTTCAGGAAAACTTAAGATAGAAGAGCTAGAGACCAGATTAAATAACCTTGACAGGCCTGACTTAGACCATGCCCGAAATAAATTTGGGAATTCCCAAGCCGGATAAAAGGCTGGATTTCTCAGAAAAGATTGTAGTGGATTGTGTGTAGACTGTAAATTATAATTAGTCTTTAGTCTATCCCATAAAGAGAGAGAATGCTTGGTAATTGGGTTAGTAATATGTTTTCGATCTGATGGTTGTAACCATAAGAGATTGGAAATTGAGATGGGGTCACATTCGATAGATTCTATTGTGACCCATAAGGGAATTTCACTAGTGGCATGATACTTAGTTAATTGTGCCAATTGCGCAGCTTTGTAATATGTGGCAAAAATGGGGAGACCCAGTCCACCCCTTGTTTTGGGGAAAATCAATGTGGATTTGGGCAATCTAGGTTTGATTGAACCCCAGGTGAATTTAATTATTTTACGTTGTAAGATTCGAAGAAAATGTGCAGGTATATGAATTGGCAGGACCCTAAATAAATATAAAAATTTGGGTAGAATAACCATTTTGATTGCATTCATCTTCCCAAACCACGACAATGGAAGTGATGCCCATTTCGTCAATAGTTCAGTAACTTTTTTCAATAATGTAGTAAAGTTGGCTGCATAAAGATCAGAATGGTTGGGAGTAAATTTTATACCCAAATATGGAATGTGCTTCAAAGACCATGAAAATGGTAACGCATTTTGCGCTAAATTTAACTCAGATTCACTCAATGAGATATTAAGGGCCGTGGATTTTTGAAAATGTATATTTAGTCCTGAAATAGCAGCAAATTTATTAAGGGTAGCAATGAGATTAGGGGCTGATATATGGGGAGATGATAGAAAAAGAAGAATGTCATCTGCAAATAAACAAATGATGGTGACCACCTAGTTCTATGCCAGAAATGGAGGGATTACTTCTAATACTGTGTGCTAGAGGTTCTATGAGAAGGACAAATAAGAAAGGGGAGAGAGGGCACCCATGACGCATGCCTCTCTCTATGTTAAACAAGTCTGATTTATAGCCTGTGTATTTAATATATGCTTTAGTTTTGTTATAAAGCGCAGAGATCCATTTTAAAAGATTTGGGCCAAAACCCCATTTACTAGGAGTATATTGCATATATGGCCAGGATATGATATCAAAGGCTTTTTTAATGTCTAGTGATAAGAAGCACGAGGGGATACGGCGTGTTTTAGCTATATGAGATAACAGAGTTGCATGTCTGATGTTGTCAGTAGCTTGGCGAATAGGTATGAAACCTACTTGATCCCTATGAATGAGTTGTCCTATGAAGTTATTTAGTCTGGAAGCTATAATTTTGGCTAAAATTTTAATATCTAAATTTAATAAGGAAATGGGTCGATAGTTCGACCAAATCTTGTCATCAGTTTGAGGCTTCGAGAGCATACAGATGATTGCTGTTAAAGTTTCCTGTTTAAAGGATTGGCCATTAAGAAGCATTAGCTAGGATAGGCGAAAGGGAATCGGAAAAAACCCGGTAGTATAATGCCGAAAAACCATCAGGGCCTGGTCTTTTATTTAATTTTATTGATTTTATAACTTGGGACACTTCATCTGGTGTTATTGATTTTTCCATAAATTCCATCTGAGACTGAGAAAGAGTGATAGTTGAGCAAAAAATTAATTTGCCGCAGAAAAATTCAAATTGTTTTCAGATGAATATAGAGTAGCTAGGTGTGTTTTACATTTCTTAAGAATTTTTATAGGGTTACTGGAAAATGTATCTCTCAAGATTTTAAGACGTATGGGTTTAAATGGTTTATGGAGTGACCCGAGCATGCGGGCCATGGGTGAATCTGGTTTATTTGCTTTAATATAAAAATTGTGAAGCGATCTCCGAAGTGTCTTATCTGCAGACTCTGTAAGAAACAGATCAAATTCAAGCCTAGCTTTATCAAGATTGGTTTTATTAGAAGAAGTAGAATTATTTTGATATACTGTGTAGCATGTATTAAAGTTTGTTTCTAATTTCTGGCAAAGTGTTTTACGTTCAAGTCTAAAGAGTGCAGCCTGTCTCAAACAAATACCACGAATAACTGGTTTGTGTGCCTCCCATAAAGTAAGGGGAGACACATCTGGCTTTGAATTATGTAATACATATTCAGAGAGAGCCTTTTTAATATCCAGACAATGAGATGTATTTTTTAATAAAGAGTCATTAAGGCACCACGTAGTGTCATGTGCTTTAGGAATAGTTGAAGCAATAACTGTGCATACTGCATTATGGTCAGACCATGTGATTTGTATGATGCAAAAGTTTCAGGTATGAGACCTATAGTGAGAAATATATGGTCTATGCGGGAGAAAGTTTTGAGGGTGTGAGTAATATGTGTATCTACGCTTGTTTGGATTCACCTCTCTCCAAGAATCTACCATATTATGTTTTGCAAGCAGTTGTGAGAATGAGAGTTTATTAGGGCTGCTCGAAGAAGATATAGGGGATTTATCCAGAAATGGGAAAATAACTTGATTTGAATCACCACAAATCATAACTGCACCTATTCTATGAGAATCCACAACCTGAAAATGATGCAAAAGAAATGGAACAGGATTTTTGTTTGGAGCATAATATGACACTATAGTGATAGTCAAGTCAATAAGGTATCCCGTGAGAATCAGATACCTGCCCTCAGGGTCCTTGATTTCATGTACAAGAGTAAATGGAGTAGACCGATGAAAGGCCACTAGCACACCTCGTTGTTTGGTAGAGGCAGAGGCAGTGAAAATTTGAGGATATTTAGGACTAAACTATTTGGGAATGGATTGTAAGGTGAAGTGTGTCTCTTGAAGACACAAAATGTGTGCTTTTAATGATGCAAAGTTGCGAAAATCTTTAGTACGTTTGTTTGGTTTATTTAGTCCCTGAACATTCAAGGACATTATATTTAGGGGGGCCATAAGATTGTATATAAACGATGTCTAGCATACCATACCATTGTGGAATTTGTCGATTGTTTCATACTTAATGTGGGAAGGGGGAGGAAATGTGTAGAGAAAAGGGAAGAACTAAACAGAAGGGACAATTGTGTGCTTAGCATAGAAGGTAATATATAAAACAAATAGTTAAGGCACAACCAATAGGAACGTATGCTGTTGATGGGAGATGGAAATCCCCCAACAAAGGCTAAATAGCTACCGTC
This sequence comes from Pelophylax lessonae, assembly GCF_965119305.1. Lineage (NCBI taxonomy): Eukaryota > Metazoa > Chordata > Amphibia > Anura > Ranidae > Pelophylax > Pelophylax lessonae. The sequence goes on along the minus strand of NC_138768.1, from coordinate 16,202,147 downwards.
AGTAGTCTCTGAAAGGGAGAGGCCACGAGGATAACAAAGTGAGGACGCACGGAACAACCTAGGAAGGTACAGAAAACCACAAGTTAATAATCACTAAAAAATATACAGTAGTATAAGCGATTTATGCCATAATAACAAGCAGAAATCACAGTACTCCTGCCAGTAGTAGCTGTGCAAGATACTGCAAATCTAAGAATTAATTTCATAGGAATGAGTATCAACTATAAAGAACTTTATAGAGCTCTAAAGGAAGTTATCCATGTCTTTTAGCACATATTATAGATAGGAGAGGATGTAGCACATTGAAACTGAATAATAACCATATTCAAAAAAAAAACGAAAGGTTGATTTGAACCCAGCAACAGGGATTAATCTACAATAAGTAGAACTAAATGGAATTCTGTGCCACAGTGTAGTTTGCTATAACATGTATGAGCTTGAGCATTTAGCTCAAAAAAACAAATTAGAAGTATGTGGCAAAAAGGGATTAGATCCATGAAATATTATACTGGCAAGATAAAGAAAGACACTGAAGTCTTTTCTAGGAAAAAGAAATTGGATGACCAACATGGGACACATTGGCATAAGACAGAGGAGATAAAAGAATTATCTGGTCCATCAGTCCATGGAATCTTCAGCAGATGGAGAAGGAGAAATTAAGCGACCACATTTATGTGAATCACAACGATTTTGTTTCCCAGAGGATTTTGAGAAAGTGCGTGGTGAGCCAGAGGCCGATCTGCGTTGAGCATTTGCTGAGCCTTGCAAGTTCTGGTGATCAGTTAGGTGAAGGTCTTGAAGGGTGTTTGGAAAATCTTCAGATGAATGACATTTGTATTTAGTACCTTGAAACGTAAAATGCACTGAAAAAGGAAAACCCCACTGGTAGGGGATATGTTTTTGCTGCAATATTTGTAATAATGGTTTAAGAGCTCTTCTTTTATTTATGGTGATAGAAGACAGATCTGCAAAGATTTGGTATTCGTGACCCTGAAAATGTAAGGATCCTTTTTCTCTGATAAGAGCTGTTCCTTTGTACGGTAATAATCAAATTTAATGATGATGTCTCTGGGTGGACCCTCTGATTTTTTAGGAGATAAGGCGCGATGGACTCTGTCCATTTCCAGGCGTTCAACTGGAATAACAGGTTGTAATTCCTGAAACAAGGCTAACATTGTTGCTTGTAAGTCAGTTATGGATTCAGGAATGCCTCTTATGCGCAAATTGGAGCATCTTGCCCTGTTTTCAAAATCTTCTAGACGAGACTGAAGTACTAAGTTTTCCTCTTTAAGATTCTCAATTTCTGTATTTTGGTCCTGTGTAAAATTCTCAATATCCTCTATCCTTGTTTCAAGATTAGCTATGCGTGTGCCCAGCTCCCTTATCTCTTTAGTCAGGCTATTAGTAATATGGTCAGAAGTCTGTTTAAGTGTCTTTTGAAGCATACGTTCAATATGTGATAATATATTGGGAGAGACTGACTCAATGTCCTTTTCATCCTGTGAAACTGAGGTACTGTGGACTGTTTCAGTTTGATATGTGAGGAGAGGAGGGAATAGTTTCACTGCTGTGTCAGCGCTGTGAGGTGATTCTGAGGCGGCTGAGGGAGAGGGAGCAGACGCCATTTTAATTGAGGCTCTGGACAGCACTTCCTTGCCACTTTTGGACTTAAATTTAGTCCGAGACCCGCTGGAAACCATACCTTTATGTACAGCACAGTTTCCTGTACTAATGCTGTAAAACTGAGCGAATATTCGGCGGGCAGACGCTGCTGTATGTGTTTTTCTGTCCCCTAGGAGTGGAGCATCAGCCAGACATGTCTGCACTTGAGGACTCCACCTACTTCCTCTGAATTTTTAATTTTTATAGTTTCACTTTAAGCCTCTTTAAAATCAGTAAATCACTGCTCCTTTAAAAATGATTGATTTTAAAAACTTTTTTTTCATTGCTACATGTTCCCCAGGTCAGGACCCGGACCCCCATACACTTTTTTGGGGCTATAACTTGCATTTAAGCCTTCAAAATGAGGCCGTTCGATTTTCGAGGTTCGAGTCCCATAGACTTCAATGGGGCTCGTTTGTTTGAACAAACTTTTCCTCTGTTCGCGGTGTTCTGGTGCGAACCGAACCGGGGGGTGTTCGGCTCATCACTACTCCTGACCATTGCCCTCTAAATAGGTGCACTGTGCACAACACAACCCTGCTACCCTCTATGCACACGGTTGAGCTGAGCTGAAGTTGGACTCTGCAGAGCTATCAGCTTTGTGCAATGATGGTAATGGGGTTGCATTGATGCCATAACTTAGTGCTGCTTTTTTATTAATGTTTAACCATTGTTTAACAATGTTTTTATTAATGTTTAACCATTTCTCAGATTTATGTGCCCCTACTAGGATGGAGCTGATTCTGTATACTGTATGAACAGCTGAAACCACCTGGTCTCCCACAAAATATTGCAGCTAATCAAAATGACACAAATGTGTGGCAGGTGGTCTCAGACTCCCACAAAATGGTGGCATTGCTACATGTGCCTGGCACTGCCAATTCTAGCACTTCTACCTAGCATGCACAGTAGGTACTTCAGGCTACATTAATTCCTGAAAAACTTCAGTACAGTCACTGGGGCTGGTGGATGGCAGAGGTTGCAAGGAAAATGCAGGAAGTACAAGCAACAAAGTTGTCACTAAAAGATAACCCCAAAATACATTCTGCTGCTTCTCCTGAGTACAGGGATACCACATGTGTGAGATTTTTTGGGAGCCTAGCTGTGTACGGGACCCTGAAAGCCAATCACCACCTTCAGGTTTTATAATGGCGTAAATTGCTTATTTTACTCCCGCACTACCTGTCACAGTTTCAGAGGCCCTGAAATTTCAAGATAGCACAACCCCTCCCCCCCCCAAATGACCCCATTTTGCAAAGTAAACACTTTAAGCTATTTGGTGAGTCCATGGAATATTTTATATTTTGCCACAAGTTTCGGGAAAATTATTATTTTTTTGTTTTGTTTTTTTTTTACACAAAGTTGTCACTAAATGATATATTGCTTACACATGCCATGGGTATATGTGAAATGACACCCTAAAATACATTCTGCTGCTTCTCCTGAGTACAGGGATACCCCAGGTGGTGCGGAAGTAAAATGCACAATTTACGCGAAAACCTGAAGGTGGTGATTGGTTTTGGGGTCCCGTACACAGCTAGGCTCCCAAAAAGTCACACACATGTGGTATCACTGTACTCAGGAGGAGCAGCAGAACATATTTTAGGGTGTCATTCCACATATACCCATTGCATGTGTGAGCAATTTATCTTTTAGTGACAACTTTGTGTTAAAAAAATAAAAACAAAAATTTAATTTTACCGAAACTTGTGGCAAAATATAAAATATTCCATGGACTCAACATGTCTCTCAGCAAATAGCTTGGGGTGTCTACTTTCCAAAATGGGGTCATTTAGGGGGGGGGGTTGTGCTATCTTGAAATTTCAGAGCCTCCGAAACTGTGAGAGGTAGTGAGGAAGTAATATAACTAATTTACGACATTAGAAAACCTGAAGGTGGTGATTGGATTTTGGGGTCCCGTAAACAGCTAGGCTCCTAAAAGTCTCACACATCTGGTATCCCTGTACTCAGGAGAAGCCCCAGAATGTATTTTGGGGTGTCATTCCACATATATCCAAACCAAATAAATCTCTGTTTGTGGGGAAATTAGGACGTAAATTTCGTTTTGGTACAGCATTGCATGACCGTGCAATTGTCAGTTAAATTCACGCAGTGCCAAGTTGAAAAAAGTGGCCTGGTCATTGAGCAGCCAAATCCTCCGGTCTGAAAGTGGTTAAGTTCCTGCCTGCAAAGGGCCATTGCTAAATCTGACTGTGCCTGTCAGATCTATTAACAGTGATCCAGCTGGAGTCTGCAAGTAAATGAAGTGCAGGAGGAGTGTCAAGTAGGCTCTGTATAGTTTGTATATAGACTGTGTGTAGGAAGATGTCCCTGAAGTTGTTGCCAAAGTTTAGTTGCTGAAGTGGGCATCCTATGACCTCCCATCCCCATCCACGTTATTAACCCTAAAAAAACCCACAAAAAACAAAGTCACAGACTGTTCTCTGGAGTGTCTGTGAAAATTTGGTGTGCCTAGTTGTGCAGGGTGGGGAATCCCAGTTCATCTGCGGCTCCTAAAGGACTGTGCTACACATATATGTCTGCACTCTTCTCCAGTACACCAACACACTTCTGCAACCTTCACCACTGCAACTGTAACTGCTGCCACTAAGCCAATGCACACTTCTAAACCAACAGACACTTTTGCAAAATTATTTCTTCTGCACTCACCAGCATTGCACCAACAGGCCCTTTTGAACCTCCTGTCACTGCACAGACATGCACTTCTGCACTCACTGCCATTGCACTTCAACAAAATTCTCAATGCATTTTACTCTATTAACGTGCGCATCTGCATCTTCTGCCAATGAGCCAACATACAGTCAGGTCCATAAATATTGAGACATTGACACAATTCTAATCTTTTTGGCTCTATACACCACCACAATGGATTTGAAATGAAACAAACAAAATGTGCTTTAACTGCAGACTTTCAGCTTTAATTTGGTATTTACATCCAAATCAGGTGAACGGTGTAGGATTTACAACAGTTTGTATATGTGCCTCCCACTTTTTTAAGGGACCAAAAGTAATGGGACAATTGGTTGCTCATCTGTTCCATGGCCAGGTGTGCGTTATTCCCTCATTATCCCATTTACAAGGAGCAGATAAAAGGTCATCTCTCAATATGAGATCCAAAGAGCTGTCACTATCAGTGAAGCAAGCCATCATTAGGCTGAAAAAACAAAACAAACCCATCAGAGAGATAGCAAAAACATTAGGTGTGGCCAATCAACTGTTTGGAACATCCTTAAAAGAAAGAACGCATCGGTGAGCTCAGCAACACCAAAATACCCGGAAGACCACGGAAAACAACTGTGGTGGATAACCAAAGAATTCTTTCCCTGGTGAAGAAAACACCCTTCACAACAGCTGGCCAGATCAAGAACACTCTCCAGGAGGAAGGTGTATGTGTGTCAAAGTCAACAATCAATAGAAGACTTCACCAGAGTGAATACAGAGGGTTCACCACAAGATGTAAACCATTGGTGAGCCTCAAAAACAGGAAGGCCAGATTAGAGTTTGCCAAACAACATCTAAAAAAGCCTTCACGGTTCTGGAACAACCTCCTATGGACAAATGAGACCAAGATCAACTTGTACCAGAGTGATGGGAAGAGAAGAGTATGGAGAAGGAAAGGAACTGCTCATGATCCAAAGCATACCACCTCATCAGTGAAGCATGGTGGTGGTAATGTCATGGCGTGGGCATGTATGGAAGCCAATGGAACTGGTTTTCTTGTATTTATTGATGACGTGACAGCTGACAAAAGCAGCAGGATGAATTCTGAAGTGTTTTGGGCAATACTATCTGCTCATATTCAGCCAAAGGCTTCAGAACTCATTGGACGGCGCTTCACTGTGTAGATGGACAATGACCTGAAGCATAAAGCAACCAAACAGTTTTTTTAAGGGAAAGAAGTGGAATGTTATGCAATGGCCAAGTCAATCACCTGACCTGAAATCGATTGAGCATGCATTTCACTTGCTGAAGACAAAATTGAAGGGAAAATGCCACAAGAACAAGCAGGAACTGAAGACAGTTGCAGTAGAGGCCTGGCAGAGCATCACCAGGGATGAAACCCAGCGTCTGGTGATGTCTATGCGTTCCAGACTTCAGGCTGTAATTGACTGCAAAGGATTTGCAACCAAGTATTAATAAGTGAAAGTTTGATTTATGATTGTTAATCTGTCCCATTACTTTTGGTCCCTTAAAAAGTGGGAGGCACATATACAAACTGTTGTAATTCCTACACCGTTCACCTGATTTGGATGTAAATACCCTCACATTAAAGCTGAAAGTCTGCAGTTAAAGCACATCTTGTTTGTTTCATTTCAAATCCATTGTGGTGGTGTATAGAGCCAAAAAGATTAGAATTGTGTTGATGTCCCAATATTTATGGACCTGACTGTTAATTTCTGCACTCGCTGCGCTGAACCACATTACACTTCCTGATGCATCTCATTCAATGAACAGGCACAATTTGGCCATATATATCACTATTTTGGAACATTAATATTGTAGTATTTTGTATCTTATTTGTATGATCTCAGAGGTTATGACAAATGTGAGCTGGTGAATTTGGAAGAATTACTTTCTAAGCAATGTTTTTTCCTCTAAAAGCTGCACAGATACGTACGGACAGTTCAATTCAAGACCGCCCACAAAAATGATGTCATGTTTAATGAGAGAGGAGAAATACCCACTTTGTTTTTGCGAGTAAACATGGTGTTTTGTAATCCTGATCCAAACAACTGGGATGCCATTCTGATGGTGTTTGAAGCCACACGGTTTAATGGTGAAAGCACGAAAGAGGGCAATGAATTCAGAATCCATTGGAAACAGGGCAAAGTAAGATATTTCCATTGTTTGTGTTGGATGTATTTTGGACTCACACCCTTCCTTACCTTTGTTGTATAGTATCATAAGTTCTGTTTTCAGATTGGAGTCAGTTGTCCCGAAGAGAAAGAACACCTGTTCCGGGGTGGTGAAGGTCAGTCGGAGGGCATATTAGGTGATGAAACATATTTTGTTGGAAGAAAAACAATCTAGGCCCTAAAAAATTAGAATGTGGTTGCGTTTCCCATCCCGGGGGACCTAAGAGCCAGGACCACAGTATGTTCTCCTAGAGATAATAGAGAAAAATTATACAAATTAAGAAAGAGAGATACCTAGATAAGAGAATACTTATCTAACTAGTGTTGACTGATAGACAGGGGAGTGGACTGACCTTACAGATGCTCTTTTGATTGAATGTGCACAAATTCCCACAGACACGCTCCAAAATGAGTTCATGCTTTCTGCTGCAATTCGGCATGAATGGAGAAACATGACTCCTCCCCAATAGGGATAGGCTGGATGTTCGAGTCAAATGTAAGTTCAAAACGTAAGTTTGACTCGTACATTGGCTGTTCGTGTGTTCGCCGAACACCCGGGGCTCTCGGCGGTAAGTTCGCACGCCGCTGAGTGCCCCATAATGCACTGCACGATTGCAATGCATTAAGTGCTTGTGATTGGCCAAAACATGCACCTGACCTGTATGGTTGGCCAATCACAGCACAATGTCCTGTCAGAGCAATGATTGGCCAAAGGCAGGGTGCCTTTAGCCAATCACAGGTCAGGGGCTTAGGCCACGCCCCACACTATATAGGGCTGATGCTTACACATAGGGCTCCCCAAGTTTTGCGTCCCTGTCACTTATAGTTCGTGAGCAGTGCCATGACAAGCTGACCAAGATTTCCCATGGACGCCAATGTTAAAGACAGGGAGCAGTGCCATGTCAAACTCACCAATATTTCCCATAGATGCCAGTGAGCACTGAAAGCTGAAAATTGGTCTGGGCAGGAAGGGGGTGAAAGTGCCCTGTATTTAAGTGGTTAATGGGAACCCTATGACAGAATTATTAAAAAAAAAAAAAAAAACGCATGGATGCCCCCCCCCCCCCTCCTCCAAATCCATACCAGGCCTTTTTGGGTCTAGTACGGAATTTAAGAGGAACTCCATGCCTAAATTAAAAAAAAAAAAAAACAATGTGAGTTCCCCCCCAAAATCCATACCAGACCCTTATCTAAGCATGCAGCCTGGCAGGCCAGGATAGGGGGACGACAATGAGTGAGCGCCTCCCTCTCCTAAACCATACCAGGCCCATTGCCGTCACACTGGGGAGGGTGCTTTGGGGTGCCCCACAAAGCATCTTGTCCCCATGTTGATAGGGACAAGGGCCTCTTCCTGAAAACCCTGGGCAGTGGTTGTGGGGGTCTGCAGGTGGGGGACGTATTGGAATCTGTCCCCCAGATTCCAGCCCCCCCCCCCCCATGTGAAAAGTGTACAAAAAAATAAACACAAAAGGCAGTTTTTGACAAGTCCTTTATTCAAAAATAAAAATAAAAAAATAGTGTCCCTCGATGTAAATCCATCCTCAATCACGGCGCCCGCCACACCCGAAAAATAGAAAAAATTCAAAAACGCTACCACCTCTTCAGAGTACAGCCAAATGACACTCTTGAGCTTTGACAGCTGTTTTATAGGCAAGGGGCCACCCGGTTACATAACCCGGTGGCACCGCCTCCTTCTGACGTCACATTACCTATAAAAGAGCTGTCAAAGTAAGAGCGTATTTTGACGGGACGAAGAGACTTTGAATTTTTTTTCTTTTTAAAGGGGGCTTCCAGATTCTGATAAGCCCCCCACCCATAGACCCCCACAACCACAGCCCAGGGTTGTCTGGAAGAGGCGCTTGTCCCCATCAACATGGGGACAAGGGGCATTGGGGGGCACCCCAAAGCACCCTCTCCGTGTTGAGGGCATTCGGCCTGCTATGATTCAGGAGGGGGGGCGCTTGCTCGTCCCCCCTCCTATCCTGGCCTACCAGGCTGCATGCTCAGATAAGGGTCTGGTATAGATTTTGGGGGGGAACTCCACACTATTTTTTTTTTAAATTTGGTGTGGGGTTCCCCTTAAAATCACAGTTTTTTTTCATTTTTTCTATGTGTATTGTCGGGAGCCGACAATTCATTACAGCCGCGAGCAAGTTTGAATGACATTTTTCGTTTAGAAATGTCAGTATTGCTGCAGCAGGCTCTATACATCGTACAGATGCGCCACTTTACAGTCACATTAAGGAAACCCCCCCAGGCACGATATTTAAAGGGATTTTTCATTTTCATTGTTTCACTTTAAGCAGCATTAAAATCACTGCTCCTGTATAAACGATTGTTTTAAACAAAATTTTTTGCATTGATACATGTTCCCCAGGGCAGTACCCGGGACCCCATACACTTTCCATTGCAATAACTTGCATAAAAGCCTTTAAAATGAGGACTTTTGATTTATCATGTTCCTGTCCCGTAGACTTTAGCCGGTTCCCGACCGGCCACCGCCTATTTACTGCGGCAATGTGGCTCTGCTGCGCAAACTGACGTAGGGCTACATTGGTCGCAAGCAGGGAGCTAGGGGGCAAGTGCGCGTCGCCGGCGGCGCACTCCCGCCCACACTCGGCAGTGTTGAAACCGATGCAGCGGGCAGGCGGCTCCGATTGCCGCCTGACACCCGCGATCGCTCCCCACTGAGAGAGAAGGACGGTCAGGTGTTGTAAACACAGCTGCCCGTTCTTCTCTCTGGAGTGATCACAGTGCGCCTGTGATCCTTCTATATAGGATCACAGGTCTCTATGGTCATTCCATAAGCCCCGCCCCCATACAGTTAGAATCACTCCCCTAGGCTTACATTTAACCCCTTGATCATCCACAAAGTTAACCACTTCCCTACCAGTGTCATTATTACAGTAACAGGGCATATTTATAGCACTGATTACTGTAGTAATGTCACTGGTACCCCCAAAAGTGTCAAAAATGTCAGTTAGTGGTCCGATCTGTCTGCCACAAAAATTGCAGATCGGCGCCATTACTAGTAAAAAAAATAAAGAACAATAAAAATTACATAAATCTTTCCTGTAGTTAGTAGACACAATAACTTTTGCGCAAACCAATCAAAATACGCTCATTGCTATTTTTTTTTTGAGAATGTTATATAGCAGAATGTGAAAAATATTGTTTTTTTTTTCTTTTTTCAGAATTGTCGCTCTTTTTTGTTTATAGCGCAAAAAATAAAAATCGCACAGGTGATCAAATACCACCAAAAGAAATCTCTATTTGTGGGAAAAAAAGGTCATCGATTTTATTTAGGTACAGTGTCGCACGACCGCGCAGTTGTCTGTTAAAGTAACACAGTGCCAAATCGCAAAATAGGGCCTGGTCAGAAAGGGGGCAAATCCTTAAAGTCTTAAAGTTGTTAAGGGGACCCCCCAGGCATGATATTTAAAGGGATTTTTCATTTTTATTGTTTCACATTAAGCATCATTAAAATCACTGCTCCTGTAAAAAAAAAAAAATTGTTTTAAACAATTTTTTTTTGCATTGATACATGTCCCCCCAGGTCAGTACCCGGGTTCCCATACACTTTCTATAGCAATAAATTGCATATAAGCCTTTAAAATAAGGGCTTTTGATTTTTCATGTTCATGTCCAATAGACTTTAATAGAGTTCAAACATTCACTAGTACTTTTTCCCTGTTGGAGATTTCCTGGTGCAAAACTGAACAGGGGTGGGTGTGGGGGGCTGTTCAGCCCATCACCACTTCCCAACATAACAGTAAAATCAACAGTTCTCCAAATGTACTCTTCACTAATTGTCACTAACAGAAATTCCCACCTCTTTCTTCTCATTATTGGTTGACTCTCAGGCCTTTTTTCTCCCTTAACCACTTAAGCCCCGGAGGATTTGGCTGCTCAAAGACCAGCGGCTATTTTGTGATTCGGCACTGCATGACTTTAACGGACAATTGCGCGGTCGTGCAACACTGCACCCAAATGAAATTGGCGTCCTTTTTTTTCCCACAAACAGAGCTTTCTTTTGGTGGTATTTGATCACCTGTGCAATTTTTACTTTTTGTGCTATAAACAAAAAAAGAGCGACAATTTTGAAAAAATAACAATATTTTTCACATTTTTTTATATGAAATTCCCCTCCCCCCCAAAAAAAAACGTAAAAATCAAATTTTTTTAACATTTTAGGCCAATTTGTTTTCTGCTACATATGTTTGGTAAAAAAAAATCACAATAAGCGTATTTTGATTGGTTTGCGCAAAAGTTATCGCGTTTACTAACTAAGGGAAAGATTTCTGTCATTTTTATTGTTTTTTTTAAACGAGTAATGGCGGCGATCTGCATTTTTTTTTGTGGGACTGCGACATTGCGGCGGACAGATCGGACCCTTGACTGACATTTTTGACACTTTTTGGGGTACCAGTGACATTACTACAGTAATCAGTGCTAAAAATATGCACTGTTACTGTAAAAATGACACTAGCAGGGAAGAGGTTAACTTTATTGGAGATACAGGGGTTAAATGTGTCCCTAGGGGCGTGCTTCTAACTGTAAAGGGGTGTGGCTTTTCATGTAACCACAGAGACATACGATCCTGCATAGCGGGATCGTATGATCTCTGCAGTTACATCAGGGAGAATGACAGGCGGCTTTGTTTACATCAACTGTCTGCCTTTCTCCCTCTCCAGCGGGAGATCGCGGGTGGCCGCCGGTCACTCGCGCGGGGATGACAGTGAACGAGCGGGGGCGGCAGCGTGCCCCCTATTGGCTCGCGGGCCAGTGACGTTTATATACGTCACTCTGCCCAGGAAGGGCTGACCCCCGCAGTATATGTACTTGCGACGGTCGACAAGTGGTTAATCCCCATTGAGTCCTAGAGTGTGCTTTTTTCAGGGATGCCACTTATAGTTGGGGATGTTGGACCCTCTGTGCAGCCTACAACTAACCAAGAACAGGGAAGCACAGGAAGAGACAAGGGCTTGGGAAAGCATGAGAATGGCAGGCATAGGTGTGCATTGCCTTTTGCATTAGGGTGTGCACCCCAAAGCCCAAACACGCATGCCTTTCTCTGTAGCCTCAGCTGCACGGAACAGTGAATGAATGGGAAGTGCTTTGTGCTGATCGACTTTCTGTTCATTTGAAAACTGAAGCATAGTAAACACTGGTGCTTCTTCAGGACCGCCCGTGTGATCAGTGAGCCAGAGATTGAACCTGCCGATGGCTGAAGTTTACCATATTGCTGAGCGAAAGTCAACGGAAATGTTACCGCTCCAGGTGTGCGTCCTCTAACTCACGTTTCCCCATGTACACAGGTGCTGGCTCTGGAACTGAATGGTTCTAGGACGGCCGCACTCCAATTGCGACACCTATATTGATATATTAAAATTCATACAGCATCAGAGAACACAAAAAAACAGCAGCAGTTGACGCGTTTCACACCTAACACTGGTGCTTAATCATAGCTGATAAAGATGAGATGTTCTGATGCGAACCGAACGGGGGGTGTTCGGCCCATCACTACTCCTCAACATAACAGTGATAAATCAACAGTTCTCCAAATTTACTCTTCGCTAATTGTCACTAACAGAAATTCCCACCTGGAGATGGCCAGGTGGTCCCAAGTCATCTCTATGATCCTCGGAGGTCAGAAGTGACGTCATGACGTCACTTTCTAGGCCAGTAGATGTAAACACTGTTGTTGTTTTTTTGTTGGAAAACCTGAGATCGATTTATTTATTTATTTTAACCCAGGCTTTCCAACATAGATGAGAGATCTGGGAACTTATAGACCCCAGATCTCTCCATAAAGTAGACCTGTCATGCTCGATTCCTATTACAAGGGATGTTCACATTCCCTGTAATAGGAATAAAAGTAATCAAAACGTAAAAAAAACTAAATGAAAAGTGTAAAAATGAAAATTTAAAATAAACAATAAAATAAAAAAATTAAAGAGCCCCCGTCCCTGCGTGCTCGCATGAATAAGCGAACGCTTACGTAGGTCATGCCCGCATATGTAAATGACATTCAAACCACACATGTGAGGTATCACCATGAATGTTAGCATGAGAGCAATATTTCTAGAACTAGACCTCCTCTGTAACTCTAAACTGGTAATCTGTAAAAATGTTTAAAGCGCAACCTATGGAGATTTTTAAGTGCTGTCCCAAAGTTTGGCGCCATTCCACAAGTGTGCGAAATTTTAAAGCATGACATGTTAGGTATCTATTGACATTATATCATCTTTGACATTATACAAAAAATTGGGGTAAATATTGTGTTTTGTTGTAATTCACTAGTGTTTTTTTTTTTAATTGAGTTAGAAAAATTGCTGCACAAATACCGCTTAACATAAAAAGTTGCAAGATTGCTATTTTATTCCCTAGGGTCTCTGCTAAAAAAATATACATATACAATGTTTGAGGGTCCTGAGTAATTTTTTTAGCAACAAAAATTATAATTTTTACATGTAGCAGAGAAGTGTCAGAATTAGCTTGGGAGGCAAGTAGTTAAAAAAAGGTTTTGGCTATACATAAACTTTAACCCTTTAGACCAGAGGGGTTTTTTTTTAAAGCTTTAATGGCCAGACCAAGTCTAGCAGCGTCAGTTTGCTTCAGTTAACTCTATGACTAAAGCCCCGTACACACGTACTGATCGTCGGCCGAACGATCGGCCGTCTTTTGTCCAGGGCTGTCGTGTCGGTTGAAAACTGCAAAAGACTGCACACGATTTTTGTCGCCAACAACAGCCGACTGCAGAAGTGATGTCATGTGATGGTTAACTTTCCTTGTCTTTTTTCTTTTCTGAGCATGCCCAGTCTTGCTAATCTGCTGTCTGTCGGCTGAAATCTGTACTGACTGGCGAACAATCGGCCGTTCTGGTGTTGGCCAACAAAAATTTTAATGCCTGCTCGACAGATTCTGTTCGGCCGAAAATGCGCTGTCGGCTGTCGGAAGCATCATACTAACAAGCCTACAATCGGCCGATCGGTCATCGGCTGAATATTTACGGCCAACAATCGGTACGTCTGTACGGGGCTTAACTTTCAGTTTTTTTTTTTTTGGAAGATGCCCAAGACCAACCTCCCAGATGGTCAATGGGGGAAAAAAGGGGGGAAGGCAACGGGGAAGGGAAAATTGTTGTATGGGACTTTCAAGGTACCATAATCAAGGATAAACAGCAATAAAATCAAGATTTTTATTCCAAAAACATAATTTAAAATCACATAACAACAAATAGCAGCATGTGTGAACGCAAACAGTGTTTACATATACTCTGAACAGTGTTTATAGGCACAATATGAGTTTTGGCAATCCTGTGATGGACTCTCAAACTTCTGAATGTGTAAACCTCGACATGTTTCGTGGTGTGACAACTTCTTCAGGAGATTGCTATACACATTCATGCTTTAGACCCGGTTCACACTAGCGCGACTTATCAGGCGACTTGTCAGCCTGACAAGTCGCGCTCCCTCGCAGTCCATTGACTGCTACAGGACCCGTTCTAATAGGAGCAACACAAGTTGCTCCGACTTAGAAAAAGGGTCCTGTACTACTTCGGGGCGACCTCGGAGCGACTTCCATAGACTTCCATTATATGAAGTCCGTGCAAGTCGCGCCGAAGTCGCGGTGCACGGGTCTGACAAGTCGCCTCCCGAAGTAGTACAGAGTGTGAACCGACTCTAAATCTAATGATAACAATTAGATAATTAGTAATCACATAATACAAATATAACATAATTTGCACAAGACAGTTATGGGAGGAGCCATCTTACCCAATGTTCAGAGCCAGGATGGATCACAAATCTGCGGACACAGCCACCAAAAACCTCTCACCGGCGGAGACACTATATTGAAATCAGTTGTGAAGAGTATATATCTTTTGTTATTGGGTATAGAATTAGAAAAATTTGTATATGTGTGGTCAAACAACCTATCCCCAAAGAACCATGTAACTGAAGAAGGGGAGAAAAAAAGGGTTACCAAAACCAAAAGGTTTACTTTGGACCAAGGTACTAGGAATACAATGTTTTTTTTTTTTTGTTTTTTGTTTTTTTAGTTCTGTGGTGGTGGAAAATTGTGAAGCTCCTGACAGGGACAAAGGGTTTCCAATGGTCTGCCTAGCCAGAAGGCCTGGCAGACCCCGTTCTTCTAGGTCAGCCGAAGCCAACCATTGCATACTTGGTCAAGAGGCTCGTAGAGAGACACCCCCCTGCCCCGTCCTGCCCCCCCAAGTGTTTGGAGCTGTGACCATGTGAAGGTTCACACATTGGGGTCCCACACCCAAGTGTTACTAAGAGCACCTCTAGGGTGACCACTCCCAGAGGTCACAGACACCACGGGCTCTCTGCCTTCCCAACCCATGGGCAGACAAGGTAGATCACTCAAACCAGGAGGTAATGGAGCCTTCCAGCTTTCTCAGGGAGAATTTACTCCTGGCCCCCAATTACCTATGGGTGCTCTGGTTTCAATTCCTGCCTGTAGTAACCTTCCAGGTCCCCATCACTCCAGCAGGTTTGCATAGCCACCACCCAACCTAGGTCAGGTCAGATGATAGCACAGCGCCACCACTGGATCACTGATAAGAACAGATAGGCCGACGTTGGGTATCTCTTAGTAAGGGGGATTTTTGTTTTGATCTAAAAGTCTTGAAGGTTTTATGAAATGTTATTTTGGGTTTGTGAACATTAAAGAGTTACTCCCCCTTTGTTGGGAAAAGAGCCCTCCCCTCTGCGTGATCTATGTACATTGCACAGATTTTAACAAACATTGTGGCAGATTTCTAAGTTTTGTTATTCTGAAGAAATTCCTGTTTGTTTCTCTGTGTCCATGTGCAGAGTGAATGGGAATGGGAGTGATTTCATCATTATCAATCAAATGTTACAATCTCACATTACTGTGTTTTACAAGCTACAGTATTTTGCATTTTTTTTGTGAAAGTTCTGTCTGATTACTTCCTTTGCTCCAGCTGTGGTGAAGCTGCTGGCTGGGTGGTTATTTATTGCAGACTGGAGCTGGGGAGAGGGAGGTTATGATTAAAGTAATTGCGAAGTTTTTTTTTTTTTTTTTCTATTCAAATAACAAACATGTTATACCCACCTCCTGTGTGCATTTGGTTTTGCACAGGGCAGCCCAGATCCTCTTCTTCTCGGGTCCCTGGCTGGGGCTCCTGGCCCCTCCCTGCTGTTGAGTGCCCCCACAGCAAGCAGCTTTATATGGGGGCATCGGAGCTGAGCTGCAGTTCTATGTATCCATTTAGACACAGAGCTGCCATACGGCCCCACCCCTTCTCTCTCCTGATTGCGCGACTGATTTTGATTGACAGCAGCAGGAGCCAATGGCACTGCTGCTGTGTCTCAGCTAATCCAGAAAGAGAGTCCTGGATGGCTGTGGCACACATGGATATCGCTGGATAGATAGGGGGCTCAGATAAGTATTAGGGTGGCTGCTGAACACAGAAGGCTTTTTATTTTAATGCATAGAAAGCATTAAGATACAAAACCTTCTGGCTTACAATACCTTTAAGTACTATCATGAGCACGCAACGTGTTGTCTCTTGCTTTTCTCCCCCTGTGATGTAATTTGTTCAGTGCATTTCCTTCAATAAAAGCATAGGAGTGTGGCTGTCCTGGACTCTTCTCTGTGGATAGAACTATGGGAAAAACTTTTTTTCTTTTTTTCATTTTGGACAGAGTAAAGGAGGGTTATAACCCCTGCTAATTTGTTGCCATCTGTGTCCCATTGGGTAGAGGTACCATCACTTTCTTGAACCATAGCCAAAACAGTGAGAGGAAATCCATACAGATTAGGGGAATCTCTTGGGGCCCTCCAGGTCACAAGTGTCCCCATTGGGAAGATTTCCCCCCTATTACTTTTCTGGGGAAACCCAAAATATGGGATTTTACTTTAAATTTTGACAATAATGATAAACAGGACAAATAGAGAGGGTGGATCTCCCTAATGAGGGCTGAGATAGCAATATAAACAGGTCTTCTAATATCTCTCCACTATATCCACATTTTTTAAAAAGACTAATTTGATCCCACCTAAAAATATTTTAATTTCAGATTCCCCGAGCCCGGTGCAGTGATCCGTGTCCTCCGGGATCCAGGAAGGTTCCGAATGAAGGATTCCATCTCTGCTGCTATCACTGTGTGCCGTGTTCTGATGGGGAAATCTCCAATAAAACAGGTAATAAATACACAAAAACAGAATCAGGTTGAAAAGAAAAAAAACACATGGCCATCAGGTTTAACCACTTGCTGACCACCAGCATTTATTGCTGGCGGGCGGTTCCCTCAGGTAGTGGTGATGAACGAACATCTGAGGGGACGGTTCACTAACACGATCGCACAAACTCGCTCAAATGTTTGTGAACCGCAGGCTCACGGCAGGTCCCATTCATTTTAATGGCAGGCGAACATGAAAAACCTCCAGGTCATATTTGCAGCCACAAAATGCTTACTAGCTGTGCACACATAGTCCCACAATATGGACACTGACATACCAGAAGTATTAAGCGAATCTACGATCAACAAGCATTCTTTTTTTATCTGCGAAATTTCGTCAATTCAGGAGCGCATGAAGGCCATGGAGGAGAGGCAATGCCAGGCTATGAAGGGGGTGCAGGAGATGATCCTGCTATTGGAAAAGTTGCCATAATTTTTTTTTTTTTTTTTATAAGTTATATAAATCGTTCATACAGTTATAACATGTACGGTATTTCGTTTTTTCTAATATTGCTCGGTTTTAGTGTAATAGCTCAGCCTAAATCAGCCAGAACTGACAGCAGCCGGTAAATACATGTCAAATACATATAGGGTCCATTTACACATCTGTAAAATGGGTCCGCATCCATTCCACAATTTAGCGGAACCTTTACAGAGCCATTGATTTTCAATTCCAGTCTGAAAAATTAGGCATTCACAGGATAAAGAAGTAAGTGTCGGCCATTCCAGGCCCCAAAAATTAGCCAACAGGCATTCACCTGACAGCAAAGAACGTAGTATTCTGTGGCTGGAGGTACATTAGGCATTCACAGGATACAGAAGTAAGTGTCAGCCATTACATGCCCCAAAAATTAGCTGACAAGCGTTCACCTGACAGCAAAGAACTTTGCATTCTGTGGTTGGTGGTACATTAGGCATTCACAGGATACAGAAGTAAGTGTCAGCCATTACAGGCCCCAAAAATTAGCTGACAAGCGTTCACCTGATAGCAAAAAACGTTGTATTCTGTGGCTGGAGGTACATTAGGCATTCACAGGATAAATAAGTGTCCGCCATTACAGGCCCCAAAAATTAGGCATTCAACGGACATAAAAGGCCTTTTATACTGCTGTATTTACCTAAGACAGGGACCATAAATTGTTATGGGTGGTGGTGGATATTTGTGGCCTGTCATGAGGAATTTGAATCAAACATGGTCTACTGGTCACATGTGTTGAATTCCTTTGAGATCCATGCCTCATTCTTTTTTAGAAATGTGAGGTAGTCAACACTGTCATGAGCTAGGCGAGTGTGCTTATCGTTCACAATCTCCCCTGCTTCACTGAATGTCCTTTCGGACAGGACACTGGACGAGGGGCAAGCCAACAGTTCTATTGCAAATTGTGCAAGCTCTGGCCAGAGGTCAAGCCTGCCCACCCAGTAGTCCAGGGGTTCATCACTTCCCAGAGCATCCACATCAGCCGTTAACCCGATGGAGTCGGACACCTGTCCGTCTAGGCCTTCCCTGATGCTGATGATGAGGACAGCTGTGGATGGGACGGCTGAAAGAATGATTTCATATCAGAAGAGACCAACACATCTTCAAACCGCCCTCTTCTTGCAGGCGCTGTTGGATTGCTACCCGCAACTGTCTCTCTGTGAGTGGAAATTCCTCTGCCAGCGCACACAAAAGCAGAATGCAGAATTTCTCAAAGCAATGCCTCGAAGTCCTGCATTCTTACCACCCTCTGTGATGGTGGTAACATTTCCGCCATTTTTTGTTTGTACCGGGGGTCTAAGTACGTTGCCACCCAGTACTGGTCCTTGCCCTTTATGCTTTTTATACGGGGGTCCCTCTTAAAACACTGGAGCATGAAGGCTCCCATTTGCACTAAACTGGAAGTGGTGTAGTGGCCTGCTTCCAGCTCATCATCCAGGATAATGTTTTCCTTGTTCTCCTCCCCCCATCCACGGACAACACAAGGGATCCCAGAAAGGTTTAAAGCATGCTCTTCTTGCTCCTCCTCATCCGCCCCGGCACCATGCTACTCTGACTCCTCTTCAGACTCCTGTTGTTGACTTGTCTCAGATGGAGTAGCCCCCCCTGGGATTTCATCCAACATTGCGACTTCCTCATCTTCCTGCTGCTCCTCGATGGCTTGATCAATGACACGACGCAATGCACGCTCCAGAAAGAACCCACCACTTTTTTTGTTTCCCTCCATGCTAATCTTGCCAGGGTTACTATAGGAATTTTTTATTCTAGGTCATTTTGCTGCATGTACTTCTAACCCCACTATGAGTTCACCAACTCCCAACATTCCTAAGAAACATCCCTCTACATCCTTTCCCTTTCACCTTCATACCCCATCCAAGAAATACATAGCAATACATAAATAATATTTTATCCAAATATTCTACCCCTAAAGTGCCTGCGCCATTAATGCATTCCTCCCAAAAGTGCCATTGCCTGTGCAAAAAAAAAAAAAAAAAAATTCTTTATGTTTTCCTTTTTCCTTTCCCTTTCCTTCTTATAAATAATCTAAATAAGATATATATTTTTTTCCAAATATTCCATCCCTAAAGTGTCTGTGCCATTAATTCATTCCACCCCAAAAGTGCCTGTGCAAAAAAAAAAAGCTTTATAAAATATAAATACTCTATATCAGGAGTTCCCAAACTGTGGGTCGGGACCCACTGGTGGGTCGCGAGCTGTGTTTGAGTGGGCCCACTGAGCTGGAAATCACTGAGAGCGGGCCCCCTTAAATCGTGCCTTGTGAGCCCGCACAAATTACAGAGAGCCAGAGCAGTCAAATCATGATGGATTCAGGACCACGCCCACGCGGATTACAGAGGCTGGTCTGCATTTCCCACAAGGAGGATACTTGCATCAGTGAGTAAATATGTGGGTTGTTATGTAGGATATGTTCATAGGGTGCAGAGCCAGCTCCTTGGTCCTGCTGGTGGCAGCGATGGTGGCTAGACTGGCGGCAGGATTCTCTCACCTATAGCGGGCAGAGATGGCAGCCTCTGTGTCATAGGAGGACCAAGTGGTCCGGCGGTGTCAGGAGTTCATGGGAGCTTCTGTGACCCCAGTAGAGGATCTGAAGGAGAAGAGCCAGGACACCAAGACCAGCAGAGAGCTCCGCATCATGGAGACTCTGGGTGAGGTGTGCTGGGCCCTGGAGAGGGCAAACAGGGGCTTCACCTTTACTGTGGACCGCTGGGAGAGGAAGGAGGGTGAGTGCCATATAGCCTGCCAACAAATTCTGTAGCGCTTTACAATATTCAATTACAAGCAAGTGGGTCCTGAAAAATAACTGTATTCAGAAGTGGGTCTTGGTCTAATAAAGTTTGGGAAGCCCTGCTCTATATAATACAATTTATCCAAATATTCCATCCCTGAAGTGCCTGTGCCATCAATTCATTCCACTCCAAAAAGTTCCTATGCCATTGTTTCTTCCCTTTCTCTTTTCTGTTCTCTATACTATCATGCTACTGTCCTTTTGTTTAAGACTTTAATTCTAGTTCTTCTGTTCTGCATCATTTTTTTTTTTTTTTTTTTTTATTCAGTCAAAGCAGACTTATATGTTCTCAGCCATTCCTGTGCTTGTTCTGGCGTTCTAAAAAACGCTACTTTGCCATTATCCACTACACTCAGTATAGAAGGATATGCCATTAAGTACTTTAATTCTCTTTCTCTAAATTTCTGCATAATTTCATTAAATGTTGCACGCTGTTTCTGTAACTCCAACGCGAAATCTGGAAATATAGATACTTTATTGTTCGCAAACTGGATAATGCCCTTTTGTCTCGCTTTCCATAGCACTTGATCCCGATCCTTACAGTTTAATAATTGTGCTAATATTGGCCTTTCAGGGGCACCAGGTTGTGGGGGACTTTCTGGAACTCTACGTGTTCTTTTTACTGCAAATGCCATAGAAAACTCTGCATCTGAAAAAGTTGCTTTCAGCCACTTTTCCACAAATTGTCCCGTATTTTGACCTTCAACTCTCTCTGGCTTCCCCATAATTCTAATGTTATTCCGTCGCATGCGATTCTCCAAATCATCAATTTTCTGTTGCCATAAAACAGCTTGTTTTTCCATTGCTGTTACTTTTTTAGTCACTGGGGAAAGTTCATCCTCTATAGCTGATACTCTATTTTCTGCTCCAGCCATCCTTCCCCAAATGTTTTTAATATCCTGTTTGAGAAGTCCTATATTCTCCTTTAACTCCTCCATTTTACGTGATAGGGTGCCACTGCTTACTTGTATTGCTGCCAATAACTGGGTGTTCATCTGCTTCAAGGTAAGCCTCGGCTGCCAGTCAGATTTATCAGCCTGGGAGGTGCTCGTTTTTCTTCAGACTCCTGTTGTTGACTTGCCTCGTCTAAGGCGGGCTACGTCCGCCATCCTGCTTATCCATCCTAGCAAATTCTCGAAGCCGCTCCGCCGCTGCTTGCCGATCCTTGCTCATATCGGCAGCCACACTCACCGGGTCATATGCCCTTATTCATCCTCAGAGCCGCGGGTATGTTGCAGGATACTGCTGGGGACAAGAGGCTGAGCACGGAGCTCACACTGACCACTGTCCTCTAACCACTTCCGTCCATGGCAGCAGAAACCACACCCCCCATGTGTATGCCTTTTGCGTGTACGAAGGCAGAGACCCCCAGCTCCAGCCCCCTGAGAGCCCAACGTACATGGGAATAGGTGGTAAAATTGTCTGGGACCTAGCATTCCCACTGTTGCAAAAGCGGTATCACATTTACATGAAAAATTATTATACAGGTTTGCCCCTTTTCCGCCACCTGTACCTTAAAAAAACGTTTGCCTGCAGTACAGCAAGAAAAAACAGGAAGGGCTTCCCACAGCGTCCAGTCACCACAAAACTATGAAGGGGGGAATCTGCAAGCCTGAGGAATGAGGAGGTGTTGGCCGTGAAGTTTGCGGGATAGGAAAGATGTTTACATCATGTCCACCATTAACGATGACATCTCAGTGGAACTTCAAAGAAGATGCGGTCCCGTTCGAAAGCCTGTGTGTATCCAGGAGTATAATAAGTTCATGGGGGGGGGGTGGATTTAAACGATCAAATGTTTAAGCCTTATTTATCAACAAGAAAGTCCCTCTTCTGGTATAAAAATGTTGCAATTTACTTTTTCCATTTGGCCATTTACAATGCATACGTCACCTATCAAAAATCTACGGAAACGCCAAACACCTTCCTCAAGTTTATCAAAGAAACTGTCACTGCCCTGATCTACCAGCAAGGATCCCCCCCCCCAGAAAGCATTTGTTCCGATTCTGTCAGCAGACTTCATAAGCACCATTTCCCTGACAATATCCCCCCATCAGAAACCAGAAGAAGACGCCAAAAAAAGTGTTGGGTGCGTAGCAAAAGAGGAATTAGGAAAGACACCAGTCATTGTCCCCAATGTCCCTCCCAACCTGGCCTATGCATCAGAGAATGCTTCAGATGCTATCACACTGCCCTAAACTATTAGCCCATATTTCTATCAGACTGCCATTTCCCATTCTCAATTTCTGTGCTGAATATTTTCCTGCTGCCTCATCCAGCCATATCACTGCCTTCCATGTGAACCGACCCTGGCCTGTATATTGGCTATGCCTTTGCCTGCCGTCTGCATTGTGTATCCCCCACATTTTTGCCTTTCACATAAACTGACCCAGGACTGTTTATCGACTATGCCTTTGCCTACCGTCTATTTCTGCCTTTTACCTGCACTGACCTCAGCCTGTTACCACTATGTTTTTTTGCCAGCCACTTTTGCTGATCTTTCGCCCTGCTGCTGTAGTAGTGGGATTCAAAATAACAAAGGGGTTTTACTTTTGTGAAGGACTTCAGAATAGTGTTCTGAGTTGAGAAAAACAGTTTTTGGTTTTCTTTGGGTATTGTAATTTCCAGAAAAGGACCTGGAGTCCGGAGGCTTCAAAGTGATTTGGGTGGGAGAAGCCTCTACCCCTGTCTTCATTCTTTCCTGACCGAGGCCCTAAGCTTGATGGTCCTGCCTGGTGCCTGGACCAATACTTTGGCTGTGCTGACAATATCTCCGTCTGCACTGACCCAGGACTTTTTATGGAACATGTGCCTGTTGCCTGGACCAATACTTGGGCTGTACTGACCATATCTCTGCCTGCTGCCTGTACTAACTATGCACAGTATCGCTGCCTGCTGCATGGACAATCCTTTTGCTGCTGCTGACCACATCCCTGCCTGCTACCTGGACCAATGCTTTGGCTGTGCTGACAATATCTCTGCCTGTACTGACTATGGACTGCATTCCTTCCTGCTGCCTGGACGATCCTTTCACTGTCACTGTCTACGTTCCTGCCTGCTGCCTGGTCCACTGCACTGCTAAAACCACAGGTAATATTTTGTTTACCCTTTGCTCAGCAGAATGTATTTTGGTGTCTATTATGCTATGTGTTAGAAATATGAAGGGCCTTCAACAATATGATAGGTTGTCAGGAATTTATGTGTGTGATTTATGTCCCTAGAACACATGATGGTGCTCCTTGGATGTTGGGCCCCTCTATGTGGCTAGGCTGTGAAAAAGTCTTACACATGTGATACTGCCATACTCAGGAGGGGTAGCAGAATGTATTTTGGGGTGCCATTTTTGCTATGTACATGCTATGTGTTAGAAATATCATATAAATTGACAACTTTGTGTAAAAAATAGGTTTTCATTTTTTTCCCACATTTTCCAAAAACTTGTGGAAAAAAATGACATGTTCAAAAGACACATAATGCTTCATAGAATATACGTTGGGGTGTTTGCTTTCCAAAATGGGGTCAGTTTGTGAGCATTTCCATTGTGCTCCAGGGCCTTCAAAGGTTGATAGGTAGTCAGAAAGTTATATGTGTATTTATGCTTCTAGAATGCCTGATGGGGCTACTTGGATGTTAAGTCTCTTT
The DNA here is from genome assembly GCF_965119305.1 of Pelophylax lessonae. Classification (NCBI taxonomy): domain Eukaryota; kingdom Metazoa; phylum Chordata; class Amphibia; order Anura; family Ranidae; genus Pelophylax; species Pelophylax lessonae. The sequence goes on along the minus strand of NC_138768.1, from coordinate 16,178,453 downwards.
CTGTGTAAAAGTCTCACACAAGCGGTATTGCCATACTCAGGAGAAGTAGCAGAATGTATTTTGGGGTGTCATTTTTGCTATGTAAATGCTATGTGTTAGAAATATCCTACAAATTTACAAATTTGTATAAAAAAAAATACGTTTTCATTTTTTCCCCCCACATTTTCCAAAAACTTGTGGAAAAAAATGACATGTACAAAAGACTCATAATGCCTCGTAGAATATATGTTGGGGTGTTTGCTTTCCAAAATGGGGTCATTTTGTAGGCGTTTCTATTGTCTTGGTGCTCCAGGGCCTTCAAAATTATGATAAGTAGTCATAAAATTATGTGCGTAATTTATGCTCCTAGAATGCCTGAAGGTGCTTGTTGGATTTGGAGTTTCTTTATGTGGCCAGGCTGTGTAAAAGTCTCACATATCTTGTATCGTCATACTCAGGAGGAGTAGCAGAATGTATTTTGGGGTGTCATTTTTGCTATGTACATGCTGTGTTAGAAATATCCTATAAATTGACAACTTTGTGTAAAAAAAAAAAAATAAATAGGTTTTCATTTTTTTTCCCACATTTTCCAAAAACTTGTGGAAAAAAAAGACATGTTCAAAAGACTCATAATGCCTCATAGAATATACGTTAGGGTGCTTGCTTTCCAAAATGGGGTCATTTTCTGGGCATTTCCATTGTTCTGGTGCTCCAGGGCCTTCAAAAGCGTGATAAGTAGACAGAAATTTATATGTGTATTTATGCTCCTAAAACGCTTGAAGGTGCTACTTGTATGTTGGGCCTCTGTATGCGGCCAGGCTGTGTAAAAGTCTCACACAAGTGGTATTGCCATACTGAGGAAAATTAGCAGAATGTATTTTGGGGTGTCATTTTTGCTGTGTACATGCTATGTGTTAGAAATAGCTTATAAATTGACAACTTTGTGGGAAAAAAAATAATTTTCCAAGAATTGTGGGGAAAAATTACAACTTCAAAAAACTCACCATGCCTCTTACTAAATACCTCGGACTGTCTAATTTCCAAAAAAGGGTTATTGGGGCGTATCTGTACTGTCCTGACTTTCAGGGCCTCACAAATGTAGAAAGGCAGTCAATACATCAGATGTGATCAATTTTCAGTAATTGGTACCATGGCTTCTAGACTCTATAACTTTCACACAGACTACATAATACACACTAATTTGGGTTATTTTTACCAGAAATATGTAGCATTATACATTTTGGCCCAAATATAAGAAGAAAAATTTCTTTTTTGCAAAATTTTATAATAGAAACTAAAAAAAAAGTGTTTTTTTCCAACCTTTTTGCACTTTTTTCGCTTATATCACGAAAAAAAAAAAAAAACCCCAGTTATGATCAATTACCACCAAAAGAAAGCTCTATTTGTATGAAAAAAAATGATAACAATTTTGTTTGGTTACAATGTAGCATGACTGAGCAATTGTCATTCAAAGTGTGAGAGTGCTGAAAGCTGAAAATTGGTCTGGCCAGGAAGGGGGACAAAGTTTCCTGTATTGAAGTGGTTAAGAAACATTTCTGTGATAAATATTTATTAAAGAACAGATGCTGTACCTGATATGTGTTAAGTTGTTGATGATTTTATTCTGTTTAATAACGCAAAGCTTGTACTTTGTGCTTTTTTTTCTCCCACAGACAGTGACGTCTGCCACAAATGTCCTGCTGACAAGTGGCCGAATGAGAGAAAAATTATCTGTATTCCCAAAACATATGACTATCTCTCCTACGAGACAAATATCATAGCTCTAGCTTTTTATTTTATTTCTATATTCTGTTCTTTGGAAACTCTCTCAATACTGGCATTGTTTATTTTATTCCGGGACACTCCAATTGTAAAAGCCAATAACCGGACTGTAAGCTTCACCCTCCTTACCTCCATCTTGCTGAGCTTCCCCTGTGTCTTCTTGTTCCTTGGATATCCTGTTGGTATAACCTGCATGTTAAGACAAATATCATTTGGGATCTTCTTCTCCATCGCTATCTCTTCTGTTCTGGCCAAGACTATCACAGTCTGCATTGCCTTCAAAGCCTCCAAACCCGGTAGCTACTGGAGGAAGTGGGTGGGAGAGAAGACTTCTAATTCTGTTGTTATAACCTGTTCCTCTGTCCAAGTTCTGATCTGTGTTATTTGGCTGTCGGTGTCTCCTCCTTACCAAGAGTATGACATGGACTCCTATCCTGGGAAGATTATCATTCAGTGTAATGAAGGGTCAGTTATCGGGTTCTACGCTATGTTGGGTTATATGGGGTTTCTGGCCGCTGTGAGTTTTGTTCTGGCTTTCATGGTGAGGACATTACCAGACAGTTTTAATGAGGCCAAGTACATCACCTTCAGCATGCTGGTGTTCTGCAGTGTCTGGATTGCCATGATCCCGGCCTATCTGAGCACCAGAGGGAAATACATGGTGGCTGTGGAAGTATTCGCCATACTGGCCTCCTGTTCTGGATTGTTAGGCTGCATATTTTTCCCTAAATGTTATATAATTATCATACAACCTCAGAGAAATACAAGAAAACATATTTTTGATAAGGTCAAATCATAATTACTGTTTTGAAATCATCAATGTCAGTACTTTTTCGTATGTCAATAGATACCACTTAGTTGCCTAACAAGGATCCTGTTTCCTGTCTATTAAAGTACAATGATCCTTTAAAGTGGTCTACTCAATAGGATATATTGTAAGTAGAGATTGTATTTTATTATCATTCTAGGTAAAATCATCTTATGTTTATTAAGATGCCTACAATAAAAAAATATACATGCTTGTACCACATACTAAAAAAAAAAAATATAAGATTTGTTTTTACTAACATTACTTTTCTGATTAATTAAGTCTCATCCACCCCGATGTCTCAGACTGATACTAGAGAGTGGAACATACAGAGGAACCTTAGAGCATATATTTTGGTCCTGCATCACTCAAGTCCCTTTCTTGCAAATGGTCGGCAACTGCTAGCTATTAGTGATGAGCCGAACACCCCCCTGTCCAGTTTGCACTAGAACATCACGAACAGGGGAAATGTTCTAGCGAACATGAACAATCACAAGTCCTCATTTTAAAGGCTTAAATGTAAGTGACTATTAATCACCCACTGGCCAGGGTAGATTCAATCCCATAGCTTTTAACTTGCAAGCCCGTTATCCTACCAGCTATGCCACTGAGTCAGCTGATTAACCTAAGACTCTCTGCCTAACTAACTTCTATCTGAGTTTGACAGCTCTTTTATAGGGCTCTGACATCACCAGCACCCCATAATCCACTGCTCATGTGCAGTGAATAAATTACTCATGTCACGTCAGCAGGGGCGGGGACAATTAATAGGTTTTAATTAAAATCCATAATTAATATTGATCACCCGCCAGCCAGTGTATTCAATCTCCCAGCCTCTCATTTGCTAGCCCGCTATTCTACCAGCTACGCCACCTAGCTGCTGACTAACCTAGGACTCTCTCTGCCTCACTATCTTTTTTTACAGTACAATTACAGTAATTTATTCACTGCACCTGAGCAATGGATTATGGGGCGCTGGTGACATCAGAACCCTATAAAAGCTGTCAAACTCAGATAGAAGTTAGTTAGGTAAAGAGAGTTTTAGGTTAGTCAGCTGGCTAGGTGGCGTAGCTGGTAGAATAACGGGCTAGCAAAGGAGAGGCTTGGGGTTTGAATACCCTGGCAAATGGGTGATCAATATTATTTATGGATTTTAATTAAAACCTATTAATTGTCCCCACCCCTTCTGACGTGACATCAGTAATTTATTCACTGTACCTGAGCAGTGGATTATGGGGCGCTGGTGACTTCAGAGCCCTATAAAACAGCTGTCAAACTTAGATAGAAGTTAGTTAAGCAGAGAGAGTCTTAGGTTAAACAGCTGGCTCGGTGGCGTAGGTGCTGGAATGCTTGCAAATGAGAGGCTGTGGGTTCGAGTCCCTAGCCAGCAGATGATTAATATTAGTTATGGATATTAAATAAAACCTATTAAATTAATTATGGATGCGGGGACTCAAAGTTCCCGTGAAGAAGCCCATTTGTTCGCCATTCGGCGAACGGGCGAACAGGCAGTGTTCGAGTCGAGATTAGGTTTGACTTGAACCCGAAGCTCATCACTACTAGCTAACCTAGTAAGTACATTACTGTAAAGAAGGAATTGGGGTATTGGGACTTTGAATGAGGCATGAAATGAAGAAAAAAGGATTTATTTGAAGACATAAAATTTATACAGTTCATATGTTTATGGACAATTATTGAAACAGTATACAATTCATATTAGGAATATAAATACAATAAAATAGGATCTCAAATGGGATCTCTAAAATTAAATTTCAATATAGAAACACTGTATATATCAATTCATACATGATCAGAATAAAAGGATAATTTGTTTTGTAGCATCCAAGTTACATTGTAGACTCAACGCGTTTCCTGGACCTCCGTCCATTCATCAGGAGTATTGGATACATATAAAGTGTCTGAAGAAGAGAAGGGGGATTTAAACATTTTTGCACCAGAACATGTGAGTGTAAAAGATGTCTCAATCCAAAAATCTGTAAACACAATTTATTACCTTAGACATCTCAAGGTCAATTTTGACACAAGAGAAATAAAACCCAACCTCGGAGTTAAAATGGCGGCATCAGAGGCATGGTCTCCCCCGGGGCTGAGGTGCAGAGAAAGCCAGTCACGACCGGGGATGATGGAAATACAGTCCGGGCAGAAAGTACAGACCTCCTATGTTAGGTGATGATAATGACAATTGGGGTATCCTTGGATCGGTATTGATCTAAACAAGCATACATAATTGTTGTGAATAAGTCACATGGATTATCTATACATTGGCATGTTACTGAGAACAAATAGACCGATCCAAGGAGAAAAACCCAGAAAATGTGGGTTGAGCAATTCAATGGAAAGGTGACAGTAAAAATAAAAAAGGAAGAACTAAAAATTGGAAAATAGAAGGAAACCAAAAAACCAGTGGGAGAGATAGTACATCAAGGTGCTTGAACTGGAGTTCAAATGATGGAACTAACAGTCCAGGCGGAAAGTGCAGACCTCAAAGATAGAATGATGATAATGACAATTGGGTATCCATGGATCGGTTTTGATCTAAACAAGCATACATAAATATTATGTGACTGGCAACAATCAAAGAGGGAATCCCCAAGGGAGTAATAGGTGTAACCCTTTCACATACAATGCCATTCAGCTACAGATCTTTCAGAACATTGCTAGATCTACTTTAGTTAAACGTGAGAATTCCAGTCACTCACTTTCATCCTTAGAAACCAGAATATCCCTTATGGATGGCTGACTGTACATGGCAAATCACTCACTAAACTGAACATTATCGGTCTGCAGTGGAACAAATACAAAGACACGTGACCACCTCTTCTTAACACTGACGTTGAATGGAAAACAGTCTCTTCTGATGGATAAAGGAAACTGAAGAGTCAGAAATCTGATCCACCAGGAACCTCTTAGAACATTGGAAGACTAAACAAAGGAAGCAACTGATCCAGATTCAGGAAATCCTATATAAATGTTGGACACTTTAAGGTATGTTGCCGTCTTATGTGACAAAAGATTTTCTGTTACCTTTTCTTTTCCTTATAAAATAAAAAATTAATTTGATTTTGCTTTACCTAGAAAACAATAGAGCTTTGGGATTCAAAATCTTTTCATATCTGTTCAGCCCCGTCCCCTCTCTCTCCGGATTGACTAACTGAAGATTCAAAATCTTTCCATACCCAGGTAATCCCATGCAAAATGTGTAATTTCGTTTCAATAATTTTTATTGAGTTTTACAGTATGTTAAATACAAAAACAAAAAAACAAAACAAACAAGGAGAAAAAACGAACACTTCAGGTTCAAACATCATTATAGCAAAACAGAATAATAAGACCCCGTTCACACTGGGGCGACCTGGTCGCCTCACAGGTCGCCGTAGGTCGCCTTCCATAGAGAAGCTGTGGACCAGTTCTAATAGGAGCAACACAAGTCGCTCCGACTTAGAAAAAGGGTCCGGAGCTTCTTTGGGGTGACCTGGAGCGACCTGCATTGACTTCAATGTTATGAAGTCCGTGCCGGGCGCTCCGAGGTCGCGGTGCGAGCTGCGCGCCGCGACCTGTGAGGTGGCCCCGGCAAGTCGGATCGCCCCAGTGTTAACGGGGTCTAACACTTGTCGCATTTCATGTACAACTTGCATTAGGCAAGTGATATCATAAAAAAGGTAGATACCGTTAACCTCAGATTTCTAGTCGGTGGTTTTGACTAGCAAACACGTAATATCAGGTCAGCAAAATGTGTTATTTCTAGTGTAATACTGCTATCTAATGAGAAAACAGTTCATTATTAGTTGTATTATTGTTGTAACCGGGAAAATGTGTACTAGCAAGATTGAAGGTTTTGCACAGTGTGTCGCATGTATACAATAACGGAGCAACTGCTCCAGGATGGATACCGCTGCGACAGATATGAGGGGATTTCCCTTCTGGAAGCTCACATTAGAGATCTGGAAGAGCAAATTGGAACACTGGGCAGAACTGACAACCTTGAAAGGGGTCCTCTGCTCACTGAGCAGGTGGCTAGTGGGGTTAATGGGGAGGGTGGAAGGGTAAGTCAGGTTTATCAGGTAGGAAGATGGGTTAATACAGTCAGAGGGAGTGGTAGGGACTCACAGAAAAGAAAGGCCAGCCCTGGGTTTGAGCACCCTAACAGATTTGCCCTGTTGGCTGAAGTTGGCTGGGGGTGGCAAGCTCAGAGGTGGCAGCCCTAGATGTCACTGCTATCCCTAACAGCCGGGAGAGCAGTCCTTCTAGTAGAGGTGGTGAGGGGACTGTAGGTAGGCCTAGACAGTTGGTGGTAATTGGGGATTCTATAATCAGAAGGACTGATAGAATAATTTGTTGCATGGTTTGCTATCTCCCTGTTGCCAGGGTTCGGCATGTGGTGGACCGGGTTGATAAATTACTGGGAGGGGCTGGGCATGACCCAGCTGTCTTGGTCCACATTGGAACCAATGACAGAATATATGGAAGGTGGAGGCTCCTTAAGAACCAATTAATCGAACTAGGATGCAAGTTGAAGGGAAGAACCTCCAAGGTGATATTCTCGGAATTATTGCCTGTGCCATGCGCAACACAGGAAAGACAGGGGGAGATTAGAGAACTGAATGCATGGCATAAGACCTGGTGTAAGATGGAGGGATTTGGGTTTTTAGAGCACTGGGCTCACTTTTCATTGGGGTGCAACCTATACGCTAAAGATGGTTTGCACCTAAATGGAAGGGGGTGTTTTGTGCTAGGGGAGAGGTTTTGGACACTATTCTGTACTCCTACTCCTGGACCTTTCCTCTGCCTTTGATACAGTTGACCACCCCTCCTCCTCAAAAAACTCCACGCCTTTGGTCTCCATGACTTTACTCTTCACTGGTTCTCTTCCTACTTATCCAACCACACCTTTAACGTTGCTTACAATTCTACTTTCTCCTCTCCTCTTCCTTTCTCTGTTGGGGTCCCCCAAGATTCTGTTCTTGGACCTCTCCTATTTTCAATCTACACCTCCTCTCTGAGTCAGCTGTTGGCCTCCCACAGCTTCCAATACCATCTCTACGCTGACAATACCCAAATCTATTTATCCACCCCTCAGCTCACTCCCTCAGTCTCCTCACGTATCACTAATTTACTTTCAGATATATCAGTCTGGATGTCTCACCACTTCCTCAAACTCAATCCATCCAAAACGGAACTTATAATTTTTCCTCCACCATGTGCCCCTTCCCCCCGATCTCTCTGTCAATATTGATGGCACAATTATCAGCCCATCCCCACATGCCAAGGTCCTAGGTGTTGTCCTGGGTTTGAATTCTGCTTCAAGCCCCACATCCAAGCACTGTAAAAACCTTGCGCCTCAACCTCCGCAACATCTCCAAAATACGCCCCCTTCTAACCAATGACACAACAAAGCTCCTAGTTCACTCCGTGGTCATCTCACGCCTCGACTACTGCAATTCCCTTCTCATTGGCTTACCTCTACATAGGCTATCCCCCCTTCAATCCATCATGGATGCTGCTGCCAGACTCATCCACCTTACCAATCACTCATCTGGCTTCCGCTCACCCAATTAAATTAAATTCAAAATAATAACAACATCTTACAAAGCCATCCACAGTTTAGCCCCCAGCTACATCACCAGCCTAGTCTCAAAATACCAACCTAATCCCTGTCTTCGTTCCTCTCAAAACCTCCTGCTCTCTAGCTCCCTCGTCACCTCCTCTCATACTCACCTCTAGGGCTTTTCCAGAGCCTCTCCAATCCTATGGAACTTCTTATCCCAATCTGTCCGATTATCTCCTACTCTATTAGCTTTTAGACGATCCCTGAAAACCCTCCTCTTCAGAGAAGCCTATCCTACCCAAACCTAACAAATATACTTCCATTTTTTCCATCAGCTCATCCCCCACAGTTATTGCCTTTTGTTTCACTTGACACCCCCTTCTAGATTGTAAGCTCTAACGAGCAGAGCCCTCCAATTCCTCCTGTATTGAACTGTATTGTAACTGTATTGTCTTCCCTCATATTGTAAAGTGCTGCGCAAACTGTTGGCGCTATATAAATCCTGTATACTAATAATAATAATGGGAAGACTGGAGGAGTTTTTAAACTAGGATTGAGGGGGAGGGTGAATTTGATTATAATGGGGCAGACAGGTCAGACAGGGGTCAGCCCCTATTAGTGGGTGGAATGGTGAAAGATGGGGGTAGAGTTATGGCAGAGCATAAGAAGGTTCCCATGAGATTATAATGGGGCAGACAGGTCAGACAGGGGTCAGCCCCTATTGGTGGGTGGAATGGAGAAAGATGGGGGGAGAGTTATGGCAGAGCATAAGAAGGTTCCCATGTTACAAACAACCATTGGAAATGGTACTATTTGTACCAAAATAAAAAATATGCAAAATAAGTGGGCAAAATGTGACAATGAATTAAAGTGTTTGTTCACCAATGCCAGAAGTCTGCCAAGCAAAATAGGTGAGTTGGAAGCTCTGGGGCTCAAGGACAACTATGATTTAATTGGTATTGATGAATCTTGGCTTCATTCTTCACATGACTGGGCTATTATTATTCCTGGCTATGCTCTCTTTCGGAAAGACAGGGTAAAACGGAGGGGTGGTGATGTCTGTCTCCATAAGAGAATTGAACTCAAAGTGAGTGTGAAAGAGGACCTAGTTGATGGAGAGTGTGATGAGTCTGAAGCAGTATGGGTGGAAATGTACATTGGTGTGCATTGGAGTTTGTTATAGACCTCCCAGTATTAATGAGGAGGTGGAGACTTCCGCTCTCCTTGCACAGATAGAAAGGGCTGCAAGGGCTAGGACATTGTTAATAATGGGGGATTTTAGCTACCCAGACATTGACTGGAGTAATGGCACTGCTGGAACAGTTAAAGGGCAAACATTTATAAATCTCTTACAAGACAGTTTTATGTTGCAGTTTATTGAGGCCCCCACTAGAAATGATGCTCTGTTGGACCTGGTAATCTCAGACCATGCAGAGCTTATTAATAATGTTCGCATAAGAGAACATCTGGGTAGCAGCGACCATGATATCAATTCATGTTAGCTGTAAACAAAAAACGCATACAGGAAATATAAAAGCATTTAACTTTAACCACTTAAGCCCCGGAAGATTTAACCCCCTTCCTGACCAGGGCCTATTTTGCGATTCAGCACTGTGTGACTTTAATGGACAATTGTGCGGTCGTGCGACGCTGTACCTAAACGAATTTGATGTCCTTTTTTTCCCACAAACAGAGCTTTCTTTTGGTGGTATTTGATCATCTGTGCGATTTTTTTGATCATGCGCTATAAACAAAAAAAAGCGTCAATTTTGCAAAAATAACAATATTTTTCACTTTTTTTATATATGAAATTCCCCAAAAAAATGTAAAAATCAAAATTTTTTAACATTTTAGGCCAATTTTGTTTTATGCTACATATGTTTGGTAAAAAAAAATCGCAAAAAGCGTATTTTGATTGGTTTGCGCAAAAGTTATTGCGTTTACTAACTAAGGGAAAGATTTTTGTCATTTTTGTTGTTTTTTTTTTTAACTAGTAATGGCGGCGATCTGCGATTTTTTTTGCGGGACTGCGACATTGCGGCGGACAGATCGGACCCTTGACTGACATTTTTTACACTTTTGAGGTTAACAGTGACATTACTGCAGTAATCAGTGCTATACATATGCACTGTTACTGTAAAAATGACACTGGCAGTGAAGGGGTTAACTTTTTTTGAGAGGGAGGGGTTAAGTTTGTCCCTAGGGGCATGATTCTAACTGTGATTGGCTGTGGCTACTGGTGTAAGAACAGAGATCAACGGTCCTACATAGCAGAACCGTGTGATCTCCATTCTTACACAGGGGAGAATGACAGGCGGCTTTGTTTACATTAGCCGCCTGCCTTTCTCCCGGTGTAACGGACGATCGCAAGTGCCCGGCGGACATCGGGTCCACCGGGCACACGCGCGCGGGGGGGGGGTCCGTGACCGAGCAGGGAGCGTGCTTTCCGGCGGTGCGCTCTCGCTCCCAGAGCCTCACAGGCTAGCGACGTAGCCGTGACTGACCAGTTTGGTGATCTCATTGAATGTGTCCCGCATGAGCAGCCACTGGCGAGGTGAAAAAAACCCAAGCTCCCCAGAAGCTGTCCTGTCGCCGAATTCGAACAGGTAGTCATTAACTGCACGTTTCTGCTGGAGCAGCCTATCAAGCATTTGCAATGTTGAGTTCCATCGCATCGGGCAGTCACAAATAAGACGCCTGAGGGGCAGGTTGTGTCCCCGCTGAATCTCAGCAAGGCGAGCCATGACTGTGTAAGATATGCGGAAATGGCCCGAGATTTTCCTGGCCTGCCCCAAGACGTCCTGGACCCCAGGGTATTTGCCAACGAATCGCTGCACCACCAAGTTCAGGACGTGTGCCATGCATGGCACGTGTGTTATTTTGCCCTGTTTCAGCGCGCTCAGCAGATTGGCACCGTTGTCGCACACCACTTTACCAACTGACAAATTCAGCGGTCTCAGCCACTGATCTGCCTGTGAACGCAAAGCTGAAAGGAGTGCAGGACCAGTGTGGCTCTTGGCTTCCAGGCACAACAGACACAGCACAGCATGGCAACGTCTCACCTGGCATGTGGAATAGGTTCTGGGGATCTTGGGCGGCGCAGGAGAAGAGACAGTAGCAGCGGAAGATGAGGAGTCAGCCAAGGAGGAGAGGGAGGATGGAGGAGGAGGAGAAGAAGAGGCAGGCCTGCTTGCAATCCGTGGCGGTACAACTAAATCTACATGGGTGCCATGGGTTACATGCTTAACGGCCGTCAGAAGGTTCACCCAGTGGGCAGTAAAAGTGATATACCTTCCCTGCCCATGTTTGCTAGACCATGTGTCTGTGTAGATAACACCCCGCTTCAATCTGTGGTATTCGGGGGCCACAGGTTTATCGCACCAGTTCTACAAATAGTTGGCCAGTATCTGTTGTCAATGTGTGTAGCACAGTCTGACTGGGAGGGAGACACACCTAGAAGGATTTGCTCCTGGCTACTGTGAGTACAGACCTAAGTCTAGGGGCCTGTTTGATTAGGGCCATGCCTTCAAGCTAGTAAATCAGTGGACGGCTGCCAGCTAAAGGGGATACTGGTTAGTGTCCCGAAGAATCAGAGTTCATTGAGTCTTCTGCCAGAGCAAGCAAAGAACTTATTCTGCCATACAGATGTTGGTCCAGCAGAGGGTCTGCTATTTAGTTCAACCAAGTGAGGCCAAGTGAGAGTTGTCCTCATCTGTACATAGGCAAAGTTGGCGTATCCCACAAATCTCTTCTATCCAAGTTCTACCACAAAATACAAAAAAAAAAAAAACAAATCGCCTAAACTGTTCATTGGATAATAAGAGGATGAATGTGTACCTGGCTGTGTTAAAATACCCAAGCAAATGGCTGCAGGGTAATCAAAGGGAGGCCCAGGAAAATCTATGCTCACCGACCCCTACGGGGGCAGTGCTACATTTGGGGCCTTGCCTGGGATTATCCTCTGATTTATCACAGTGTTTGCTACCAAAAATGGCCGAATACAGTACCCTAGAAAGAGTTACGTCCTACTGTGTGGATTGCGGGAGTGTAATTGAAGAAATGCTGTGTTGTACTATGGAGGAGAATGCTAGATCAGACTCCCTTAAGCATTTAAATCAGGTCTTCCTGGCCTCCACCCACTAATTTCCAGAAGCTTCTCCAAGCTTCTAGATGCAGGGGGAGGTACCAGAGACCTGCCTTCGTACACCCTAGACTACTCACTAGATGGCCATTGAGGGTCACCTGGATGAAGCACAGCCAACCGGGACGCTACCACCAGGAACCAGGAAACCACAGAGAAACCAAGTTTTTCCTGACTTCCTATCCAGGCTGTGATGTCGATCCAGTAGGGCGCCATCTACAGTGGAGGAAGCAGACTGCACCTACAAGTGGAAGCAGTATCTGTCCCCATTACCTCTACACTGAGAACTGAGCAATCAAAGGCCGCTGATCGTTTAGTTCTCAGTCTTCAGTGAGCAGAGAGTGAAAACTGTCAGTCCCCGGCTCTCTGCTCTGCCCCTCCAGCATTATCTGGAGCCCTGGGCTGTGGAGGAGGCAGGAGCGGCTGGCTCAGGGTCTCAGTGGCACTCTAATAGGCTGAGCCAGCTTCTGGTCAGACATCTGGGTGGATCCTTAAATCAGAATAAAAAAAAAAACGAAAAGTGAACACAGTATACTTGAGAATCTACCTCACCACTGCAATTCATAGAACTCAAGCATGGTGTTTTTTTAAATTGCCTTCATATCTAATCTATCCCTACATTGGCAGTGATCACTCACCATCCTCTTACTATAGCAGCTCTCAATTTTTTTTTTAGAGCGAGGAACTAGGTTATCCATTTTAGGGAATACTTGTGCAGTGATCCAGCATGAAAAATCTCTAGTGCTTTGTTTTTGTGCCAGTAGTCCCTTTGATGAAGACCAGTCACTGTTTATCTCTCCTTGAGTAGGGTGACTGGTCTTGTACCCGCCCTCTCGTAATTATTGGCAGACAGGCTGTAGCGGATAGAGTTTATGATCCCCTCCCTCTGCTCTCCTCTCTGTACATGATATGTGCAGCCCAATGCTGACCTAACCACTGCTTTTATAAGATCATATTTAAGTCTGAAAAGGCAGTTGGTTTGCACAAAGTGGATTTATACCCTTTTTGCAGCAATTGAGGAGTGATTAACCACTTTAACCCCGCCCACCGTACATTTACTGCGGCACTCTGCCAATGCTGGGCAAAGCGACATAAAGCTACCTTGCTCGCTCAAGAGACTGTAGGAGGCAAGCGCTCGCCGCCGGTGGCACGCTCCCTCCACCCCCGCTCGTTCCCTGGGGAGCCAGCGCGTGTGACTGGTGGCTCCGATGGCCGCCGGCCACTCGTGATCTCCCGCAGCAGAGGGAGAAAGACAGACGGCTGATGTAAACACAGCCGTCTGTCATTCTCCCTGAAGTGATCATAGAGGCTATGCGATCCTGCTATATAGGATTGCATGTCTCTGTGGTTACTTCCCTAGCCACACCCCCTGACAGTTAGAATCATGCCCCTAGGGTCACACTTAACCCCTTGATCACCAGTAAAGTTAAACCCTTCCCTGCCAGTGTCATTTTTACAGTAACAGTGCATATTTATAGCACTGATTACTGTAGTAATGTCACTGGTACCCCCAAAAGTGTCAAAAATGTCAGTTTGGGGTTCCATCTGTCTGCCGCAATGTCGCAGTCCCGCAAAAAAAATCGCAGATCGACGCCATTCCTAGTAAAAAAAAAAAAACAATAAAAATGACATAAACCTTTCCCGTAGTTACAAAAAGCATTAACTTTTGCACAAACCAATCAAAATACGCTTATTGCGATTTTTTTTTTACCAAAAATATGTAGCAGAAAACAAATTGGCCTAAACTGTTAAAAATTTTGATTTTCACATTTTTTTTTTTTGAGAATTTCATATAAAAAAAAATGTGAAAAATATTGTTATTTTTTTCAAAATTGTTGCTTTTTTTTGTTTATAGCGCACAAAATAAAAATCGCACAGGTGATCAAATACCACCAAAAGAAAGCTCTGTTTATGGGGGAAAAAAGGACATCAATTTCATTAGGGTTCAGTGTCGCACAACAGCGCAATTGTCCGTTAAAGTCACGCAGTGCCGAATCGCAAAATAGGGCCTGGTCATTGAGCAGCCAAATCCTCCGGGGCTAAAGTGGTTAAATAACTAAATATTCTGGGTCTGAAGCTCATCTTTAAGCCGCCTCTACTACCATTCTGTTACGAGCTGGATCATCTGCTGGTGGCACTATGGTCTATGGACCTGAAGGGCGCGGTTCTGGTGCCACCATTGGGTATCTTCCAGTAGCCAGCAGGTCCCAGGAATTGGTCTGCAACCGGCAGTGGCTGACGGAAGGGTAATCAGCGTCCAACCAGTTGGCTGTGAGTGTGTCAGTATTTTACCCGTGTGTCCATGCTCTCTGTTAGTTGTTGCTTGAAATCTGTGATCTTGATCCTGCCTCTTGTACCTGCTCCTTACGAACCTAAACCCCATTCTGGCCCTGTTTATGTTGAATCCCACCAGCTTTCTTGTATTCATTGTGACTTTATACATTGACATACCTCGGTGGACTCAGCCTGTGTGCTCACCTGCTGACTTGGCACCATCCACAGGCCATTTAACTCTAAAATAAGACCAAGAAGTTGGATTCAGTGAAACCATACTTTACATTAATGCAGTACTAGGGATATTGTTCTAGTCTTTTGAAGAACAAGAAGACACTAGCCTAAGCCCAGTCTCTGACACTGACTGAGGAAACATGTAAGAAATAGGTAGGGTCTAGTTACGACTAAACTAACTACCACTGAACAGAAGGTGGAGGGGAAAGGGGGGGGGGCAATGGAAGGCTCAAAATCACAAATAAACAAGCTGTAGAGGCTCTAAACCACTACCAGCTTATATCAGAGCAATAGTAACTTGACATTGTTCAATACATTATAGAAATGTACAGATATGGGAGCCCATTGTTCCTTGTACCTCCAGCCTTGCTCTGCTTTACTTGATTGCTTCTGCTGTTTTTTATATAGCTTAGGTGATTATCATCTGTTTACAGCTTCATAATCTATGAAGTTAGATAGGAAGTTTTATTTAATCACGCGCTCATTCATATACAGTGCATTGCGAAAGTATTCGGCCCCCTTGAACTTTTCAACCTTTTTCCACATTTCAGGCTTCAAAAATAAAGATATGAAATTTTTTTTGAAGAATCAACAAGTGGGACACAATCATGAAGTGGAACGAAATTTATTGGATATTTCAAACTTTTTTAACAAATAAAAAACTGAAAAATTGGGCGTGCAAACATAATGTTTTGCATTGTTGCCAAAAAGTTTGATTTTGGTTTCATCTGAGCAGAGCACCTTCTTCCACATGTTTGGTGTCCCCCAGGTGGCTTGTGGCAAACTTTAAACAACACTTTTTATGGATATCTTTAAGAAATGGCTTTCTTCTTGTCACTCTTCCATAAAGGGCAGATTTGTGCAGTATACGACTGATTGTTGTCCTATGGACAGAGTCTCCCACCTCAGCTGTAGATCTCTGCAGTTCATCCAGAGTGATCATGGGCCTCTTGGCTGCATCTCTGATCAGTCTTCTCCTTGTATGAGCTGAAAGTTTAGAGGGACGGCCAGGTCTTCCTAGATTTGCAGTGGTCTGATACTCCTTCCATTTCAATATTATCACTTGCACAGCGCTCCTTGGGATGTTTAAAGCTTGGGGAATCTTTTTGTATCCAAATCTGGCTTTAAACTTCTCCACAACAGTATCTCGGACCTGCCTGGTGTGTTCCTTGTTCTTCATGATGCTCTCTGCGCTTTAAACTGACCTCTGAGACTATCACAGTGCAGGTGCATTTATACGGAGCCTTGATTACACACAGGTGGATTCTATTTATCATCATTAGTCATTTAGGTCAACATTGGATCCATCAGAGATCCTCACTGAACTTCTGGAGAGAGTTTGCTGCACTGAAAGTAAAGGGGCTGAATAATTTTGCACGCCCAATTTTTCAGTTTTTTATTTGTTAAAAAAGTTTGAAATATCCAATAAATTTTGTTCCACTTCATGATTGTGTCCCACTTGTTGATTCTTCACAAAAAATTACAGTTTTATATCTTTATGTTTGAAGCCTGAAATGTGGCAAAATGTCAAAGTTCTAGGGGGCGAATACTTTCGCAATGCACTGTAGGTGACCAGCTGAGTGGTAAAAGCAGTCGGTTGAGCCACAGTTTTTTCCCCAACCACCCACCTAAACACAGAATTGCAGCTGCTCAGGGTTGTACTCATGCCATGGCAGCAGCACAATTTTCATAACATATTTTATTTGGAAGGCAGAACCACCACTGACCATGATGACCCATTCAAGTGAGTGGAGAAACTCCACAACCACCCCTTAAACTACATGCAATGCATGGATTTGTGAAGCAGTGGGTCAGCCTTTTAAGGGTTAAAGCAGGTTGCCGCTTGTCAAACACAGTATAGCAGCATGTAGGTATGTAGAGTTTATGCTGAGGGTTATTGTTAGTATGTTTCCCTGTTATTTCTTGTCTGTCTTTCTTGGATCCAACCCACTGGTACTGTACTATATAAAAATGGGACAGAGGTCAGATTCAGGGTGCGCGATGAGCGAGTAGGTGTGCTTTTTGCTTGACATGTCGCCGTTACTGGGATCCATCCAAACAGTCGTCTGTCGAATCCGGATCCACATGGATACAGAACCACTATAGCGAACGGGACCATTAAGTGCTACAAACCACCCAAAGACACCAGTGTTGGATTTCTACCATAATGGATTGTGTGCCTGTGGAGGTATGCTGGGGCAGCCACAAACCTGAGTTAGGGATTACTTTAGGGAGAGACAGTTGCTTTTGTTCTACTGTTACGCCACATCATTTAAGTAAACCTCTTGAAACTTTGCCTTTGCCTGGTCTGAAGTTACAAAAGGAGTTACTAAAGGGGTGTAACGCAGGAAACAGGCATGCATCTGACAGTCTACAACAAGGGTGTCAAACTCAATTTCATAGTGGGGTCGCATCAGAATTATGGTTGCCCTCAAAGGGCCGGTTAAATCTGTAAGATTAGATGTCAAGAGCAACCCACGCCCCCTTACATGAGATGTCAAGAGCAACCCACGCCCCCTTACATGAGATGTCAAGAGCCCCCCAGCATCATAACTCAAGAGTCACCCACCCTTCCTTACATCACAATGCACCCCCTTACCTTGTGCTACTGCAAGGAAGAAGATGTGGGTGGATCTGGGAAGAAGAAAGTGCAAGGTATGGAGGAGGACCAGAGGAGAGCTGGAGTCAGCAGAATGCTGAGAACAGGGGAGGCAGAGACAAGGTGGTGTTGTGGCTGCACAGAGAGGTGCAGGATCTGTAGGAGGAGTTCTGCCCTCCTCTCCGCTGCGGGCTGCTGAGAAGGGGAGGTGGGCAAAGACGAGCCTTTCTGCAGCAGCACAGAGAAGCACAAGATCTGGCAAAGGAGTTCTGTCCTCTCTGCTGTCAACTACTGAGACAAGGTGGGGGCAGAGACAAGGGGGGTGCCGCAGTTGCCGGAGAGGTGCGAGGGCCACATGAAATGGCCTGGGGGGGGCACATTCGGCCCGCGGGCCTTGTGTTTGACACCTGTGGTCTACAACTTGGGTCAGTTTAACACACTGGGGTATGAAGACAGCAGTGTAAGAGTTAATACAATGTGAAAACACAATTGGTTACCAAGGGAAACAAAGGTTTATCTAGCAGCCCATCATAAATGTGTACATGTGGCAGATGGGACAGCCTATTGCAGGAGGAGTTGTTGTCGGTACTCTCTCTGTGAGTGGGTCTGTCTCCCATTGCAACAGGAGTAGATCAGCACCGCAGTGGTTCTCAGCCTGTCCACAGGTACAGACGAGGAAACGTGGTTGTAAACCTCAGACATAAAAGATGAACAAAGCATGTCTCTCTTTAGTGTTTACTTGTCATCATTAAGAGCATTAAGCGCCATTACTGTCCGCTGCTTCCTTCCTCTGCTATCATCATAAGTCACCTCTGACAAGTTTTCCTGACACCAAGAGAAAAAAAGGTGACAGGGGAGGGGCCTCCAGCAGAGTGACAGCCTCAGTTCTTTTCCTGTGGGCTATATGAAGGGGGGTGTGTCCCTTCCCTCCAATCAGGTCTCTGTGGTGTGTGACTTCAGCTCTCTGCCCCCTTTTTTTCTGAACTCTCAGTCAAGCTTTGTAAATTGTGCACTTTGAACAGATGTAGAGAAGAGAAGACTAAACAGGTACAACGTATGTAGGAGGATTTGTTTAATCTTTGTGTATCACCTCAGGCCAGTCACTTCAATGGGTATGCATAGGCGTGCGCAGCCTATGGCATTAGGGTGTGCACCTCAAACCAAAGCTCAAACACATGTGCGTGTGTATATATGTGTGCGTGTGTATATATATGTGTGCGTGTGTATATATGTGTGTGTGTGTGTATGTATATATATATATATATATATATATATATATATATATGAATATATACACACACTTTTATAAATAAATGTAAACAAACATTTTAAGCAGTATTAAAGTGTGCCCCCATCAATGCAGAGTGACCAGCATGCCCCCATCAATGCACAGTGACCAGTGTGCCCCCATCAATGCACAGTGACCAGCGTGCCCCCTTCAATGCGGAGTGACCAGTGTGCCCCCATCAATGCGGAGTGACCAGCGTGCCCCCTTCAATGCGGAGTGACCAGCGTGCCCCCTTCAATGCGGAGTGACCAGCGTGCCCCCTTCAAGGTGGAGTGACCAGCGTGCCCCCTTCAAGGCGGAGTGACCAGCGTGCCCCCTTCAATGCGGAGTGACCAGCCTGCCCCCTTCAAGGCGGAGTGACCAGCGTGCCCCCTTCAATGCAGAGTGACCAGCGTGCCCCCTTCAAGGCAGAGTGACCAGCGTGCCCCCTTCAAGGCGGAGTGACCAGCGTGCCCCCTTCAAGGCGGAGTGACCAGCGTGCCCCCTTCAATGCGGAGTGACCAGCGTGCCCCCTTCAAGGCGGAGTGACCAGTGTGCCCCCTTCAATGCGGAGTGACCAGCGTGCCCCCTTCAATGCGGAGTGACCAGCGTGCCCCCTTCAAGGCAGAGTGACCAGCGTGCCCCCTTCAAGGCGTGGTGACCAGCGTGCCCCCTTCAAGGCAGAGTGACCAGCGTGCCCCCTTCAATGCGGAGTGACCAGCGTGCCCCCTTCAAGGCGGAGTGACCAGTGTACCCCCTTCAAGGCGGAGTGACCAGCGTGCCCCCTTCAAGGCGGAGTGACCAGCGTGCCCCCTTCAAGGCAGAGTGACCAGCGTGCCCCCTGCAAGGCGGAGTGACCAGCTTGCCCTCTGCAAGGCAGAGTGACCAGCGTGCCCCCTGCAAGGCGGAGTGACCAGCGTGCCCCCTTCAAGGCGGAGTGACCAGCGTGCCCCCTTCAATGCGGAGTGACCAGTGTGCCCCCTTCAATGCGGAGTGACCAGCGTGCCCCCTTCAAGGCTGAGTGACCAGCGTGCCCCCTTCAAGGCGGAGTGACCAGCATGCCCCCTTCAAGGCAGAGTGACCAGCGTGCCCCCTTCAATGCGGAGTGACCAGCGCCCCCCCCTTTAATGCGGAGTGACCAGCGTGCCCCCTTCAATGCGGAGTGACCAGCGTGCCCCCTTCAATGCGGAGTGACCAGCGTGCCCCCATTAATGCAGAGTGACCAGCGTGCCCCCATCAATGCAGAGTGACTAGTGTGCCCCCTTTAATGCAGAGTGACCAAGGTGCCCCCTTTAATGCAGAGTGACCAGCTGCCCCCATCAATGCTGAGTGACCAGTGTGCCCCCTTCAATGCAAAGTGACCAGTGCCAGTGATCTGTAAAAAAAAAAAATAATAACAATAATTCCACACAACTCACTTCAGGCTCTCTCTCTGGCCTCTCTCCCCCTCCTTATTGCAGAATGCTGATGGGTGATGGATGATTGCTTGCTGAGTCTGACTCGCCGTGCGGCCGGCTTGCTCGTTTTTTTGCTCTGCCTCCTCCTGAGTCCTGCCTGGTTCTCTCCCGCGCTGACTGCGCTGGGCGGCCGCTGCACAGGCAGTCCCTCCCCCAGCCCCAGACCCGACAGTCCCTCTCCGGCACGCCTGTCTCCCCCTCCACAGTGGGCGGCGCTGGCTCAGATTCAGTCTGGAGCTGAGCGGCGCCAAATGAGTCAGCCCAGGGGCAGAGGAGAGCCTCAGCCCGCAGAGCAGACTCAGCGGCGGGCGGCGGACATGGCGGGCACGAGGGTGATTAGGGTGTGCCTGGGCACACCCGGCACACCCCGTGCGCACGCCTATGTGGGTATGTAGCACTACTCCCTTGGGAGCTGCTTGAAGCGGATTCCCCTGGGTTACCCATAGCAACATCTTATGAATCCTTAGTACTTTAATGACTCGTTTCCACTGAGCGGTACGGTACAGTTCGGTTCGGTACGGTACGCTATTTTTGCCGTTTCCATTGTGAATGGTACCCTAATTCCGAACCGTACCGTACCACTTTTTTTGGGACCCTTTCGTTGGGGTACCAAGCACATTAGTACCGTACCAACAGGGTGGAGCTACACTCTGCAGAACTTTGATTGGCAGAACTTTGATTGGTTGAATCGTCTATCACAGCTTTCCTGCTATCATGAAAGGGTAATATTGGCAGTGGAAACGCAAGGTGTACCGTTCCGAACCGTACCGTACTGAACCGAACCGTACCACTCAGTGGAAACGAGGCATACGTTTTTGGCTCAGTCAGGAAACAGTCCAGGGGGTTTGGTTTTTTTGTATTTTATTAGAACTTGAGATGGGAGAAGGGATGAGTGGGATACTCCAACTGGATGAACTATGCACAACCTGAGGACTTCTAGCTATGTGAGTGTGGCAAGGCCACTGCTTCACCTTTCCACTGGAGTGAAGTATTTGATAGGCGAACTGTGTAGTGAATTACTCTTCAGGGCCCCGCTTGACACCCCCTTTACTCTTACTCTTCAGGGTTCTACTTGACACCCCCTTTACTCTTACTAACTGTAAGGACCTTCTGTCCTCTGACCTCACTGGAGTGGTCCCCCTTCCTGGGCAGACCCCTTGGCAAGCCCCCTGGTACTCACGGAACAGTTTTTCCCAGTTGACTCTGTCAGCAGCTCCACCGTCAGTAACCTCTGTGGCTCAGCTCCACACCTGGCTCACTAGGCCGACCCCCTGTGACCACTTTCCTCAGACTGCAGGAGGAGAGACAGCCGTCACCCTCCTCCTGGGACTCTGCTTACCGCCAAAGACACCCTGTCACATGTGCCCTTGGCTTTTATGGTCAATCCCAGGATGCACTGCAGTGGTGCCCTCGCACTGGGACTGCCACAAAAGCCCGTTTGCCACTGGCCGGGTTTCCTCCACTGTCCAACAGGCTCCCCTATTGGATACAGTGGGGACACTCCCTCAGACCAAGTGACTCACACCTGGACACATGTAACAGGCATAACTAACAGATCAGGCTCCCCTGATAAGCAGATGGAACATAACAATGCTTTTAACCTAGCATCTATCTAGGAGGGTGCTACAGGTATATGGAAGAGTATATACGCATGGGGTCCCACGCCAGGTGCATTGTGGATCCCCATTCCATTACTGGGAGTGAGGTAGTAGAGATACGCTGGAAACGTGGAGAGGGCATTGCCTCTGCGTCGAACCTGCTGTGTAATGCCTGGTCAGCCTCAAGAACACAGCACTCAGCCTGGGAAGTCTCTGCAAACCTCCATGGGCAATCCATGTAAAAAAAGGAGAAAGGGCGGTGCCATGGAAGTCAGCATTGTTTTATTATTGCAGGTGAACAGCAGTCAAAAACTTCAACATATTTCATCCATCAGGCATTAATCATGGCTCATGAATAAGGCCTGATGGCCGAAATGCATTGTCTTTTCATTGTTAACCTGCATTAATAAAACAATGTTTTAGCCGACTTCCATGGTGCCAGCCTTTCTCCCTTTTATGCATGGACTGGCTTCTAAATGCATTAGTGACCATGTGGTGTATATTAACATCAGGAGCGTTAACTAGGGTTCAGTTGTCTGTTCAAGTAAAGGTCCTCCACATGCAAGGCAATGACCCAATCCAAAGTGCCTAGTGTAGCCCAGAAGAACCCACCCTGAGGTAGGCATCCTATGTGAGCCTTACTTGGTGCCCAATGAAAAGGGAGCATGGAACATTGAGGAAGTGTCTACTGTCCAACCCCCTACCCCCAACAGGCAGTATAGTCCCACGTGTGAATGAGCCTAAAGTTTAGAGTCTGGTCCTTTCTGTGTCACACATCTGGGCACATCTGCTCTACCACACAGTGTCCTGATCAGTAGCGACCCATCCATTAGGGGCGCAGGGGCGCCGCCCCCCTATCCATGCGTTCGACACCCTAATCTACATGCAGGGCGCCGGACGCATGGATTCCAATGGGTCTTTTTTTTTTTTGCGCCCTGAGCCCACCCAGTTGTGTGACAATAGCGAATTAATATTCAATATTGTCAAACGGATCCTCCTCCTGGCCAATCAAGAAGCGGGTTCTGAAACCCGTTTCCCGATTGGCAGAAAGGAGAAGCAATACCATTGGCTAAGGAGGAGATGCAGGAGACTGAGGAGAAGCCGCCGTCGCTGCTGCTGCTGCCCTCCACATGTTCAGGGCGAGTGAGCCGGCGACCAGGGGGGGAGGGGTATGGTGTGCGGGCTGGTGTGGTCTGGGGGGGGGGAGTGGGGTGGTCCATCTGACGCCCCCCCCCCCCAGCTCATGGAGCACCAGCCGCTTCTGGTCCTGATACATCCAGAGATACCTGCAGTGGTGTATTTAGGTTTTGTGCTGCCCTAGGCCCGACTAAACTGCAGCTTATTAGTGCCGCCTCATCAGTGCCCATCAGTGCAGCATATTAGTGCAGCTTTTCAGTGCCGCCTCATCAGTGCCCATCAGTGCAGCCTTATGTCACTGGATTAGTAAGATTTCTCCTTTCTTTTAAGATATTTGGACTTGTGTTTGCTTCCACTGATTGTAATCATAGGATTATTTCACCAGCCTGTCCGAATGTCCTCACCTGTCGGTATTATCATACCGGCAGGTAGTAGTTTAACTGCTTTATGGGGGTGCCAGACTGATTTGCCTCCTGGACTCTGCCCTCTGGCCCAATTTGCCCCATAAGACTGGCACTATACTAAAAGTGTAGCGCAAGCCAGCGGGCACCCTTTTCGTAACAGGAGCCGAGAGGAGGCTGTTTTTTGCTGCCCCCCTGCAAAGTGCTACCCTAGGCCAAGGGTGTAGGAACCCACACAAATCTGGGGGGGACAGCATTTTTACTCGCCAGGTATATGTACCACAATGATTGCAGAGTGCCCACAGCATTGTACCCCAATGATTGCAGAGTGCCACAGCATTGTATCCCAATGATTGCAGAGTGCCCACAGCATTGTACCCCAATGATTGCAGAGTGCCCACAGCATTGTACCCCAATGATTGCAGAGTGCCACAGCATTGTACCCCAATGATTGCAGAGTGTCACACAGCATTGTACCCCAATGATTGCAGAGTGCCACAGCATTGTACCCCAATGATTGCAGAGTGCCACAGCATTGTACCCCAATGATTGCAGACTGTCACACAGCATTGTACCCCAATGATTGCAGTGTGACACAGCATTGTCCCCCAATCAATGCAGAGACCAGCGTGCATGCTCCCTTCAACCCAATGCACTTACCTGGCGGCGGCGGCTCGGCTATCGGCGGCGGCGGGAAGGTGAGCGGCTTCTCCCTCGTCCTCTTCTGCGGCGGGAACCGGCGGGCGGCCTCTCCTCTTCTCTGCGGCGGGAACCGGCGGGAAGGTGAGCGGCGGTGAGCGGCGGTGACGGTGAGTGACTGACGCACACACCGGCACCGCCCCCATTGCGACGTCAGCGATCAGATGTCCTGGATGATGATTGGTCCAGGCTGGAGACTGGACCAATCACAGCCAGGACATCACAAAGGTGGGGGTGGCCAAGTGCTCTTTCCTGCACCCAGGTTACGCCCCCAGAAGGCAGCCAATCAGCGCCTTTCTTGGTCGTAAACCCCACCCCCATTCAGTAGTTGTTCGGAAGCCGAATGCACTGGACATTTTTACAGCGTAATCAGCACTCTCCAAGTACTAAACTGGGGGGGATTTCACCATACCTGTCCCCCCCCCGCATTATTTTAACCATTCATTTTTAAATTTTTCTGCATTTTATTATTTTTGCTTTTTGTTTTTTATGTCACATAAAAAAATCTTATCATTCAATATTTTCTTGCAGTTTTACTACAATCAGAATTTGTGTCATTTTAAATAAGACAGATTACAGGATAAAATGTATACCGTGTATCTACAGCAACATTTTTTTTTTTTTTTTAACTAACACTGAACAGATGATCACAGAAGCAAAACATTTTTTTTTTTCTAGTACAGTATTGCTTTTTTATTTTTTTGTCCATGGATTGCACGCAAAATCAAATCATTTTGCAAGAAAGTATCACCAAAAAAAGAAACCTTTGCTTGTCCTGAAAAAAACCCCCAAAAAACAATATACACATTTGTATTAGTTTGTTTTTCCCAATGATGGCAAAGTTGTTGCCGAATAAATAGTATGATAGCAAAAATGTAACAATTGTTCTGGTCAATAGGAGAGAGCGAAGGTGGTGAAAATTGTGTGTGATATTATTGTGTGACACTGAGCTGACTTTTCTGTGTTTCCCAAGTGGAGCGGACAAAAAACAAAATTGGTTTGTAATTCTTACAGAAGGAATTTGTCTGATGACAGGGCTGCTTATTCTTCATTTATTATTATCATTTGCAGTGGCGGCCTGTGAGTTGGGGGCACAGGGGCACCGCCCCCCCCCTATCCATGCATCCGGCCCCCTAATCTACATGCAGGGGCACCGAACGCATGGAGGTCAATGTTTTTTTTTTCCTTCTGAAGCACGTGATTAGAGCCAGAGGCTCTAATAGGCTTCAGAAAAGGGTGGACCCCGGGCGCAGAGCAGTGCGGCCTGAGCCCACCCATTGTGTGACAATAGCGAATTAATATTCGCTATTGTCACGCGGATCCTCCTTCTGGCCAATCAGGAAGTGGGTTCGAGACCCGTTTCCTGATTGGCCAAAAGGCGAACCTTTGCCATTGGCCAAGGAGGAGGAGGAGGAGGACTCGGGAGACACAGAGGACTGAGGAGAAGCCGCCACTGCATCAGGTAAGTTCACTGGTCTATCTGCACGCTGGTCACTCTGCATTGAAGGGGGCAGGCTGTGGTCATTCAGCATTGATGGGGGCACTCTGTGGTCACTCTGAATTGATGGGGGCATGGTGTGGTCACTCTGCATTGAAGGCCCCTTTCACACTTTTGTGACATCAAAGTCATGCAATTTTTTGCCGCAAAGCAATGCCTATTACATTTTTCTGTTTGCGCCCCCCCAAAAAAAATTTGAGCACCAGCCACCACTGATCATTTGTTGCCACAGATTTTGCTCAAAGTAAATGAACAAAAAATGGCAAAATTAATTTAGAGATATAGTGCAGTGCTGTATCCTGGCCTAGACCGACAAGACCCAGGCCAAGGGCAGCACTTTGCAGGGGGGGGGGGGGGACAAAAAAGCCATCCCTGCCTCTGCCTGAGACTCTACTGACCACTGGTTGCTAGAGCTGCCTGGCGTCCAGCAACCTGTTACATCGCGGCTGTGACTCCCTAGCCCTGCCCATAATTCAAAGCGGATAAGGATTTAACTTCCTCCTCCTATGCGCTTAGTGCTCGTGGGGCCCACAGCAGCTGCCAAGTTGAACCCCTTATCATAGAGAGTCCCACCAGTCTGGTGGCAGCAGGGTGCAGGGCAGCAGAGCTAAATCCACCAATCGGTGCCGACAGAAGCTGCTGCTACTGAGCAACAGCGTCTTCACACAGCGAGTGGGCAGCCCAGGAAGCTGGCTAGAACAGAGCGCCCGGGAAGGAGAAACCTCCACCGCCACCCTGACCTGAGCTGCATTCCTGGTGCCTCCCAGAACCTGCACTTCTTCTCCAATCTTCTCTCTGCTCCCAGCTGTGACATCAACAGGAACACAGGCTGATCGAGGGCCCAGAGGACGAGGTCGGGCGAGAGGTAGGTGCATCACACACCTACCCACAGACAGGGGAGCACAGGAGGGACTGCAGGCAGATCTAGGGAGTCTCCCTCCCCCTCTCTCTCTTCCAGCCCTCCCTCCCCCACCCCTCTCTCTCTCTCTCAACCCCCTGTATCTCTCTCACCCCCTCCCTCTCCCACCCTCCTCTCTCTCCCATCCTCCTCTCTCTCTCTCACCCCACTTTCTCTCTCACACCTCCCTCTCCCACCCTCCTCTCTCTCCCATGCTCCTCTCTCTCTCTTACCTCCCCCTCTCTCTATCACCCCTCCCTCTCCCACCCTCCTCTCTCTCCCATGCTCCTCTCTCTCTCTTACCTCCCCCTCTCTCTCTCACCCCTCCCTCTCCCACCCTCCTCTCTCCCCCATGCTCCTCTCTCTCTTACTTCCCCCATCTCTCTCTCACCCCTCCCTCTCCCACCCTCCTCTCTCTCTTTCCTCTCCTCCTCTCTCCCACCCTCCTTTCTCTCTCTCACCCCTCCCTTTTTCACCCTCCTCTCTCTCCCACCCTCCTCTCTCTCACCTCTCCTCCTCTCGCTCCCACCCTCCTCTCTCTCACCTCTCCTCCTCTCTCTCTCACCTCCCCTTTCTCTCTCTCACCCCTCCCTCTCCCACCCTCCTCTCTCTCTCTCTCACCTCCCCTCTCACTCTCTCACTCCCCTTTCTCTCTCCCACCCTCCTCTCTCTCCCATCCTTCTCTCTCTCTCACCTCCCCTCTGTCACCTCCGCTCTCTCATCCCCCCTCTCTCTAATCCCCCGTCTCTTACCCTCTCTCTCACCCCCACTCCTGTGAAATCTCAGGAGTTCATGCTGGGACTTGCAGTCCTTCAAATTTGCAGGGAGTTACATCCATTAAACAGGAAAGGGCGGGGCAAATTTACATAGGAGGGGGGGGCGTCCAATTTTAGTCTTGCCTAAGGCAGCATAAAATCAAAATACACCACTGATATACTGTGTGTATATATATATATATATATATATATATATATATACATACACACACACTCTTCTACATAATGTAAACAAACATTTTAATCAGTTTATGACCACCCCACATACTTTTACTGCAGCAAGGAGGCCTACCTAGTTTGTGATCCAGCACTTTTTGATAGGGGGTGTGCTGGATTTGACACAGCACAAGCCGATCAGCGAGTGCCGGTCAATGGATGTCCACCAGCACCTGCTGATTGACAAGAAGAGATTGCAAAACAATGCAGAGCTCTATCCTGTCAGCTGGATTTTGTGTCCCTGCAAAGCACCACACAATACACATAAACACTGGCCAGGCACATTTAACTCTTTGATCGCCCCTGATGTTAACCCCTTCCCAGTCAGTGTCATTAGTACAGTAACAGTGCATATTTTTTCGCACTGACCCCTTCATTAGTGTCACCGGTTCCCACAAAGTCCCTCAATAAGTTTCTAATCGCCGTCATTACTAGTAACCAAAAATATGTAGCAAAATACAAGTTGGCAGAATACAAGAATGTTGATTTTTTTTATGTTTTTCTTGGTTATGTTTTGTAGAAGAAAGTAAAAAATTGTCGGTCTTTTTTAGTTTATAGCGCAAAAAATAAAAACCCCAGTGGTGATCACAAACCACCAAAAAAAAATTTTGTTGGTGGGAAAGAATGACATTAACTTCTATTATATGCATGCATACATTTTAATATAATTGTATGACCGTGCAATTGTCAGTTAAAGTATCGCAGTGCCAAAAGGCAAAAAATTGGCCTGGCCATAAAAGGGGGCAAATAAGCTTGTCAGCGGGGAAGCCGATGCAGTGGGCAGGCGGCTCTGATTGCCGTCTGACACCCGCGATCGCTCCCCGCTGAGAGAGAAGAAAGGTCAGCTGATGTAAACACATCTGACCGTTCTTCTCCCTGGAATGATCACAGAGTGCCTGTGATCCTTCTATATAGGATCACAGGTCTCTGTGGTCATTTGAGAAGCCAAGCCCCCCCACAGTTAGAATCACTCCCCTAGGCTCACATTTAACCCTTTGATCGCCCACAATGTTAACCCCTTCCCTGCCAGTGTCATTTTTACAGTAACAGTGCATATTTTTTAGCACTGATTACTGTAGTAATGTCACTGGTACCCCCAAAAGTGTCAAAAAGGTCAGTCAGGGGTCGGATCTGTCTGCCGCAATATCGCAGTCCATGCAAAAAATCGCAAATTGCCGCCATTACTAGTAAAAAAAAAAACAATAGGAATGACATAAATCTTTCCTGTAGTTTGTAGATGTGATAACTTTTGCGCAAACTAATCAAAATACGCTTATTGCGATTTTTTTTACCAAAAATATGTGGCAGAAAACAAATTGACCTAAAATGTTAAACAATTTTGATTTTTACATTTTTTTTTTGGGAATGTCATATAGCAGATTGTGAAAAATATTGTTTTTTTTTTTTTTTTTCAAAATTGTCGCTCTTTTTTTGTTTATAGTGCAAAAAATAAAAATCGCACAGGTGATCAAATACCACCAAAAGAAAGCTCTGTTTGTGGGGAAAAAAGGACATCAATTTTATTTGGGTATAGTGTTGCACGACCGCGCAATTGTTCGTATGCAGTGCCGAATTGCAAAATAGGGCCTGGTCAGGAAGGGGGCAAATCCTTCCGGTCTTAAAAGTGGTTAATTTTGGTGTGGGGTTCCCCTTAAAAGCCATACCAGACCCAAAGGGTCTGACTGGGGGGGGGGGGTGACTTGCTGTTTTTTCTTTTTTTTTTTTTTTTTTCAATAGCTGATGCTGGCAATTGTAAAGGTGAGTCATTTCAAATAGGATTTGACTTTAGAAATGTCATTTTTGCTGCAGCATGTTCTACACATACTACAGATGTGCCACATTACAGGCAGACTAAGGGGACCCCCCCGGCCACTATATTTAAAGGGATTTTTTATTTTTATTTTTGCACTTTAAACATAATTAAAATCACTTCTCCTGTTGTTATTGTGTTTGGGTTGGATTGGGTGATTGAAAGCCAGTGGAGGACAGCCAATACACTTGTATAGGGGCCCTGGCATCACAAGGGGCCCGGCCTGCACCCCCTACAACAGCAGCATAATAAAATGAAACTTTTAGCAGCCAGTAGCTGTCCTGCAGGCTGTCCGCAACAGAGAAGCACACTGCTGCACACACACTAACTTAGTCACTGACACTGACTTAGTGTGTGGAGTGGACTGTATTTAATCTCCTCCAAGATGGGGGACATCATACACCTGACCCTGACAAGCTGACATGATGGAGTTACATTGTGAAAATGGATGAGGATGTTTTTGGGTGGGGGTGAGAGCTATATTGTGGAGAGGGATGAGGATGAGAGTTACATTGTAGAGAGGGATGCAGGGATGAGGATGAGAGTTACATTGTGGAGAGGGATGAGGATGATGCTGGGCAGGGATAAGGATGAGAGTTACATTGTAGAGAGGGATGAGGATGATGCTGGGCGGGGATAAGGATGAAAGTTACATTGTAGAGAGGGATGCAGGGATGAGGATGAGAGTTACATTGTGGAGAGGGATGAGGATGATGCTGGGGGGGGATAAGGATGAAAGTTACATTGTAGAGAGGGATGAGGATGATGCTGGGCGGGGATGGGGATGAGAGTTACATTGTGGAGAGGGATGAGGATGATGCTGGGTGAGGATGGGGATGAGAGTTACATTGTGGAGAGGGATGAGGATTAGAGTTACATTGTGGAGAGGGATGCAGATGATGCTGAGCAGGGATGAGGATGAGAGTTACATTGTGGAGAGGGATGAGGATGATGCTGGGCGGGGATAAGAATGAGAGTTACATTGTGGAGAGGGATGAGGATTATGCTTGGTGGGGATGGGGATTAGAGTTACATTGTGGAGAGGGATGCAGGGATGAGGATGAGAGTTACATTGTGGAGAGGGATGAGGATTATGCTTGGTGGGGATGGGGATTAGAGTTACATTGTGGAGAGGGATGCAGGGATGAGGATGAGAGTTACATTGTGGAGAGGGATGAGGATTATGCTTGGTGGGGATGGGGATGAGAGTTACATTGTGGAGAGGGATGAGGATGAGATTTACATTGTGGAAAGGGATGAGGATGATGTTGGGAGGGGATGAGGATGATGATGAGAGTTACATTGTGGAGAGGGATGCCTGTAGTCCCCTCCAAAAGCAGACTAAGGACATGGATTACTGGAACCATCTCCTGTTGTCTGATGAGACCAAGATAAATGTATTTGGTTCAGATGGTGTCAGGCGTGTGTGGTGGCAACCAGGTGAGGAGTCCAAAGACAAGTGTGTCTTGCCTACAGTCAAGCATGGTGGTGGGAGTGTCATGGTCTGGGGCTGCATGACTGCTGCCGGCACTGGGGAGCTACAGTTCATTGAGGGAACCATGAATGCCAACATGTACTGTGACATACTGAAGCAGAGCATGATCCCCTCTCTGGATGCAGGGCAGTATTCCAACAGAACGACCCCAAACACACCTCAAAGACGACCACTGCCTTACTAAAGAAGCTGAGGAAAAAGGTGATGGACTGGCCAAGCATGTGTAGCACTGCCCCCTAGAGGACTGTTGAGAATTACACTTTCTGGATTTCCCTGGGTTACCCTTAGCAACTGACAGCAGATAAATGGCATTGAAAGTTTTTGGCTCAGTCAATAATCACTCCAGGGGATTTGTTTTTTTGTATTTTATTTAGAACTTGCATAGAAGAAGGGATGAGTGGGATACTCCAACTAGCAACTATGCACAATTCTGAGGACAACTGACCGTAGAATGCGGCAAGGCCGCTGCTTCTCCTTGCCATTGAAGTGAAGATGGATAACGTGTTCCTGTTTGAATTACTCTTCTGGGTCTAACTTGGCACCCCATTTCTCACTTACTGTGTGTGCTGGCTCCTGTCCACTGACTCTCCACTGGAGTGGTCCCCTTCCTGGGCAGACTCCCTCAGCCCAGATGAATCTCACCCTGGACACATGTAACAGGCCTAACTATTAAATCAGGCTCCCCTGATAAGCAGATGGAGACACTAGGCTTTACCTACCTAGCACCTACCTAGGAGGGGGCTACACGTCTCCTGACCTAAACCCTATTGAGAATCTGCGGGGCATCCTCAAATGGAAGGTGGAGGAGCGCAAGGTCTCTAACATCCACCAGCTCTGTGAGGAGTGGAAAAGGACTCCAGTGGCAACCTTTGAAGCTCTGGTGAACTCC
Organism: Pelophylax lessonae; assembly: GCF_965119305.1. Taxonomy (NCBI): domain Eukaryota; kingdom Metazoa; phylum Chordata; class Amphibia; order Anura; family Ranidae; genus Pelophylax; species Pelophylax lessonae. The sequence continues at coordinate 16,146,929 of NC_138768.1, read as the reverse complement.
ATGCTCAAGAGGCTTAAGGCAGTCCTGGACAATAATGGTGCCCACACAAAATATTGACACTTTGGGCCCAATTTGGACATTGTCACTTAGGGGTGTACTCAGTTTTGTTGCCAGCGGTTTAGACATTAATGGCTGTGTGTTGAGTTATTATGAGGGGACAGCAAATTTACACTGTTATACAAGCTGTACACTCACTACTTTACATTGTAGCAAAGTGTAATTTCTTCAGTGTTGTCACATGAAAAGATAAAATAAAATATTTACAAAAATGTGAGGGGTGTACTCACTTCTGTGAGATACTGTAAGGCCCATAACATCAGCTTGAAGAACCATGAAAACCAAAAAGATCTGGTGTCTGTTACTTTGCTCAGTCGATAGTGCTTGTAGATCCAATACAGATCCAAAATAGCAATGAAGAAAGGCTAAAAAAGGGCAGCCCACTAAACTTTAACGAGACCAAAGTAGAAACATGGGTAGAAACATCCAAAAAGATAATATCCCCATGAGGTCTGCTGCCTATCGTTTACCAGCTGAGGAGGTGACTGCAGCTTGGAGCGGGACAGCCATTACTGCTAGATTGAACAATCAGGTGTTCACCAAACCTACCTAAAAATTAATAGAAACGTGCAGCATAAGAAAAAATAATAATAAACACACATACTCACCTAAATGGATGCAGCATTGCTCTAGTGTTGCATTTGTCCCCTGCTGCCTCTAAAACTGAGAACTGAGCGATACAAGACCACTGATCGCTCAGTTCTCAGTCTTCAGTTAACAGAGGGCCAGTGACTGTCTCTGCTCCGGGCAGAAGTGGCTGGCTCAGTCTCTCAACTTCACACTAAGAGGCAAAGCCAACTGCCTGTCAGGCATCTGGGTGGATCCCGACAATAAAGTTGGGATCTCTCCAGAGTCTGGAGTGGCTGAGTGACATAAGCCAGTATTATCATCATTATTATAAAGGATTTATACAGCACCCACAATTTGCCGAGAGCTTTACAACATGAGGGCAGACCGTACAGTTACAATACAATTTAATAAAGAAAGGGGCATGATCTGGGGTATAGACAATGACTAAACCTCCATCCCTAATGAATATGCAAAAGGAAGAACAATAGTTCAGAAGTTGTGGGACTTTCAATGAGGTAAGTCAATTACTGGATATCAGGGTAATATGAAATCTCAAAATAATAAGTATTTATTAAATAATTAATGGTTTACACAATAATATAAATACAAATAGACATACACAATGCAAAGACCGGACATGGAGTATACAAATTCATATAAATAATTTCAATATTAATAAATATATTTGTCAAAAAGTTATTATATAACATAAACAACATATAATTGATCTCCAAATGGTATGTCATCATTTCTTGTAGGCTCTACGCGTTTCATGGCTCTACGTCCACTCATCGGGAGCTAGTTAAAATTTAAACTGATATTAGAATGCTATAATCTCATATAAAGGAATATAACAGATTGCTCCGAAATTATAAATGTAGAATCCAGCTATTTACTGTAGTAACCCAATGACTCTGGAAGACCACCCCAAGAACGACTGTCTCACCCGGGGCGGGTATTGGCCAAAGTCAGCACATAGAGAGGAGAAGATGGGGGGAGTTGGCAAAATCACCCCACAGAGGGGGCAGATAGGTACACTACCAGGGTATCCGAAATTGTGAGCACACATTGTGACCAAATTATCTAAGAAAAGAAGGGGGGAGGGGGGGTGGTATCTATTAAAATTGTATATAGGTTATAAATAATGTGTAATTTTTGTGTGTAGAGAAATATAATTTTAAATGAGTAGGAGTGTGGTCATGTGTATGAAAAAGAAGAAAGTCAGGGAATATACCACCGTGTAGAAAAATGTAAAAATTAGAACATAATTACCCAAAGTGAGTCAGGTGATGAAAGAGTGAAGGAAAAGGAAACCGAATTAGAAATGGGGCATAAAACCTCAAGAGATAAGGAAGTGTTGAACCATGCCAAGTACCAGACAAGTGAAGTATACCAAAGAAAAGTGTTGTAAGTATGAAGTAAGACAACTTACCAAAAGTAGAGTATAGTAGTAAAAGAGCTGCACAAATGACAACAAAAAACAAACCGACCAGCTAAGAGGGACAGGGTGGAATATAGATGGCGTCCTGGCCCCTCACAACTCAAATTTCCACTGACCAAGGCATAATCCCGCCAACGCCATGTAGACGCACTAATGTAGGGTGGGGAGGGATGATCTCATATCTGGCCCGCCGGAGAGGAGACACCCGCCCAACCAAGGCGTCAGAGAGATGGACAGGGTTGCCCCGACAACGCAATACAAAAGGATTGCAGGTGGGGCAACTGACATGGCGCCGATGCAACATGTGGCCACACCCCACCCACATCCCGGATGAAACAGAGACGGGGTAGGGGAGGGTGTGCCAAAACGTGCATCACACTGTACAGAAGGAATCAGAGGGCCCTGCTCATTAGAGCTTACAATCTAAAAGAGCGGATCAAGGGATACAAAAGTTAATAACTGTGGGGGATGAGCTGATGGATAAAAAAAAAAAAAAAAAACATTGTTAGGTGGGGGTAGAAAATGCTTCTCTGAAGAGAAGTGTTTTCAGGGATTGTCTAAAATTGATAGTTGGACAAATTGGGGTAAGAAGTTCCATAGGATGGGAGAGACTTGGGAAAAGTCCTGGAGGTGAGCATGGTAGGAGGTGGCGAGGGAGCTAGAGCAGGAGGTCTGGGGAGGAATGAAGAGAATAGGTAGGTTGGTATTTTGAGACTAGGTCAGTGATGTAGCTGGATGCTGAGTTGTGGGTGGCTTTGTAAGTTGTAGTTAGTATTTTAAATTTAATTTGTTGGGTGAGTGGAAACCAGTGGCGGTATCGGCAAAGAGGATCAGTAGACACTGAACGGTTGGTAAGGTGGATGAGGACATCCAGCCTGATATGTCTGATATGTCTGTTAGTAGATTAATAAAACCTGAGGAGACTGATGGAGTGAACTGTAAGGTAAAGAGATAGATTTAGGTGTCGTCAGCATAAAAATAAAAAATATAACCCCGGTTAGCTTTGTATTGTCAACAAAACCCCTGAGATTTACCTATTTATACCAACTTCTAATGTCATTTATGAACAAGTTAAACAGAATTGGTTCCAGGATAGAGCATTGGGGTACCCCGCTTACCACTCCAGACCATTTAGAAGGTATACTACTTATCACCACCCTTTGAACGCAATCCTAAACCAGTTTTTTTTATTCAGGTACATACACTATTGTTTATGCCAGCAGATCTTAATTTGGAAATTAAGCCGTTATGGCGTACCATATTGAACGCTTTAGTGAAATCTAGATACACTACATCCACAGGCCTTCCTCTATTCTCTATCCAAATTACAGCTCACTTCCTCCTAGAATGAATAGGCTGGTCTGACAAGAATAATCCTTTATAAATTGATGCTGGTCAACTAACTAATTATACCAATATACTATTTTCATCAGCAAGTTCTTGGATATGGTCCCTTATCATCCCCTCCAATAGTTTACAAACTATTGATGTTAGGCTGACTGGCCTGTAGTTTCTAGGTATATATCTCGGCCCTTTTTTGAATATTGGCACCATGCTAGCTTTTCGCCAATCAGCTTGTACCATTCTGGTCAGTAAGCTGTCCTTAAAGATTAGGTATAATGGCCTAGCAATGACCTGGCTAAGCTTTTTGAAGACTCTTCGGTGTAAGCCATCTGGTCCAAGTGATTTGTTCATATTCGGGTTTTCAAGTCTTTTTAGAACCCTGGCATCTGTAAGCCACAAAGTCCAATGAAAGGTGATTCCTCTGCTGTTGTAACAGAAGTGTCTTTTAACAAAAATATCCGTGATAACTCAATCTTGTTAAGATGCTTTCCACCACACTGCGTGAAGATGGTGACAACACTCTCTTTAGGGTATCAGCTCACCAAATACGATTGCCACACATTCACTCTCATGTTTGGTAAAATAAGGCATGTACCCCTCTAGGGTTGATAGTAATCCTGCAATGATCTCCACTCCTCAATGGTGACTCATAGATGTTCATCTTCAGAGAGTCCATAGACCGACTCAATTACAGTAGCCATGGGGTCCTCAATGGTGGTAAGCAGTCCCTGATCAGGGCTGCTGTTAGAAATCACGGGGTCCCGTACAGCCTACCTGGCAGCCCCCCCCCCCTTCCCCCCCCCCAACGAATATATCAAGACAATATTTATACAAAAAAATACACTAAAATTATTATTAGCAGACACAAACATAACAGAGAACCTGTGTAAATTAGGCCTTTTTTATTGTTTTTTACATTAAAAAAGTTATACATGTTAAAAATGTTCACAATTTTTTTATTTTACAATTGTTTTAATTTTTTTACTACAATGCTTAATTATTATTATTATTATTATTATTATTATTATTATTATTATCATTATTATTTTTACATTTTGTTATTTTTTTAGAGGAAAGGGAAGCCTGCAGTGCTGTGGGGGGAAAGCAATTACAGGAGCGATGTCCTGTGTCTGTGCCTCTCCCCGCAGCAGCTGAAAGCTGGCAGGAGAGGGAGAACCTGGCTTTCAGCTTGTGACAGTACTAACCATCACTATGAGTAAAAGACAGATACTTAATGGTTTGAATTGCTTAAGATGGGACAGTAATATTTGTCAGCAATATCTTCATATAAAAATATGAAGATTTATTCCCACTTTACACTGGGAGTGAAAGACTGATGGTTTGGATTGCTTCAAATCGGGTCTGTATTTACAAATGATGCTAATATGTACTGTACTTCAATGTCAGACAGGTTCCCTATTGTTTGTGTATTGAAATGGAATGTGGATTGTGCCTGTCCCATTGTTAAATGTTAATGACCTCACATTGTTCTGTCCAGATGGCTAAATAACTCGTTTAGGTTAATTCTGTTCCTCTATACACTTTCATCTGCATATGATAATGTAATCAGCCAGAGGGGAGGGATTGTGTACACTGTATGGGAATGACGGAGTGTAAAACCCTGTTTCTATTGGATTGTGAATCTCATGTCCTGTTCCCAACAAGGTCCACCTGGGTGGTAACCTTGTGGGGGAAAACTGTATAAAAGAGCAGCTGTATCATTAAAGTTTGAGTTATACTTCACCCTCAATCTAGAGTCCTGTCTCTCATTGGGGGAACCTGCTACAAGGGATTGCTATGCTCTTCATACTCCCTTGGATAATCACTAAGCTCTTGTAAGAACTTGTTCCTGTGCCTGCTTCACCTCTGGGGAAAGAGAGGTTCACCCACTGGAACCTGTAGCCTTGTCATAGGTCCAGGGTGGATAGGAAATGGCAAGACCCCCAACCAAGCTGCGGCGGTTCGTACAGTCTGAGGTGGTTATGGTGTCTGGTGGAGTGCTTGGAGCCTTCAGGAAGCACTAGGAGCATCCGTCAATGGAGGTACCCAGTTGGGGTGCCGGTTGATCCATTACACAGCTGCTGCAGAGAGCCACACAGGGCTTCCTTCTGTAATTGCCCCTGCCTGACCGCACCAATTCCCCATGCTGTTGGGGCCCCCCTTTGTGCCTGGACCCCCTACAGGAGGACTGGTGGACCCCCCCTATCAGCGGCACTGTCCCTGATCATCAATAGTAGTGAAAGGGGCGGCTTTCCAAATCCAGAGAGGAGTCCAAACAAGGGAGTTCTGGCAGGGAACAATAATCAAGTGATGATTCCCTTAAGAAAGCAAAAGCCAGGCAAGAAGGAAGCAGAATCAGGTCTGGTGGGGAGGGGAGCAAGATCAGGTTCCGGGGGGGGTCTTTGTCTCCAGCAGGTAGTGCAGAGCCCCTAAAAAAAAGTTATAAATCTGGCAAGTCCTGTGTGTCTGGTCTGCAACTCTCACACAAACCTTCAGCCTGATGGAGGTGGGAGTGACTCAAAAAAAAAAAAAAATCAGGAGATATCCATTACCATTTACGACCGAATAAAAGTCCAATTTGTCCTGGAAAAAAAAAAAAAAACAAGGTATAATCCACCTGGATGCACAAAGTAGTTGTGATGATATGTAACATTTTACTAACACACGTCAAAATTGCAAAATTGTTCTTAGGCATTTAGATTTGTTTTACCCTTAGGCACGAAAGGGGTTAATTTGAGGAATGTACATCTTTGTCAAAAAACGTGTGCAATAATTTATTCTACATTAGTAAAAGACATGTTACATTTTTTTTAACTATTTATATATTAATGTTTGATTATATGTAATGCTTTCTAAATCTTTCACAGGCTCCACATAGGAGAATATGAATTCTTGATGGCTTTTTTTTTTGCAATTGATGAAATTAACAAGGATCCCGATCTCCTTCCCAACATTACTTTGGGCTATCACTTATTTGACACTTGTTCTTATAATATCAAAGCGATAGATTCCACCCTAAAGATACTTACTGGTTATAGATGGATGGGCGTTCCAAACTACTCCTGTATGGAGGGCACTGAAGTCGCTGGATTTGTGGTTGATACCACTTTCCTATCAACACTTGCAGAGGCTGAGCTCTTGAATATTTACCAGTACCCACAGGTAGATTGTCTTCTCTGAAAGTGTGATACAAGTGCTTTATGGGCTATATAACCAACTAAAATATTGAGAGAACCAAAAACAGAGTTAAGTACAACTAAACAAACAGTAAAAATAGTTTCCCAACACATATACCAACTAGCCAGCAAATATATGTGGAAGTCATCCTATCTTGTCAAGGCCCCTCTTTGTAGTTTGTTCCCGAACTCTAATGCCTCGTTTCCACTGAGTGGTATGGTACGGTTCGATTACGTATGGTACGGTTCGGGACGGTACACCTTGCGTTTCCACTGCCAATAGTACCCTTTCATGATAGGCGTGGTGTAGCAGGAAAGCAGTGATAGACGATTCTCTGTAAACCAATCAAAGTTCTGCAGAGTGTAGCTCCACCCTGTTGGTATGGTACTAATGTGCTTGGTACCCCAACGAAAGGGTCCCAAAAAAGTGGTACGGTACGGTTCGGAATTAGGGTACCATTCACAATGGAAACAGCATAAATAGCGTACCGTACCGAACCGAACCGTACCAGAAAGCTCAGTGGAAACGAGCCATAAGAGAGTTTCCATCTTGAAACAAATCTTCAATAAATTCAGGGCATGTCTGGATGTAGCCTCTTCTTTCCTAATGGTGAATGGACACACCAGAAGCCCAGCTGTCAAGAAATGAATACAGCTAGAGCTCATTCCCATTCAGCTAATGCTCATTCCGGTGCAGCTAATGCTTGTGCACATGTACCAGTACACAGACGAGCTTGGGCTAGTATCCAGCATGCACTGGAACGTTGGCACATCTGCACATACGTCCACATACATTGGCGTCAAGCTGCCTATTTAAAGCGGTTGTATACTGCCTAAAAAACAAAACAAAAAAAAAAAAAAAAAAAAAAACCCTGCAAGACAAAGGCATAATGAGCTAGTATGCATGAAATACTTACCTTAAAACTAAGTCCCGACACGGGCCCCCGGACACCGCTGTGGGAGCTGAGATGCTCCCTAGGTGTCTCTTCTGGGTTCAGCGGCTCCGGCATGCGTGCGGGAGTCACTTTCCGGCAAGTGCCCGGAAAGGAACTCCGACGGTCCATCAGAGTGCATGCCTTGCTAGCGTCAGCGGCTGCATGCAGGGCAAATATCTCCTAAACCGTGCCAGTTTAGGAGATATTAATTGTACCTACAGGTAAGCCTTATTATAGGCTTACCTGTAAGTAAAAGTAAAAAAAAATAAGCATATTAACGCTTTAAAGGAGACCCTGATGTGTGCTAATTGCTAGATGCTCTTCAGCTTCCCCATGACCTACGATCTGTGTTTCTGCGTTTGCTGACTGATCATCCTCTGACCTGGCTTGTTCCTGACCTTGCTCTGTGGAATTTAGATACTGACATTGTTTTGCCTAGGACTATTCTCTGCCTCTGCTATTCTCTGCCTGCTTCCCTGGTACTGACCTCTGCCTGCTTCCTGACCTTGTTGCTGCATTACCGTTTATGACCCTTGCTGATCTTGACTACATCTCTGTCCCTGGCAGTAACATAATACCAAGCTACCGGCAGCCATGCTTCTTTGAGCCTTGCACCTCTGTCACCAAATTCAGGGGTGCTTGGACCAGAGCCGCAAGGGAAGCCCTCTCATCAACTCAGGCCGCCAACCAAGGTACGTGACACCAGCACAGCCCTATGACAGTTGAAGGCCTCCAGCATGTCTCCATGTCAAATCCAGCAAACTGAATCCACAACGGCAGCCACTTCAGTCAGTTTGAAAACTAGATTTCAAATTTATAGTCCAAATAAACGTTCAATTTAAAGCCTAGATGTAGCTAAAAGGAAGAAAAAAAACAAACAAACAAACATCAGAACAAAGGACATAACCACTTCAGCTCCAGAAGATTTTAGAGTCGGCTCACACTAGCGTGCCTTGTCAGACGACTTGTCAGCCTGACAAGTCGCGCTTCCTCGCGGTCCATTGACCGCTACAGGACCCGTTCTAATAGGAGCAACACAAGTCGCTCCGACTTAGAAAAAGGATCCTGTACTACTTCGGGGCAACCTCGGAGTGACTTGCATAGACTTCCATTATGTGAAGTCCCTGCAAGTCGCTCCGAAGTCGTGGTGCATGGTAATGCACAAGTCGCCCCCGAAGTAGTAAGGAGTCGTGTCGCCTCAGTGTGAACCGGCTCTTAGTCTCTTGGCAAACAGGCCATTTTTTGCTGTCCGGCTGTTTATACAAAAATAGAGCTTTCTAATGGTGGCATTTGATCACCACTGGGTTGTTTATTAACCACTTTACCACTATGTACTGTAATAGTACTGCGGCAAAGTGGCTCGTTCCCGTCTGACGACATAGACCTACGTCGCCAGACTCCTCCCTTGTAGGTGGCGCTCGCGCGCCGCCGGAGGCGTGCTCCCGCTGTGAATGAAAACAGTCGGGCCAGGGGAGGAGCAGCGGCGATCGCCGCTGCTCTGCCCCGATCGTCGGGGATCTAGTGTGGAGATCCGCCCACCTGTGTAAACACAAGCGGGCGGATCTCCTCAGTGACAGGGAGTGACAGATCGGAGTGTTCAGCATAGCTGGACATCCGATCTGTCCCTGTCTCACACAGTCACCTCCCCCCCCCACACGTCAGTAAGCACCAGGCATACATTAACCCCTCCCTCTCCAATAAAGTTAACCCCTTCCCTGCCAGTGTCATTTTTACAGTAACAGTGCATATTTATAGCACTGATTACTGCAGTAATGTCACTGGTACCCCCAAAAGTGTCAAAAATGTCAGTCAAGGGTCTGATCTGTCCGCCGCAATGTCGCAGTACCGCAAAAAAAATCGCAGATCGCTGCCATTACTCGTTAAAAAAAAAAACACCAAAAATGACATAAATCTTTCCCTTTGTTAGTAAACGCAATAACTTTTGCGCAAACCAATCAAAATATGCTTATTGCGATTTTTTTTTACCAAACATGGGTAGCAGAAAACAAATTGGCCAAAAATTTTAAAAAAAATTGGTTTTTACATCTTTTTTGGGGGGAATTTTTTATATAAAAAAATGTGAAAAATATTGTTATTTTCTCAAAATAAACGCTATTTTTTTGTTTATAGCGCAAAAAGTAAAAATCGCACAGGTGATCAAATACCACCAAAAGAAAGCTCTGTTTGTGGGAAAAAAAGGACGTAAATTTCGTTTGGGTACGGCGTCGCACGACCACGCAATTGTCAGTTAAAGTCGCACAGCGCCGAATCGCAAAAAGTGGCCCAGACGTAAGACAGCAAAATGCTCTAGTGGTAAAGTGATTAATAAAAAAAAAAGGCCACAAATTTCGGAAAAAAAAATATTTTTTACTTTCTACTAAACATAGTCATTAAAAAAAAGTAAAAATCGAATTGCTTTATAAATTTTGGTCAACATGTAATCTGCAACATGTTTTTGATAAGCGCTCCTTCAAAGATGTCCATGTTATTACACACACATACATACATACATACATACATACATACATACATACACACACACACACATACATACATATAAACACACACATACAGAAAGCCTTTTTAAAAACGGGAGAGAGAGGACTGTACCTTCCTGTAACTTCCTGCCGGTGGGTATTGCACTGTAGGGGGAGGCAGAGAGCACAGCACACACTGCTTTCACTTTCCTATCCCTCGGTACCAATTTATAGTTCAGCTGAGGATCGAGGAGCGCCGGTTTCAGCTGCGCTAGCCGCTCCTTAAATCTATAAATAGAGGGGGCACTCTCAGGCCCCCTGCAGCATGGGGCCCGGTCGCCATGGCGACCCCTGTACGTCCGCCCCTGATTCCCACAAAAATGTAAAAGAAATAAACACACCCCACATTTAAAACCTTTAACACCTTTATAAAAATCCTACAATGTAAACCTGTTATCAATTACATTGCCCAGCAATGAATATCCTTTTCAATCACGATGAACAACCCTACCGCCAACATAATCGGCTTGCCGAACAATAACCCTCTGAAATATGCTCACCTCCGACATAATCCACTCCTGATCTTCTCACCATAAATGACAAATTCCTGGCTGATAGGTAAATTTAAATAAAAGTGCCGGTTATAGTTGGGTCACTGCATATATCAAATATGTAATGACATAGTCCTTTTATGTTGTGTTTCTTCAGATCAGCCATCGGGTCACCGACCCTCTCCTGAGTGACAGACAAAAGTTCCCAAATTTTTTGCGCACCGTTCAAAGTAGCTTGGTTTGGTACGAGGCGGTTATAAATTTTCTGAAAGTGTTTGGATGGAATTGGGTTGGAATCATTGCATCCAGTGCTGGGACCGGAGAGATGGAACTGCGGGAGCTGAGAAAAGAGATGACCAGACAAGGGATCTGCGTAGAATTTGTTCTTTACCTGACCAAGAGTGAGGAAGTTAACAGAAAGAGGGTGATGGATATTGAGAATTCAACTACCGATGTGGTCATAGTATGCGCCCATTTTGTGCCTGAATATATCTTGTTTTCTATGGAATCTAAAGTTCTCAGACAAAATATGACATTAATTGTCAATCCGTTATGGAATATACTTGGATATCTAGAGATCAGCCTGATAGAAACATTTAACTGCAGCATTATGGACGCGGGGTTTTATGTGTTCTTTCCTGGATTTGAGGGCTATATGAATAATTTGCATCCATCCAAACGACCAAACGATCCATTGCTGGAAGATATTTGGCTATTCAATTTTAATTGCCCTTCTTCAAATTATTATAAAAATCTTTTATTTCTAAATGATGTTGACTCTAACATCACCTGCACTGGGCCAGAATCAATCGCATATCATTATACCCGGAAGAATGATATAAGATTTTGTTTCATCTACACTGCGGTATACGCTCTGGCTCACGCTTTGAACAATATGAAGTTAAGTAGAAATAAATCTGGAAATTATGGATTAAGACAAAAAGTAAGTTTATTTCCTGATTTATCTGTTCTACTAGATTTTGTGTCTATAATATGTTCTGGTAAGAAGTAGATATGGACTGGCACAGACAAGTGATCTCTGTATCCAGGGGAGAACTGGACCAGGGGGCAGGGGGGCAATTGCCCCCTGGGCCACTCTGATGTCCCGTAAAAAGGCTGCACTGCTTCTGCCACAGACATGCCTAAAGGATTCCTGGTGAAGAGAAGTAAAAAGTCCCTGCCACTGACCCACTGGGTGCGGGATGAAGACAAGGACAGAGCGCAGGCCTCCCCCCAGCATGGATGGTGTAAACTGTTTCTGAGCAGAGGCCGGTTCCATGCCCCACTGGAGACTCTTCTCCGCGGCCAGCCCCAACCAAGCTGTCCCAGCTCCCTCCAACCGCCCCCTGCTGTCCAGGTCGGGAACCCAGATTCAGCCGGTAAGTAGAGAGTATCTGGAGCAGAGCTTCAGCTTGGAATAGGGATCAAGAGGAAGACAGGAAGAGGGAGAGTGGGGGGGGGACGAGTCGCTGTACCATAGGCCTCAGGTTTGTACTTGCCTCCTGGGCCGGAAGTTGCCAGTCTGCCCCTGTCTGTATCAGTGTGAGTACAAAACACAACAACACACAGCACTTTATCCTTGCCGTTAAAAAACAAATATAACTGTAAAACAATCCTCCAACTAGGGATGAGCTTCGAGTTTGAGTCGAACGTTAAACAAATGGGCTTGTTTGCTGGAAATTTGAGTGCCCGCATCCATAATGAGAGGCACGTGCAGTGCTTTATGTGATTGGCCAAAGCATGCACCCTGACCTCCATGCTTTGGCCAATCAAATGATCTCTGCCATGATTGGACAAAAGGCAGGCTGCCTTTAGCCAGTCATGGCTCAGGGGCTAAGTACACGCCCCACATTATATAAAGGCTGCTCGCGCAGCAGCCGTGTGTAGTGTGATTGTGTGGGCGTCCAGATAGAAAGTGATTGAGACAGGGAGAGGAACGTGTTTGAGGCAGGGAGAGAATCGTTATGTGGAGTTTGTCAGACAGTGCAGTGAGACATTGCTAGCAGTGAGTTTAGGAAGGGAGAGGATTGTGTTTGAGGCAGGGAGAGAATCGTTATGTGGAGTTTGTCAGACAGTGCAGTGAGACATTGCTAGCAGTGAGTTTAGGAAGGGAGAGGAACGTGTTTGAGGCAGGGAGAGAATCGTTATTTGGAGTTTGTCAGACAGTGCAGTGAGACATTGCTAGCAGTGAGTTTAGGAAGGGAGAGGATCGTGTTTGAGGCAGGGAGAGAATCGTTATTTGGAGTTTGTCAGACAGTGCAGTGAGACATTGCTAGCAGTGAGTTTAGGAAGGGAGAGGAACGTGTTTGAGGCAGGGAGAGAATCGTTATTTGGAGTTTGTCAGACAGTGCAGTGAGACATTGCTAGCAGTGAGTTTAGGAAGGGAGAGGATTGTGTTTGAGGCAGGGAGAGAATCGTTATTTGGAGTTTGTCAGACAGTGCAGTGAGACATTGCTAGCAGTGAGTATAGGAAGGGAGAGGAACGTGTTTTTTCAGGCATGGAGAGCAAAGTGATTTGCAGTTTTTCAGACAGTGCAGTGTAGTCTAATTGGAGACATTGCTAGCAGTGAGTTAGGCACGGAGAGGGATTTGTGCTTTTTACAAGGTAAGAAATCAGATAGTTAAGTATATTCAGTAGTGCACTATATACCATAGACCATAAACCATACATTGATCTCTATCTATATATAGGGCAATAGATTAGATACCAGGCCATTGAGTATTAATCGGTCAGTTGCGTATACCCTATATTGATCTCTATCTATATATAGGGCAATAGATTAAATATAAGGTCATTGAGTATTAATCGGTCAGTTGCGTATACCCTATATTGATCTCTATCTATATATAGGGCAATAGATTAGATATCAGGCCATTGAGTATCTATCGGTCAGTTGTGTATACCCTATATTGATCTCTATCTATACATAGGGCAATTGATTCGATCATATCAGGCCATTGAGTATCTATCGGTTAGTTGCGTATACCCTAGATTGATCTCTATATATAGGACAATTGATTAGATATCAGGAGGATCAGGCCATTGAGTATCTATCGGTCAGTTCAGTACATATCAGCAGTGCATTATATACAGTATATAGGACAATAGATTAGATACCGGCCATTGAGTATCTATCGGTCAGTTGCGTATACCATGCATTGATTTATATCTATATATAGGGCAATAGACAGAGGCGTAACTAGAACCTTCAGGGCCCCGGTGCAAGAATCCATGAAGGGCCCCCCGGACCACGGGTCTTAAAACTGATCCTGGGGCCCTTTACACTCATTGTGGGGCCCTTTATTACAGTCCCGCAGCAGGCCCCCTTCCTGCCATCTTGGGGTCTCCCCATGGTGGTGGAATGCCAGGGCCCGGACACAAGTGTGATCTTTACGATCCTGGAAGTTCACCCACTGGTGTCAGTAGTTTTTATTTTTTGGTATTTTAATTGTATTATTTTTTAAAATTTTATTTTATTTCTTTACAATGTGACTGACTATGACTCTGTCCATTCAGAAAAGGAAGGAGCTGGTAAATTACATATTTACCGACTCCTTCCTGGTTCTCTATTGTGACACATCCCCTGCAGCAGCCGGCAGGAGAGGGGAGGAAGCACAGTAGTGTGGGGGGGCCACGGGAGCACACAGGGGCCCAGAGACAGCAGAACACAAGTGAACTGGATAGGAGGAGTAGCGGGGGCAGCATACAGAGGAACCAATCTCCTTCATTTTCCTCCTGCAGCTACAGGAGGAAAAAGGAGGACAGTGATTTCTCTACATGCTGCCCCCGCCATCCCTCCTATCCAGGTGTACAGGGGAGCCACACGGGCCCTCTGGAGCATGGGGCCCGGTTGCAGTTGCAACCCCTGCACCCCCTGTAGTTACGCCGCTGGCAATAGATTAGATATCAGGCCATTGAGTATCTATCGGTCAGTTGCGTATACCATATATTGATTTCTAACTATATATAGGGCAATAGATTAGATATAAGGCCATTGAGTATCTATCGGTCAGTTGTGTATACCCTATATTGATCTCTATCTATATATAGGGCAATAGATTAGATACCAGGCCATTGAGTATCTATCAGTCAATTGCGTATATCCTATATTGATCTCTATCTATATATAGGGCAATAGATTAGATACCAGGCCATTAAGTATCTATCGGTCAGTTGCATATACCATACTTTGAACTCTATCTATATACAGTGCAATAGATTAGATATCAGGCCATTAAATATCTATCGGTCAGTTGCGTATACCCTATATTGAACTCTATCTATATATAGGGCAATAGATTCAATATAAGACCATTGAGTGTCTATTGGTCAGTTGCATATACCATACATTGATCTCTATCTATATATAGGGCAATAGATTAAATATAAGGCCATTAAGTATCTATCGGTTAGTTGCGTATACCGTATATTGATCTCTATCTATACATAGGGCAATTGATTAGATCATATCAGGCCATTGAGTATCTATCGGTCAGTTGCGTATACCGTATATTGATCTGTATATATAGGACAATTGATTAGATATCAGGATCAGGCCATTGAGTATCTATTGGTCAGTTCAGTACATAGCAGCAGTGCATTATATACAGTATATATATATATATATATATATCGATCAACCAGAAATAAAACCCCCCCAAAATCCACATCACTTCCGAAAGGCCGACAAGGAGATGGTGATAGGATCCCTACTGAGGATACTTCCAGAGGAACCCAGGAAGGACTACTGAGGGACATAGGAATTACGCCCTATCCGGAATATAGGCCTGTTACCCCTGTAGGGGTTCCCCTTTCTGGTAAGTGTGGTCCTGGGAGTGAGGGGAGCACCACTAGCCCATCACACCGGCCACACTTGAAGAACCACTGGAAGCACTTAAGTCACCTTTGAAGGGATGCTGCACTGATTCAACCCTGAACTGGAGCACCTAGTGTGCAATTGGGACTATTTATATTAACTCTTGGAAAGTTATACTCCACCCTAAACACTCATTATTTACCCCTTTTTGTACCTGAATTTATCCACTTTTGTTTTCGTGTACTATGCGATTTTTGGAATCGCATCACTTTACACTATTAATTACTATCGTTTCCTATTCAGACTACTAGCATCCACTTGCACCTGCCCCTCTTTGGGGCTTGCTCTATTGATTGGAGCCTATTCACTTCTGTTTCCGTTCTTTTATGCAACTTTGGAATCGCATCACTTTGCACTATTAACTACTAGCACTTTTTATTTAGATTACCATTAGTGATACCATTTAGTATCTATTTGTACTTGCCCTTTTGAGGCTTGCTCTATTTTTCATCTACAAATTTATTTGCTTGGGACAGTGCAATCATAATTTATCGAATTTATACACCTCCAGACACCTGACAGCGCCATTTACCTCCCCATCCAACCTTCTATTTTGCTGTTCACTTGTGAGAACAATAAGAGGTAGGCTGCAGTCAAAACTTCCACATTCTCTATTATCCTAAGCGCGGATTCTCCCCTCTTTTTGCAATTTTTTTTTTACCAAAAATATGTAGCATAAAACAAATACCGTATTTATCGGCGTATAACACGCACCTTTTCCTCCTAAAAATGGAGGAAAAAGTAGCTGTGCGTGTTATACGCCGATATAAAAAAAAATGTCTAGAAAGCAGTGCCGAGAGGTAGAAGGGGGCGGGCGGCGCCGAGGAGAAGGAAGGACGCGCTGTCATCGGAATTTCCGCCTCCTATGCCGACGTCAATCATAGGCGCCGGGACTTCCGATGAGAGCGCATTCTTCCTTCTCCTCGGTGCCGCCCACCCCCCTCTACCTCTCGGTGCCGCCCGCCCCCTTCTACCTCTCGGCGCTGCTTTCTGGACATTTTTAAAAGTGATGTGATTGTGTATAGTGGCGCTGGCGAGGCTGCAATTATGGGCACTGGCGAAGGCTGCATGTATGGGCACTGGCGAAGGCTGCATGTATGGGCACTGGCGAAGGCTGCATGTATGGGCACTGGCGAAGGCTGCATGTATGGGCACTGGCAAAGGCTGCATGTATGGGCACTGGCGAAGGCTGCATGTATGGGCACTGGCGATGGCGAGGCTGCAATTATGGGCACTGGCGAAGGCTGCATGTATGGGCACTGGCGATGGTGATCCTGCAATTATGGGCGCTGGCGAGGCTGCATGTATGAGCACTGGCAAGGCTGCATGTATGGGCATTGCACTGGCGAGGCTGCATTTGTGGGCACTGGTAAGACTACATTTAATTAAAAAAAAAATGTTCTGAGTTTAAAGCTGTTTATTTTAAATTTCAGCTTTTTTCCTGAAATTTCTGCCCTAAAATTTAGGTGCGTGTTATAAATATTGTAGGTCTAAAAGGATGAAAAAATTTGATTTTTAATTTTTTTTTAAAGTGTTATATAGCAGAATGTGAAATATATATATATATAATTTTTCAGAATTGTCACTCTCTTTTTGTTGAGAGCGCAAAAAATAAACATCGCACAGGTGATCAAATACTACCAAAAGAAAGCTCTGTTTGTGGGAAAAAAAGGAAATACATTTTTTTAACCACTTGCCGACTGCTCACTGAGCTGGTACTGCGGCAAAGTGGCTCAATTCTGTCCAGCGGCGTAGACCTACGTCGCTGGACTCCTCCCCTTGTGGGCAGCGCGCGCGCACCGCCGGAGGCTCGCTCCCACTGTATTCAGTTACAGTGGGAGTCGGGCCAGGGGAGGAGCGGCGGTGATTACCGCCGCTCTTCCCCGATTGTCGGGGATCGAGTGTGGAGATCCGCCCGCTTGTGCAAACAGAGAGGGCGGATCTCCTAAGTGACAGGCAGGGACAGATTACAGGATTCAGCATAGCTGAACCTGCGATCTGTCCCTGTGTCACACAGTCACCTCCCCCCACACATGTCAGTAAGCGCCAGGTATACATTAACCCCTTGATCACCCACTGTGTTAACCCCTTCCCTGCCAGTGTCATTTTTACAGTAACAGTGCATATTTATAGCACTGATTACTGTAGTAATGTCACTGGTACCCCCGAAAGTGTCAAAAATGTCAGTTAGGGGTCCGATCTGTCCGCCGCAATTTCGCAGTCCTGCAAAAAAAAAAAACGCAGATCGCCGCCATTACTCGTTAAAAAAAAAGCAATAAAAATGACATAAATTTCCCGTAGTTAGTAAACACGATAACTTTTGCGCAAACCAATCAAAATACGCTTATTGCAACTTTTTTTTACCAAAAATATATAGCAGAAAACAAATTGGCCTAAAATATTAAAAAATTTTGATTTTTACATTTTTTTTTGGGGGGGGGGGGATTTCATTTAAAAAAATGTGAAAAATATTGTTATTTTTTCAAAATTGTCACTCTTTTTTTGTATATAGCGCAAAAAGTAAAAATCGCACAGGTGATCAAATACCACCAAAAGAAATCAATATTTGTGGGGAAAAAAGAACATAAATTTAATTTGGGTACAGCATCGCACGTCCGCGCAATTGTCCGGTAAAATAACGCAGTGCTGAATCACAAAATATGGCCTGGTCAGGAATGGGGTAAAATCTTCCAGTCTTAAAGCGGTTAAAAATACGCTCATTGAGAATTTTTTTGTCAAAGACATGTAGATAAATACATTTTGGCCTAAATATATGACAAAAATTGAATATATTGGATATTTTTTAACTGTCAAAGTAGAAAAATAATGTTATTTTTTCAAAATTGTCGCATATTTTTATTAATATCGCAAAAAATGAAAAGCACAGAGGTGATCAAATACCACCAAAAGAAAGCTATGTTTGTGGAAAAAAAAGGACGTAAATTTTGTTTGGGTATGGCGTTGCATGACCGCAAAATTGTCAGTTAAAGTCGCCGAATCGCAAAAAGTGGCCTGAACGTACAGCAGGAAAATCCTCTGGTGGTAAAGTGGTTAATGTACAGCGTCGCACAACCGCACAATTTTCCATAGTGTCGGATAACAAAAAAAATGGCCTGGTCAGTGGGGGGGGGGGGGGGGGTCAAATCCTTCCGGTCCAGAACTGGTTAAAGAAAGTATGTGTAAAGCTCGTATACCATACCATAAATGTCCATTTATGCCTCAACACATTTATTTTCCTCATTATGGGGGGATTGTTGGCAGAATTTGAGGAAAATTATGAATTTCATCCATTTTGGAATAAGGCTGTAACACACAGGTGTCAAACACAAGAACCGCGGGCCGAAAATAAAGAAATAGAAATAAATAATAAATGATATAATAAAATAGAAAAGAATTGAATGGAAAATGGAATAAAACAGAGCAAAATTTAACAAATAAATAAAATACCAGAATAAAATAGAATAGAAAATAAAGAAATAGAAAGAAATAGAAAGAAATAGAAAATAATATAATAAAAAAGAAAAGAGTAGAATAGAAAATAAAATAAAAGAATAGAAATGTCCATTTACACCTCAACACATTTCTTTTCCTCATTATGGGGGGATTGTTGGCAGAATTTTTGAAGAAAATTATGAATTTAATACATTTTCGAAAAAGGCTGTAACACACAGGTGTCAAACACAAGGCCCGCGGGCCAAAAATAAAGAAATAGAAATAAATAGAAAATAATATAATAAAATAGAAAAGAATTTAATGGAAAATGGAATAAAACAGAGCAAAATAGAACAAATAAATAAAATACCAGAATAAAATAGAATAGAAAACAAAGAAATAGAAAGAAATAGAAAATAATATAATAAAATAGAAATGAGTAGAATAGAAAATAAAATAAAAGAATAGAAATGTCCATTTACGCCTCAACAAATTTATTTTCCTCATTATGAGGGGATTGTTGGCAGAATTTTTGAGGAAAATAATGAATTTAATACATTTTGGAATAAGGCTGTAATACACAGGTGTCAAACACAAGGCCCGGGGGCCGAAAATAAAGAAATATAAATAAATAGAAAATGATATAACAAAATAGAAAAGAATTGAATGGAAAATAGAATAAAACAGAGCAAAATAGAACAAATAAATAAAATACCAGAATAAAATAGAATAGAAAATAAAGTAATAGAAAGAAATAGCTGATTCACCTGGTGGAGGGATTCACTATATTGGTGATTACAAGTTGTTTTCATCACTGGATTTTCTTCATCTGAACACGGGACACTCTTTATATCATTTTATTGGAAGCACACACAGTGCTATGTGCCTTATGAACTGGATATGATTTATTGTCATCACTTTTTGATTTTATATTTCTGGCGCATCACATTTTTGTATGATTTATAGTTTATTGTGATTTGTGAAACACGATTGGTGCATGCTGCCGGACACCACTATTGATTTATAAGTTCACACACCTGATTTATGCACAGTGAATTGGTGTTGAGTTAATTTATCACATATAATAGGTTTGCGCTGATAGTTTTTTTGTATTTCATTTGATTGTGTCTTTCACTCACCTATTAGCAGCAACCATGGATATATTTGATTATTTTGACAATAGGAATATTATAATTGATGACATCTTCTCAGGAGATAAAAACAGAGGCAGATATGAGGACATTACACAATCCTTTAAGAAATTAGGTATCCTTATGGAAAAGAAAACCAGGGCTTGGTGGGACATTGTGTCATTTGAGCAGTATATAGCCCACCAACTCATCCCAAGACGTCTGAGGTGGGAAGTCCCCCCTAATGACGGACTTGAGGATGATGAGTCATTAGATGAGTGGTTTATCTTTTTCAATTCTAAAGGACAAGACCTCATGAACTTCCTGCTTATTCGCAAACGCAGGAAACTTGCGATAATCGAATCGCATATAGCTGAGCTCAAAAAGAAATTGGAGTCACTAAAAGATTCTCCTGAGTTCAACCAACTAGCAGGAGAACTAAAGAAAAAATTAGAAAAAACAGATAAAGAAACTCAGGAAAAAAAGAGAAAGAAGTTCATTAGGGATATGAATGATTATAGAGGGAATGAAGTCTTTAAGTGGCAGAAAGATCTTCAGAGCAACTCTATATTACCATCCCGTGATAGTACACCGGAGAGAGTTAATATGACACCCCCTGTATGGAGCAGAGCGCCGCCTGCTCCTGCAAGGCGGGAATCTAACAACACTCCTGCACCCACCTACCATGCACCACAAAGAGGTAAGGGAAGGGGGAGGAGAGCAGGAAGAGGTGGACCAAGAGGAAGAGGTAGAGGTCAAGGGAGGAACAATGGTGGCCCTTATCATCAAACACAGGGAAATAGCGGCCCATATCAACAGGCACCCAGGAACAGTAATGGCCTGTATTTCCCAACACAAGGGAACAGGAATAGTCCCTATCAGGCAGAACAAGGGAATTGGTACCCCCAGGAACCAAGGGGCACACATGATCAACGACAAGACAGGAGGGAGGAGTCAATATATGACTCCCCTCGCCCATCTACGTCATATAATATCCCCACCATGAATAGATTTACCCCACTCTACCCGCCAGCCGTAATCAACAATCCCCCGGATGTTTTTTTAGAGAAACCCAGTGCCCTGTGGGGGTACAAGGGTCCAATTGGAAAACAATCTGGGGAAAAAAGAAAAGACAAAGAGGACGACGAGCAGGTCGACGCCTCCAAAAAAAGCAAAACCCAATAGGAGCAGGCATATTCAACATCAGTGGCATACCTTTGACCAAGGAGGAGACGAAAGTCTTAGATAAAGGGTTAAAATATGCCCCAGTGAAAAACCTAAATAAATTCGACACATATGTTAGCTTACAGAAATACATGAGGGGTTTAAATCAGAAGAAGTATTTCCTATCTAAACCAGACAATCGCCCCACGAATAGTGAGAGAACACACCACTCGATGTTGAAAAACAAATCTGTGTTCAATCCACCAAATAAGGATAGCAAATATATGGAGGTTTTTAAAAATCTGGTGTCACAAGATATTGAGCAATTAAAAGTTAGGAAAATTCAAGACCCCCAATGGATCAAAAATGGTATTACTAGCCTGGAAGCTAATAAACAGCTGGTGATAAGACCAGCGGATAAAGGGGGGGGTATTGTTGTCATGAGTAAAGAGTATTATAATAATGAAATGGAAAGACAACTTTCAGACCCGAATACATATTGTTGTTTGAGGGGTAACCCACTCAATGCATATAAAAAAGAACTGGATGTACTAATTCAAAATGGGCTGGAGGACGCCATTTTGAATAAAAAAGAAGCACTTTATCTAAACCCTACGGCCTGTCGAACCCCTATTATATATTTTCTCCCCAAAATCCATAAGTCTGTGGAGAAACCTCCTGGGAGACCAATCATTAACGGCATTGACTCCCTGAGCTCCAGATTGGGCCAATACATTGATTTTTACTTGCAGCCATTGGTTACCCGGACACCAGCATATACAAAAGATACCAAACATATCATTCAGGACCTACAATCCCTCCCTATCTCAGAGAACTGCATTCTGGCGACTGCAGATGTAGGTTCTCTATACACGATCATCGGGCATGATGCCGCCATGAGGGCCGCATCATGGGCCCTGGATGAGTCGGGATTGGATGGTGATCACATAGAATTCCTGTTAGAAAGTTTGGATTTTTGTTTAAAACATAATTATTTTTGGTACTCAGGGGACTTTTTCTTACAAACCAAAGGCGTGGCTATGGGGGCTAGATTTGCCCCCAGTGTAGCCAATTTATTCATGGCCCAATGGGAAGCAGAAGAGGTTTTATCCAACAGACCCCAAGAACTGATCTTTTACAAGAGATTTATAGACGATCTGATCATGATATGGGAGGGAGATTTGAATTCTTTTAATGATTTTAAAGCTAGAATGAATTTTAACAATAGGAACATTGTTTTATCATGGACTGAGAGCAAAGAAAAGATACAGTTCCTCGATTTAGAGATTTTTGTTCTAGACGGCCAGTTACACACTAAAAATTTTTTTTAAACCTACTGACCGTAACTCGTATTTGTCTATGGACAGCTGCCACCACAGGAATTGGCTTTTTAACATTCCGAGGGGTCAACTGATCCGTATCAAGAGGAACTGCTCTAAGGAGGAAGATTTCAAAGCACAGTCCCAAATACTGGTAGACAGGTTCAAAACGAAAGGGTACGATATGAAAAAAGTGTCTTCTGATTTACAACAAGTATCCAATCTGAGCAGAACAGAACTTTTAGCCAACAAGGCTGTTACATCCAGGGATGATAATATAAACAACAACAACTTTAAACTAGTGCTGGATTACAACGTTCAGCATAAACAGGTTGAACGTATTGTAAGAAAGCACTGGGGGGTGCTTAAACAAGATGGAATTTTAGGACCCCACCTCCCGGAGAGACCTGGCTTCATATATAGGAGAGCCCCTATTTTGAAGGACAGGCTGGCCCCGGGAGTGATAGATCCCCCTAGACCCAAGAAAAATACTATTTTTCAGTTCTTGTCTGGATTCCATGCGTGCGGCAGATGTGGTGTTTGCCAGCAGACTAAAAAGAACACCAAAAAGAAGAAAACTTTTATATGCAATAGCACAGGTAAAGAATACCAGATCAAAGACCTAATAACATGTACCACAATTGGGGTTGTTTACATGATGGAATGTGGGTGCGGACTCCAGTACGTAGGACGCACCTCCAGAGCCCTAAATGTGAGGATAGGGGAACATATCTCTAACATAAAGAAGGGAGAGGTTTCACACAACGTATCCAAGCACTTTAAAATATTTCATGATAAGAAACCTCACTCCCTGAAATTCTGGGGAATTGAACATGTCCAACCACACTGGCGAGGAGGCAACTATATTCGCCAGCTAAGTAGAAGGGAATCCTTTTGGGTCTACGAGGCCAAGGTGTTGGCACCCAGAGGTTTAAATAAGGATTTCGATCTAAATTGTTTCATTAGTAATAAATAACACCCCATCATGCATTATATATTTTTATCTGAGACAAAAAAAAAAAAAAAAAAAATGTTTTTATTTTTTTTTTTTTTTTATAATATATTTTAAATTTTTTTTTTTTTTAATTTTTTTTTTTTTTTTTTTTTATAAATTTTAATAGCCAACATTTATTATTCCAGATTTTAGCTTATTGATGTATTTTTAATATGTGATAATTATGGTATGAGATTTTGTGATTATGTGTCTTAGCTGTTTTAATGTAAACCAGAGAGATGTCTGCGCCACCACGCGATCTCCGCAAATGTGCAATAGTAATCTGATCAATGCCCATACAATAAAATTGCCCCATTAGCGATATGAGCCAGTGACACCGCCGTAAACATGCCTGGTTCGGAGGTTCCAGTGTCCTGTACTGAGCTATGAGCGGGGGGAGGGACTGAGATCTGCTGGCCAATCCACCTGAGAGTTGATGTATTTAAAGTGAGGCTTGGCACGCACTAGCCACCCCTACCGAGGAAGTCAAAGGAGCATTACGCTCGACGTAACGCGTATAGGGGGGCGGAGCGTGCGTGGCCGACGCAGAGTCTCTCTCTGGTAACAGATCGCTGACATCGATTATACAGCAGGCACAGCTGAGTGCCCGACAAATGTGAGTTGATCTGCCTTTCTCTAATAAAGCATACCCTCATTAGTAAGCGGAGAGCACTAGATTTCTTCATCTGTTTTCTATATGTCCCGGGATCCCTCGAGGTGCAATATAGTGTGGCTCTTTCCTGGAAGTCTGATCAATGATACATGTGATTGCTGGCCCGTTTGGGTCCTTCAGAAAGGTGAGAGGCTGATTCACCTGGTGGAGGGATTCACTATATTGGTGATTACAAGTTGTTTTCATCACTGGATTTTCTTCATCTGAACACGGGACACTCTTTATATCATTTTATTGGAAGCACACACAGTGCTATGTGCCTTATGAACTGGATATGATTTATTGTCATCACTTTTTGATTTTATATTTCTGGCGCATCACATTTTTGTATGATTAATAGAAAGAAATAGAAAATAATATAATAAAAAAGAAAAGAGTAGAATAGAAAATAAAATAAAAGAATAGAATAAAACAGAACAAAATAGAACACATAAATAAAATAACAGAATAAAATAGAATAGACATTATAGGAATGTAATATAATTTTGAATACAATAAATTTGAATTTGAATATAAAAGAATAGAATAGAATATAAAATAAAACAATAGGCCTCCAATATAGGATGTGGCTGCATTACCCAACACAAAGCACCGTGTACTTCAGAGGACAGACAGAGGAAGAAGGTTCCTTCCAAATCCGGCCCTCCAGGCCATTTCATGTGGCCCTTGCACCTCTTCTGCAGCTGCTACATCTCCTTTATTTTTGCCCCCACTTTGTCTCAGCAGATGGCAGCAGAGAGGACAGAACTCCTCTGCCAGATCCTGTGCTTACCTCTGCAGCTGCAGAGAGGACCACCCCCCCCCCCCCAACTCAGCAGTTAATAGCAGAGAGGAGGAAACAACTCCTACAGATCGTGCACCACCTCCTCCTCTCCGCCTCCACTGGTCTCAGCGTTCAGCAGACTCCGGCAGCTGACTCCAGCCCTCCTCCAGACCCTGCTTCCCAGCTCTGTCCCCAGCTTCTTCCCAGCAGCAGCACATGGCAAAGGGTAATGCACTGTGAAGTAAGGGAGGGTGGGAGGCTCCTGACTTCTGATAGTGGTGGGCTACAGATCCAATCGGCTCCTCTGAGGGTGACCATAATGCTAATGCGGCCCGCAATGAAATTAACCGGTTGCTTACCGTATATTTACTGCGGCAGTGTGGCTCTCCCGGTAAACCAACGCAGGGTTACGTCGGTCGCTTGGCAGCAACTAGGGGGCGAGCGTGCGCCACTGGCGATGCGCTCCCGCCCCTGCTCGTCAGTGGAGAAGACGATGCAGCGGACAGGCGGCTCCAATTTCTGCCTGACCCCCGCAATCATTCCCCGCTGAGAGAGAAGGACGGGCAGCTGTTGTAAACACATCTGACCGTTCTTCTCCCTGGAATGATCACAGAGTGACTGCGATCCTTCTATATAGGAACAAAGGTCTCTATGGTCATTCCACAAGCCACGCCCACCTAGAGTTAGAAACACGCCCCTAGGTGCACATTTAACCCCTTGATCACCTATACGGTTAACCCCTTCCCTGCCAGTGTCATTACTTCAGTGACAGGGCATATTTTTAGCACTGATTACTGTAGTAATGTCACTGGTCCCCCCAAAAGTGTCAAAAATGTCAGTTAGGGGTCCGATCTGTCCGCCGCAATGTCGCAGTCCCGCTAAAAATTGCTGATCGCCGCCATTACTAGTAAAAAAAAAACCAAACAATAAAAATTACAAATCTTTCCCGTAGTTAGTAGACGCGATAACTTTTGCGCAAACCAATCAAAATATACTTATTGCGATTTCTTTTTCAAAAAATATGTAGCAGAAAAAAAATTGGCCAAATATTTTTTTTTGGGAATGTTATATAGCAGAAGGTGAAAAATATTGATTTTTTTTCCAGAATTGTCGCTTTTTTTTTGTTTATAGTGCAAAAAATATAAATCGCACAGGAGATCAAATACCACCAAAAGAAATCTATATTTATGGGGAAAAAAAAGGACATCGGTTTTATTTAGGTACAGCGTCACACGACTGCGCAATTGTCCTTTAAAATAACGCAGTGCCGAATCGCAAAATATGGCCTGGTCATTAACCACTTGCCGACCAGTCACGTTGACCGTACTGCGGCAAAGAGGCTCGTTCCCATCCAGCGACGTAGACCTTGTGGGCGGCGCTCACGCGCCGCCGGAGGCTCACTCCTGCTGTTTTCAGTCACAGCGGGAGTCGGGCCAGGGGAGGAGCAGCGGTGATCACCGCCGCTCTGCCCCGATCGTCGGGGAATCGAGTATGGAGATCCGCTCACTTGTGTATACAAAGTGGGCGGATCTCCTAAGTGACAGGCAGGGTCAGATTGCAGGATTCAGCATAGCTGAACCTGCGATCTGTCCCTGTGTCACTCAGTCACCTCCCCCAACACACGTCAGTAAGAACCAGGCATACA
The DNA here is from genome assembly GCF_965119305.1 of Pelophylax lessonae. Taxonomy (NCBI): domain Eukaryota; kingdom Metazoa; phylum Chordata; class Amphibia; order Anura; family Ranidae; genus Pelophylax; species Pelophylax lessonae. Next base: position 16,120,381 of record NC_138768.1, on the reverse strand, counting down.
TTAACCCCTCCCTCTCCAATAAAATTAACCCCTTCCCTGCCAGTGTCATTTTTACAGTAACAGTGCATATGTATAGCACTGATTACTGTAGTAATGTCACTGGTACCCCCAAAAGTGTCAAAAATGTCAGTCAAGGGTCCGATCTGTCCACCGCAATGTCGCAGTCCCGCAAAAAAAATCGCAGATCGCCGCCATTACTCGTTAAAAAAAAAGAACACCAAAAATGACAGAAATCTTTCCCTTAGTTAGTAAACGCAATAACCTTTGCGCAAACCAATCAAAATACGCTTATTGTGATTTTTTTTTTACCAAACATAGGTAGCAGAAAACAAATTGGCCAAAAATTTAAAACATTTTTGATTTTTACATTTTTTTGGGAGGGAATTTCATATAAAAAAAAATTTGTTATTTTTTTCAAAATTTACGCTCTTTTTTTGTCTATAGTGCTGATCAAATACCACCAAAAGAAAGCTCTGTTTGTGGGAAAATAAGGACGTAAATTTCGTTTGGGTACGGCGTCGCACGACCGCGCAATTGTCAGTTAAAGTCGCACAGTGCCGAATCGCAAAAAGTGGCCTGGACTTAAGAGAGCAAAATCCTCCGGTGGTAAAGTAGTTAAGGGGGGGGGGGGATCTTCTGGTCCCGAAGTGGTTACGTTTGACCCCCCCCCCCCTCTGCTGTTACATAACTAAATGTGGAAAAAGTGAAGCGCTGTGAATAATTTCCGGACGCACACGTAGGCACGCTTTTGCCGTATATCCCTATTGTTACGCATTAACATTGTTCTAATTTGTATCTTATTTGTATACAGTTCCTTTATTGGCTTTGACAAATGTGAGCTGGTGGACATGGAAGAATTTTATTGTAATTAATGTATTTTTTCCTTTAAAAGCTGCACAGATACGTCCGGACAGTTGAGTTCGAGACCTCCGCCAAAGGCCAAATACATTTCAATGAGAGAGGAGAAGTACCCACTGTGGTTTGGATAGGCAACCTGGTGTATTTAGATAATAACACAAATGGTTTCAGTTTTTCCTTAATGTATGTTACATCCAGCAGTGATTTGGAAATACCCGAGATATGGGCCCCTAGTCAACCGTTGAACTGGAAACATGGCAAAGTAAGATATTTCCATTGGGTATCATGTATTTTGGACTCAAATCCTTCCTTTCCTTTGTAGTTTAAGAAGTTCTGTCCTCCTATTAGAGTCAGTTGCCCTCTATTGAAGAATAAGGACTCCTGTTCCCGGGAGATGAAGGTTACATAGTTACATAGTTAGTGAGGTGAAAAAAAGACATCAGTCCATCAAGTTCAGCCTATGATGTGTGTGTGTGTTTGATGTTAACCGTACATTGTATACCCCAGTATGTTGTACATTGTATACCCCTGTATGTTGTACATTGTATACCCCTGTATGTTGTACATTGTATACCCCTGTATGTTGTACATTGTATACCCCCTGTATGTTGTACATTGTATACCCCTGTATGTTGTACATTGTATACCCCTGTATGTTGTACATTGTATACCCCTGTATGTTGTATATTGTATACCCCTGTATGTTGTACATTGTATACCCCTGTATGTTGTACATTGTATACACCTGTATGTTGTACATTGTATACCCCTGTATGTTGTACATTGTATACGCCTGTATGTTGTACATTGTATACCCCTGTATGTTGTACATTGTATACGCCTGTATGTTGTACATTGTATACCCCTGTATGTTGTACATTGTATACCCCCTGTATGTTGTACATTGTATACCCCTGTATGTTGTACATTGTATACCCCTGTATGTTGTGGTCTTTAACCACTTAAGCCCCGGAAGATTTTACCCCCTTCCTGACCAGGGGGTATTTTGCGATTCGGCTCTGCGTGATTTTAACGGACAATTGCACAGTCGTGCGACGCTGTACCTAAACAAATTTGATGTCCTTTTTTCCCCCACAAACAGAGCTTTCTTTTGGTGGTATTTGATCACCTGTGCAATTTTTTGATCATGCGCTATAAACAAAAAAAGAGCGTCAATTTAGCAAAAATAACAATATTTTTCACATTTTTTTATGTAAATGTAAAAATGTAAAAATCTAAATGTTTTTACATTTTAGGCCAATTTGTTTTATGCTACATATTTTTGGTAAAAAAAATCGCAAAAAGCGTATTTTGATTGGTTTGCGCAAAAGTTATTGCGTTTACTAACTAAGGGAAAGATTTTTGTCATTTTTGTTGTTTTTTTTAACGAGTAATGGCGGCGATCTGCGATTTTTTTTGCGGGACTGCGACATTGCGGCGGACAGATCGGACCCTTGACTGACATTTTTGACACTTTTGGGGTTACCAGTGACATTTCTACAGTAATCAGTGCTATACATATGCACTGTTACCATAAAATGACACTGGTAGTGAAGGGGTTAACTTTATTTGAGAGGGAGGGGTGGTGTGTGTCCCTAGGGGCGTGATTCTAACTGTGATTGGCTGTGGCTTGAAGTGTGGGAACAGTGATCAACGGTTCTACATGGTATAACCGTATGATCACTGTTCATACACAGGGGAGAATGACAGGTGGCTTGTTTACATCAGCCGCCTGCCTTTCTTCCGCTGTCACGGATGATCGCGAGTGCCCGGCGGACATCGGGTCCGCCGGGCACACGCACGGGGGAGTCCGTGACCGAGTGAGAGCATGCCTCCGGCGGCGCGCGCTCGCTCCCCAGTGCCTCACAGGCTAGTGACGTACCCATACCTCACTTTGCCTGTGAGGGGCTGACCGCTGCAGTATATGTACTTGCGGCGGTCGGCAAGTCGTTAAGGTGTCCGTCTAATAATATTTTGAAACTATCGATGCTCCCTGCTGATACCACTGCTTGTGGAAGAGAATTCCACTTACGTATTTTAAGGTTAAACCATTTTTCTTCTAGTTTTAGTGAGTGGCCACGTGTCTTATTGTATTCCCTTACTCTGAAAAGTTTGTTCCTTATGCTAGGGTCACCGGTACAGTATTTGTACATTGATACCATATCCCCCCTCAATCGTCTCTTCTCCAGAGAGAATAAGTTCAATGTTTGTAGTCTTTCCTCATAGCTGATGTCCTCCATTCCCCTAACCATTTTTGTTGCCCTTCTCTGGACTTTCTCCAGTTCCAGCACATCCTTCCTGAGGACCGGTGCCCAGAACTGGACGGAATACTCCAGATGTGGCCGAACCAGAGTCTTGTAGAGTTGGAGAATAATCTCTTTATTTCTGGAGTGAATCCCCTTTTTTATACATCCCAGTATTCTGTTGGGTTTGCTTGCGGCGGCTTGGCATTGCATGCCACTGCCAAGCCTGTTGTCCACTAGTACCCCCAGGTCCTTTTCCATCGTAGACTCACCCAGAGGTTCCCCCCCTAGTGAGTAGCTTGTGTTCGTATTTCTGATGCCGAAGTGCATTACTTTACATTTTTCAAAATTAAACCTCATCTGCCATGTATTCAGTACTGCTTATTATGCTGGAGAAGAGGCCAACCTAGACCTCCAATATAGGATGTGGCTGCATTACCCAACACAAAGCACAGTCCACTTCTGGAGACAGAAGAGGGAGGTTCCTTCCAGATCGAAATTCAGACACATTTTTCGGAAATCTGAAATTTGAATTTTTTTTTATTAAAAAAATGTGAAAATTTGAAATTTGAATTTCAAAATTCAGATCTCAAATTTTCAGTATCTGAAATTTGAATGTGTCTGAATTTTCCGAATGACAATAGTAACAAAATTGAAAAATTCCAAATTAAAGAATTTCGGAACCAAGTTCAAATTGAATTTGAATGGTTTTTAAATCAAATTGGAATTTTCGAATAGAACAAAATACAATGAAAATAAAGAAATAGAAAGAAATAGAAATGTATGGAATAAAATAGAAAAGAATAGAATAAAACAGAACAAAATAGAACGAATAAATAAAATAACAGAATAAAATAGAATAAAAAATAAAGAAATAGAAAATAATATAATAAAATAGAGAAGAATAGAATGGAAAATAGAATAAAACATAACAAAATAGAACAAATAAAATAACAGAATAAAATAGAATAGAAAATAAAGAAATAGAAAGAAATAGAAAAGAATAGAATGGGAAAAAGAATAAAACAGAACAAATAAATTAAAAACCCCCAGAATAAAATAGAATAGAAAATAAAGAAATAGAAAGAAATAGATCATAATATAATAAAATAGAAAATAATAGAATGGGAAATAGAATAAAACAGAACAAAATAGAACAAATAAATAAAATAACAGAATAAAATAGATTATAAAATAAAGAAATAGAAAGAAATAGAAAATAATTTAATAAAATAGAAAAGAATCAAATGGAAAATAGAATAAAACAGAACAAAATAGATTAAATAAATAAAATAACAGAATAAAATAGAATAGAAATTATAGGAATATAATATAATACATTTGAATTTGAGTAGAAAATAATAGAATAGAAAAGAAAACAATAGGCCTCCAATAAAGGATGTGGCTGCATTACCCAACACAAAGCATTGTGCACTTCTGGAGACAGAGGAGGGAGGTTCCTTCCAGATTGAAATTCAGACACATTTTTCGGAAATCTGAAATTCGAAATTTGAATTTTTTGAATTAAAAAAATTTAAGTTTTGAAATTTGAATTTCAAAATTCAAATCTGAAATTTTCAGTATCTGAAAATTGAATGCATCTGAATTTTCAGAATGACAATAGTAACTAAATTAAACAAATCGGAAGTAAAGAAATGACATTTCCGAAAGAAATTCAAATTGAATTTGAATTCTAATTTGTTTTTAAATCAAATTGGAATTTTCAAATAGAACAAAATAGAATAGAAAATTAAGAAATAGAAAATAATATAATAAAATAGAAAAGAATAGAATGGAAAATAGAATAAAACAGAACAAAATAGAACAAATAAATAAAATAAAAGAATAAAATAGAATAGAAAATAAAGAAGTAGAAAGAAATAGAAAATAATATAATAAAATAGAAAAGAGTAGAATAGAAAATAATATAAAATAAAAGAATAGAATAAAACAGAACAAAATAGAACAAATAAATAAAATAACAGAATAAAATAGAATAGAAATTATAGGAATATAATATAATTTTGAATAGAATACATTTGAATTTGAATAGAAAAGAATAGAATAGAAAAGAAAATAAAACAATAGGTTGGGATGTGGCTGCATTACCCAACACAAACAACTGTCTACTTCTGGAGACAGAGGAAGGAGGTTTCCAGATCGAAATTCAGACACATTTTTTCGGAAATCTGACATTTTAAATTTGAATTTTTTAAATTAAAAACATTTTGAAAATGTGAAATTTGAATTTCAAAATTCAGATCTGAAATTTTCAGTATCTTAAATTTGAATGCATCTGAGTTTTCCAAATGACAATAGTAACCAAATTCAACAAATCAAAAAAAAAAAGAAATGACATTTTGGAACGAATTTGAAATTGAAATTTAATTTGAACCGTTTTTAAATCAAATTGGAATTTTTGAATAGAACAAAATAGAATGGAAAATAAAGAAAAAGAAAAAATAGAAAATAATATAATGGAAAATAGAATAAAACAGAACAAAATAGAACAAATAAATAAAATAACAGAATAAAATAGAATAGAAATTATAGGAATATAATATAATTTTGAATAGAATACATTTGAATTTGAATAGAAAAGAATAGAATAGAAAAGAAAATAAAACAATAGGTTGGGATGTGGCTGCATTACCCAACACAAACAACTGTCTACTTCTGGAGACAGAGGAAGGAGGTTTCCAGATCGAAATTCAGACACATTTTTTCGGAAATCTGACATTTTAAATTTGAATTTTTTAAATTAAAAACATTTTGAAAATGTGAAATTTGAATTTCAAAATTCAGATCTGAAATTTTCAGTATCTTAAATTTGAATGCATCTGAGTTTTCCAAATGACAATAGTAACCAAATTCAACAAATCAAAAAAAAAAAGAAATGACATTTTGGAACGAATTTGAAATTGAAATTTAATTTGAACCGTTTTTAAATCAAATTGGAATTTTTGAATAGAACAAAATAGAATGGAAAATAAAGAAAAAGAAAAAATAGAAAATAATATAATGGAAAATAGAATAAAACAGAACAAAATAGAACAAATAAATAAAATAACAGAATAAAATAGAATAGAAATTATAGGGATATAATAGAATTTTGGATAGAATAAATTTGAATTTGAATAGAAAAGAATAGAATAGAAAATAAAACAATAGGCCTCCAATATAGGAGGTGGCTGCATTACCCAAAACAAAGCGCCGTGTACTGGCGTTCTGGCGTGTTCCTATGTCACTCACTCATCCCAATGACAAGAGGGGGCTCTCATAGTGTAGTATGGTAAAGTTCAATGAATAAAAGATCATATAACACTTACAGTTAGTTTTTTACCCTTGAGAAAGTCACGTGTTTGTTGTGACGAAATGCGTCGGAAGAAGCCGGGTCGAGACTGAGACTGGAAGTATCGGAAGACACCGCATCTGTGTTTTGTTTTGTTTTCCCGCTCGTTTTTCATTACCTAACTGTAAGTGTTATATGTTGGATGTTCAATATTTTCTACCCACATTGTCATTTCTTTTATATTTATTTTCTCCCTGTTTTGGGACATCCTTCCCATTATTGATCTTCCACCATTTCAGAAATTGAGCTCTGATTTTCCTCTACAAATGCTCTTTAGGATAAATGGACACAAATTCCCGCATGCCAAAATCTTGCGGAAAACCTTTGAGGAAGTGTAGAGGAAATGGAAGCCACAAAGAGGTGGAGGACTCCGGATTATTGGCCATAGCTTTGGAATGGAATGTCATATTCTGTATACTGTGGGTGCAATAATGAGGTGTCTACACATTTTTCATCATTCATAGAGGTGGCCATGCTGGAGAAGAGTAGAATGTCCTCCCTTGAGTGCCGCCATGAGATTCAGGATTATTATTCAGGATTATTATTGGCTGGATTTATGGAGGAGGATGAGGGGAAATGCCTGGAAATGTGTGTGTGACATCCTTCAGGACTCGCCACTAGTGCGCGCCCTGGGGGTGCACAGCGTGCCAACGTAGGTGCGGTGTGTGGCTTCAACACACACCACCTCCGATTTCGGTAAATAACCTATGACTTAGGCTCTTTAACATGTGATCAGCTGTGTCCAATCACAGCTGATCATACTGTAACTAGGAAGTGCCAGTTGTCGGCATTCCTCTATTCACACTGACAGCGAATGAATAGAGGAGAGCCGATAAGTGGCTCTCCTGACAGGGGGATCTGCACCGATAATCACTGCAGTGATTATCAGTGAAGCCCCTTTAGCAATGCCAACCAGTGCCCATCTATGATACCCATCAGTGATGCCCACCAGTGATGCCCATTAGTGCCCACCAGTGATACCAATCTGTGCTCATCAACAATGCTTTCATTGCCCATCAGTGATGCATGTCTGTGTCTCCTTATCAGTGCAGTCTATTGGTGCTTATCAGTGCCGCCCATTAGTGCCCAGCTGTAATACCCATCAGTGATGCCCACCAGTGGTTGCTACACTTCCGGCATGTCTGGGCGGCCTCAATCCGAGACTCCTGGACTGTCAGGACAGTCGCTTACGGCACAAGTGGACTTTCAGAGAAACACCAAGACCAAGGTTTCTTCCTACCTCCCTGCAACCCTTAGGAGAGAAGCGCCAGACACTATTTTCCTACATAGAGTCACTGGTTTCTCAAGGGGCTGTCGTCTCCGTACCAGAACCAGAGTGCGGCCAGGGAATTTACCCCCCTCTTTTCTTGGTCCGCAAGAAAAACGGAACATGGAGGCCGGTCATAGATCTCACCTTTCTAAATCAATTTATCAGAAAGGAAAGGTTCAAGATGGAAACTCTTCTTTCAATCCAACAGGCGGTTCAACCTGCAGACTGGATGGTGTCTATATATTTAAAGGACGCCTATTTCCATGTCCCTGTTGCAGAAGATTTCCAGAAATACCTCCGGTTTTCCATCAATCAATTACACCTTCAGTTCACTTGCCTCCCCTTCGGGCTCTCCACTTCTCCACGAACCTTCTCGAAAGTTTTGCTGGCTGTGGTAGCTCTATTAAGAACAAAGGGCATTCGCTTACATCATTACTTGGACAATCTGCTCCTCCTGTCCCAAGACAAATCTCAGCTGTTGATGCACCTGGACCAAGTGGTGTCCACCCTTCAGATGTTTGGGTGGCTGCTAAATCTGGAGAAAAGTCAACTTATTCTCACCCAGTCCCTCGTCTACCTCGGGGCCTTGTTCAATACACTGACAGCGACAGTCTCCCTTCCGGAGGAGAAAATCACGGTGGTTAGGGACAGAATTCTCCGTACCCTCTCATCACCTCACCTTCAAGCGCGTCAGTGTCTGAGAATTATCGGGACCATGGTGGCTGTAGCTCCCATGGTAAAGTGGGCCCTATGGAGAATGAGGCCATTCCAAAAAGGTTTTCTTCGTCAATGGGACACCTGGCATCTGGATCAGACCATCTTCCTGACCCTGGCCATGAGAGCAAGTCTTCCATGGTGGCTGCAGCGGGAACATCTTCTATGCTGCCATTCTCTTGTACAAACCTTATGGGTTGTGTTAACATCGGATGCCAGCAGCACAGGTTGGGGGGCTCATTGCCTCTCGGAAGTGGCTCAGGGCAAATGGAAATTCCCCTCCCAGGGGATAGTGTCCAACATTCTGGAGCTACGGGCGGCCCTTCAAGCTTTGAAAGCATTCCCTCACTTGACAAAAGGTCTTCCAGTGATGCTAAGACTGGACAACACCTCAGCAGTCGCATACATAAGGAAGCAAGGAGGGACACGCAGTTGGTCCTTGCTGCGAGAGGTGGAACCAATTATGGTCTGGGCTCAAAAGAACTTGTCCGACCTGTCAGCAGTATATGTTCCAGGAGTCCAAAATGTCCAAGCCTACTTTCTATCGCATGTGCAGTTGGACAACAACGAGTGGTCTCTCCACGAAGAGGTCTTCGAGTGGATCCTGAGCATGGGGTTCTCCCCAGAGGTAGACCTGTTTGCCTCTCCTCGCAAACGCAAGTTGAAAAAATATTATGCGAGGTTCAGGGATCCTCAAGCTCTAGGGATAGACGCCCTCCCGGATTGTTGGAGGTTCAACAGGGCATATGCCTTTCCCCCAGTTCCCATAATCCTTCAGTTTCTCCGGAGACTCAGCTCGGAAGCAGCGGAAATAGTGGCGGTGATTCTATTCTGGCCCAACAGGCCCTGGTTCCCTCTTCTAAAACTCCTCAGCGTTCAGGAACCAATTCCGCTGCCTCTCAGGCAAGATCTATTATCTCAAGGCACCATATTGCATCCTTGTCCAGCCCGGCTGCATCTGAAGGTTTGGCTGTTGAGAGGGGAAGGCTACAAGCCTTAGGGTGCCCTGAAGAGGCCATCTCTACACTTTTGAGTGCCAGACAGAGTTCAACTAATAAAGTGTATGAGAGAATTTGGTCAAGATTTTCCTCGCATCTGGCCACTAGGTCCAACCCTCATTCATCCATCAGGATTCAGGATGTGCTAAGCTTTCTACAGTCTGGTCTAGATCTTCCTCTATCAGTGAGTTCTCTGAGAGTTCAGGTGTTGGCTATTTCAGCCTTTACCGGCATTTCTTGGGCTACCCATACGCTAGTCCAACAATTCTTCAAAGGGGCAAAGAGACTCAGGCCCCAGAAAAAGCCAAGGTTTCCTAAGTGGGATCTCCCCTTAGTTCTGGACTTTCTATCACAACGATTACGTGGCACAGATGAAACTCTTACCATCAAAGAATTGACACTGATGACCGTGTTCCTGGTAGCCATTACATCGGTGAAAAGAGTCTCTGAAATCGGAGCTTTAGGGGCACAGGAGCCCTTTCTAACCTTTTTTCCAGACAGGGTAGTCTTAATCCCTATGCTGGAGGCTAGACCGAAGGTTACTTCAGTTTTTCATGAAAACACGGAAATCGTTCTGCCTACTTTTAGGCAAGAAGAAGGTTCTTCTGTCCATCCGCTGGATGTTGGAAATTGCCTCAAGCTGTATCTGGAAGCTACGGTCTCCTTTCGACAGTCAGATCATTTGTTTGTCATTTTCGGTGGAAAGAACAAGGGTCTTCGGGCTTCTTCAAGGTCCATCTCTTCTTTGATCATCCAAACCTTCCAATGTGCTTATAGGGCTAAGGGCTTGACCCCTCCAGTGGCGATTACGGCTCATTCAACTCGGAGTGTCTCTACATCCCGGGCAGTGTCCAGACACGTTCCGCTTGAAGCATCCTGGTCCTCTATAAATACTTTTTTGTCTCACTATTGTGTTGAGCCGGCGGCTTTTTCTTCTGTTAACTTTGGTTTACAAGTCCTGTCTGTTTGACAGAGTAAAATTAAACTTTTTGTTCAGCACCTGCCCACCCTTTTGCGTACGGCGAGTTATTTCCCGATACGTATGCTGCCATGGAGTCTGTCAGGAAAACGGAAAATTTATATCAAATACTTACCGTAATTTTCCTTTCCTGATGGACTCCATGGCAGCAGCAATCCCTCCCGGATTCTGAGGAGGATAGTTACAGAACACGTGTGCTGAACAGGTGCAAAGATTTATGGGAGTGATGTCCTATGGGGAGGTTTGGAGGCGGGGCCAAACCCGATATGTATGCTGCCATGGAGTCCATCAGGAAAGGAAAATTACGGTAAGTATTTGATATAAATTTTCAGTTTTCAGGTATACATTGGACATAAGAACTAGGAGAGCAAAGTTGGGCATCTCTTAGTAAGGGGAGTTTTGTTTTGGCCTAAACGTCTTTCTGAAGGTTTCACTAAATGTTATTTTTGGGTTCTTGAACTTAATTTGCTTTTTTCCATACATAATACAGTGATTTTTTTCTTTGTTTGTTTGTTTTTTTGTATTAATACCACCTAGCGTTCTTTTTTTTCCTAAAACAGAACTACCTGAAGGGCTAATCTGATCTCACCTAAAACTATTTTCCATTCAGGTTCCCAGAGGTCGGTGCAATGATCGTTGCCCTCCAGGATCCAGGAAAGTTCCACTTGAAAAAATCCACGCCTGCTGCTATCGCTGTGTGCCGTGTTCTGATGGGGAAGTTTCCAATGAAACAGGTAATAAATACAGTCACATAGCTGGGTTCAAATAAGAGACATGGCCTTCAAGTGTAACCCCTTTTATGACCAGGCCTTTTAGCGACAGGCAGCCGCTCCCAGGCAAATCGTCGTAACTGTACAGCGCTCGCGAGCAGGAGGCTAGGGGGTGAGCACGCGCCGCCGGCAGCATGCATGCCAATGCATGGGGCTCCGATTGCCGCCTGACACCCACGATCGCTCCCCGCTGAGAGAGAAGAACGGTCGGCTGTTGTAAACACATCTGACCGTTCTTCTCCCTGGAATGATCACAGAGCTCATGTGATCCTTCTATATAGGACCACAGGTCTCTATGATTATTTCACAAGCCACGCCCCCATACATTTAGAAACATGCCCCTAGGTACACATTTAACCCCTTGATCACCCACTGTGTTTACCCCTTCCCTGCCAGTATCATTATTACAGTAACAGTGCATATTTTTAGCACTGATTACTGTAGTAATGTCACTGGTCCCCCCAAAAGTGTCAAAAATGTCAGTTAGGGGTCCGATCTGTCCGCCGCAATGTTGCAATCCCGCAAAAAAATTAGCAGATCGCCGCCATTACTAGTAAAAAATAAAAACAAAAAACAATAAAAATGACATAAATATTTCCCGTAGTTAGTAGACGTGATAACTTTTGTGCAAACCAATCAAAATACGCTTATTGCAATTTTTTTTTTTACCAAAAATATGTTGCAGAAAACAAATTGGCCTAAAATGGTAAAAAATTTGATTTACATTTTTTTTTATTGGGAATGTTATATAGCAGAATGAGAAAAAAAAAATTCAGAATTGTCGCTCTTTTTTTGTTTATAGCGCAAAAAATTAAAAATCGCACAGGTTATCAAATACCACCATAAGAAAGCTCTATTCGTGGAAAAAAAAGGACATCAATTTTATTTGGGGAACAGCGTCGCACGACCGTGCAATTGTCCGTTAAAGTAACAAAGTGCCGAATCTTAAATATGGCCTGGTCATTAAGGGGAAAAATCTTCCGGTCCAGAAGTGGTTAATTTAATAAAAGAGAAGAGAACCTTCATTAAAAATGTTATAATGTGAATATGAACTTTATTAATCCAATCATGTAAAAAGTGTCTGCATTTGAATTTGCTAGGAAACAAAATATGGTTGGTAGTAGTGATTGACCGATATTGGTCTTTCATTGCCGATACCGATATTTTGCCGATCGCATATCGGTTTCGGCCGATATTGGCCGATATTTTCACACGTGTAAAATTTTGCAAAAAAACCCCCAAATTTCGACACAAATCTGTTACTGAACATGTCAATCTTTATTTATTAACATTTTTAACATTAAAGGCTCGTTCTTCACACCTTAACTGCATGAGAACTGATAGGAAAACTTCAGTTGCAGGGACATTTGCATTTCACATCATCTGATTGTGCATCAATGCATAATAAACTGCTGCAGTAGTGCACTCACTCGCAATGCAGTCAGGGCAAAACTGCTAGAAAAAAAGCTAGGCAACAGCTACACAGTGGATTGGACTAGAGTCAGTGGAGGACTACCTCTGCACAGTATGGCACTCACTGCAACTACCAGGGGAGGGCTGGCAGCCTTAGGCCTGGGGGGCAAGTCCAGTCAAGTGGCCCACTGAACCACCGAATCAGCTCACAATCCATCTGCAGCACGTTGCCCGCACAGAGAGAGAGAGAGGGTGACTGCTCCACATTGCCTTCACAGAGAGAGAGAGAGAGAGAGAAAGAGACCACTCAACATTGTGCAGGCAATGTGGAGCGGTCTCTCTCTCTGTGCGGGCAGTGTGAAAGCGGTCACTCTCTGTGCGGGCAGTGTGAAAGCGGTCACTCTCTGTGTGGGCAGCATGAAGCGGTCACTCTCTGTGGGGGCAGTGTGAAGCGGTCACTCGCTGTGCAGGCAGCGTGAAAGCGGTCACTCTCTGTGGGGGCAGTGTGAAGCGGTCACTCGCTGTGCGGGCAGCGTGAAGCGGTCACTCTCTGTGGGGGCAGCGTGAAGCGGTCACTCTCTGTGGGGGCAGTGTGAAAGCGGTCACTCTCTGTGCGGGCAGTGTGAAAGCGGTCACTCTCTGTGTGGGCAGCATGAAGCGGTCACTCTCTGTGGGGGCAGTGTGAAGCGGTCACTCGCTGTGCGGGCAGCGTGAAAGCGGTCACTCTCTGTGGGGGCAGTGTGAAGCGGTCACTCGCTGTGCGGGCAGCGTGAAGCGGTCACTCTCTGTGGGGGCAGCCTGAAGCGGTCACTCTCTGTGGGGGCAGTGTGAAAGCGGTCACTCTCTGTGCGGGCAGCGTGAAGCGGTCACTCTCTGTGGGGGCAGTGTGAAGCGGTCACTCGCTGTGCGGGCAGTGTGAAGCGGTCACTCGCTGTGCGGGCAGCGTGAAGCGGTCACTCTCTGTGGGGGCAGCGTGAAGCGGTCACTCTCTGTGCGGGCAGCGTGAAGCGCTCACTCTCTGTGCAGGCAGCGTGAAGTGGTCACTCTCTGTGGGGGCTACTCTCTGTTTGGGCAATCATGTGGAGCAGTCTCTCAGAGACTGCTCCACATGATTGTCCCAGAGAGAATGAGACAGAGAGCCTGCCCCTTCCCCACACTCAGTACACAGACCAAAGAGACTGCAGGAAGATGAAGACTAAAGCCTTGGCTGTCACTGCTGCCACACTAAGGCTACTTGTGGAGTCTGGACCTTCTCTGGTGAGTGAGCACCACACCACTGGGCAAGCCAAGCAAGAAGAGTAGCCAAGAGTCACAGTAAGTGCAGCAGGCTAAACACGCAAGTCCTGCTGTCTCCCTGGGCACAACCACCACATTTCCCAGGCTGTAGGCTCCTCCTGTGCCAATTGCGGGTAGTGAGAAAAGCACATGCTGGTGCACCGGCCCCCAGGGCCAGATTAAGGGCATTGTGGGCCTGGTGCTGGAGTGGCAGGGATATGCCGTAAGTAACACCATATCCCAGCTCTCTGGCCCCCTGTATTTCCCAGGAGCCTGTGCTGGCTTGTGCCCAGACTTGGTCACAGCCGCACAGGTGTAATGCTCAGGAAGCCTGGCATTTGATTTACCAAACTTCCATAAGAACTGTGTGCTGGCGTGTGCTCTGCAGTGAAAGTTTCCCAGCCATCAGAAAACAGTGAACACTGCCAGCAGCTATAACAGCCAGCAGTGAAAAAAAAAAAAAAAAGACACGCTGGTTGTACTGAAGTCAATTGATAGATTGGATTCTGTACAACCAGTCTGCACATAGATGGAAATTCTGCTGGTTCAGCAGAAATTTCAATCCGTCTATTGTGGCTTAAATCCACCAGTCTCTGGGTTTAACCACCTCCCGCCCGCCCTATAGGCGTTTGACGGCGGGATTGTGGTTGTATTATCCTGACCAGACGTCATATGACGGCGGCAGGATAATACAGCTCTGCGCGCCCCCTGCATCTCCGATCTCGGTAAAGAGCCTACTGACGTAGCTCTTTACCATGTGACCAGCCGGCTTTCCTTAGTACGTGCCTGACAGGCACGAGTAAAGGAGCGCCGATCGGCGGCTCCCCTGACAGGTGGGGGGTCGGCACTGGTAATCAGATCATTGATTACCAGTGCAGACCCTCGGGGGGGGAAGGGGTTGCCACTAGAACCACCAGGGATGCCCACCCATGACCCCAGGGATGCCCACCATGACCCCAGGAATGCCCACTATGGCCACCAGGGATGGCAATCAGGGCTCAGGGAGCCCCCCATTGTCCTTCCCATCAGTGCTGCCTGCCAGTGCCCTCCCTATCAGTGCTGCCCACCAGTGCCCATCATTGATATCTATCAGTGTCGCCCACCAGTGCCCATTATTGCCCACCAGTGCCGCCTATCAGTGCCCATTACTGTCCATCAGTGCCGCCCGTCAGTGCTGATCAGTGCCGCCTATCAGTGTCCACCAGTGCCGCCTATCAGTGCCCATCAGTGACACCTATCAGTGCCCATCACTGCCACCTATCAGTGCCCATCAGTGCCACCTATCAGTGCCCAGCAGTTCCGCCTATCAGTGCCCACCAATGCTGCATATCAATGCTACCTATCAGCGCCGCCTATCAGTGCCACCCCTTCAGTGCCACCCCATCAGTGCCTCCTCATCAGTGCCTGTCAGTGCAGTCTCATCAGTGCAGGAAAAAACTTATTTATTTACAAAATTGTATAACATAAACAAAAAAACTTTTTTTTTAACTTTTCGGTCTTTTTTTATTTGTTTAGCAAAAAAGAAAAAACCCAAAGGTGATCAAATACCACCAAAAAAAGCTCTATTTGTGGGGGGGAAATGACATAAATTTGGTGTAGGTACAGTGTTGCATGACCGCGCAATTGTCATTCAAAATGCAACAGCACTAAAAGGGGAAAATTGGCCTGAGCAGGAAGGGGGTGAAAGTGCCCGGTATTGATGTGGTTAATAATATCCTCAAATCTTACAAAAGGGGCTCCACTTAGGTGAAGAAATTCACTTTGAACTTCACCTTATTTCCATAACTCTCTTTAGGTAATACAATGAGGTGGATGGAATGTAAATAAGGTGGATTTCAAGGTGAATTTCTACACCTAAGTGGAGTCCCCCTTTTAGAAGTGCCATTGACCTGGACGGACTGGCATTTAGGAAGTTAAAACAAGGCAGGGAGGAAATGTGATATCACCTCCTCACTGCCTGTCAAATGCCTCTGAAAAGTGATCTGAGCCTGAATCACTTTTCAGTGGAGTGTCAGTGCCTGCTGTAAGTGCATACAAGCCTTTGGGCTCATACGGTGTGCTGGCACTTTTCTTTAGCTGCATGCCCTTAGACTCTTTTAGGTTGTGAGTTTTTGCTGCATTTTCTGAAAGTGCACCAAGGAAGCAACATGCAGCATTTTTTGTGCACTTTCAGAGCATGCAGTAAAAATGTGCAGTCTAATAGGAGGTCTATGGGACTGTGGTAACATGCAGGAAGGCTGCCAGTACACCAGCACTGCAGCCAAACCCCAGCATGCCAGTGTGAGCCCAGTGCATTGCACCTAGCATAGGGCAAGGGACTTTCACAGGCTGATAGAAAGAAAAATCTTTCTCTGCAGTGAAGGGGAGGGGGAGGGCGAGGCAGGGGCGTAACTACAGGGGTTGCAGGGGTTGCAATCGCTACCAGGCCCCATGCTCCAGGGGGCCCGGTAGCAAACCAGTGGGTGAACTTCCAGGATCGCAAAGGTCACACTTGCGACCGGACCCTGGCATTGCACCACTCTGGGGAGGCCCCAAGATTGCAGGAAGGGGGCCCACAAGATTGCAGGAAGGGGGCCCACTGCAGAACCTGTGAAAGAATCCTGCTGCGGGACCGTAATAAAAGGCCATGCAACAAGTGTAAAGAGCTCCAGGATTAGTGGGAAGAGCCCTGGGCTTGAAGGTAAGGACCCCGGCCAGGGGTCTGGGGGGCCCTTCATGGTTTCTTGCATCAGGGCCCTGAAGGTTCTAGTTACACCTCTGGGGCGAGGGATTTGGGAGAGAGAGGGAGGAGAGGTGAAATTCACTTACTTGGACGTTCACTCACTCTCACTGGATTCATTTTAAAGCTCTCTATCAGTTGAGCCGACAGCTCAGTTTGAACTTTCCCGCCCGCCCCACACATTCTCCACATTCTCTTCACGACAGTACTCGGCTGCTCGGAATGTGGGCGGGCAAAGAGAGAGAGAGGTTCCAGCCTCTCTAGCAGCTGTTCCTGTGGAGGAGGGAGGGGCTGGGTATCTCGTTCTGTAAGGCAGACACTCAGCTCTGTGACAGAACACATCGCTGCCTCTGCCTGCCTCGGAGTATTGGATGGAATTCCTTAGTGTACAGCCGCACTCGGCCAACTCCGGAACTGCGCGTGCGCAGTTCTGAGCTGGTGACAGCGGCCTTTTTTACAAAGCATCAGAGCAGCCCAGGGGGAAAATGCCTCCTTTCCCCCCGGCCCAGTCCGCCCCTGGCAACTACTGAAGTCAGTGCAAAACTGCTAGAAAAAAAGCTAGGCAACAGCTACACAGTGGATTGGACTGGAGTCAGTGGACTACCTCTGCAGTATGGCACTCACTGCAACTACTGCAGTCAGTGCAAAACTGCTAGAAAAAAAGCTAGACAACAACAGCTACACATACACAGTGAATTGGACTGGAGTCAGAGAAGGACTACCGCTGCAGTATGGCATTCACTGCAACTACTGCAGTCAGTGCAAAACTGCTAGAAAAAAAGAATGGCAACAGCTACACAGTGGATTGGACTGGAGTCAGTGGACTACCTCTGTAGTATGGCACTCACTGCAACTACTGCAGTCAGTGCAAAACTGCTAGAAAAAAAGCCAGGCAACAGCTACACAGTGGATTGGATTGGAGTCAGTGGACTACCTCTGCAGTAGGGCAAGGGCACTCACTCACTGCAATAATTTTAAATCACTACTGCACTACTGCAGTAGTGATTTAAATGTATTGCAGCAGTGAGTGGCACTCTACTGCAGCAGTAGTACACTGACACTGACTGCAATCCACTGTCTATGTCTAGTTTTTTTTTCTAGCAGTTTTGCACTGACTACAGCGCAGCGCAGTCAGTGCAAAACTGCTAGAAAAAATAGATAGACACAAGCTAGACAGTGGATTGGACAAACTCAGTGGACTGGTGGACAGACACTACTACTACACTTTCAAATTAATACTCCCAGTTAAGTAGAACAATATTATAGTGCAGAAAGCATAACATTACATCATGTTCACCAGTTAAATGGCTTCTTTTCTTTTCATAAATTGCTGCCACTCCACTAAAAACACGCTCACTTGGTACCGAGGAAGGAGGAGCAGAAATGTATCTTCTAGCATGAGAAGCAAGTCTTTTGTACCGTGCCTCATTTTCTTTCCACCACTGAAGAGGATCACTTCCTCTGTCAGTTACTGGTTCCTTCAAATAGAGATGAAGTTCATCATCCAGGCTCATTATTGCCGATTTCTATGAATCCTCTGCATGAGGCCCCAATAAAACGCTGATCATTGCATCTATTTGACCACAATGAATTTTCATACTCCTCTTCTGCACACACCACCCGCCACCATACACTCCATACTCCTCTTCTGACATACTACCCACCACCATACACTCCATACTCCTCTTCTGACATACTACCCACCACCATACACTCCGTACTCCTCTTCTGACATACTACCCACCACCTTACACTCCGTACTCCTCTTCTGACATACTACCCACCACCATACACTCCGTACTCCTCTTCTGACATACTACCTACCACCTTACACTCCATACTTTTCTCCTGCACATACTACCCACCACCATACACTCCGTACTCCTCTTCTGACATACTACCCACCACCATACACTCCGTACTCCTCTTCTGACATACTACCCACCACCATACACTCCGTACTCCTCTTCTGACATACTACCTACCACCTTACACTCCATACTTTTCTCCTGCACATACTACCCACCACCATACACTCCGTACTCCTCTTCTGACATACTACCCACCACCATACACTCCGTACTCCTCTTCTGACATACTACCCACCACCTTACACTCCGTACTCCTCTTCTGACATACTACCCACCACCTTACACTCCATACTTCTCTCCTGCACATACTACCCACCACTATACACTCCATACTCCTCTTCTGACATACTACCCACCACCATACACTCCGTACTCCTCTTCTGACATACTACCCACCACCATACACTCCATACTTCTCTTCTGACATACTACCCACCACCATACACTCCATACTCCTCTTCTGCACATACTACCCACCACCATACACTCCATACTCCTCTTCTGCACATACTACCCACCACCATACACTCCATACTCCTCTTCTGACATACTACCCACCACCATACACTCCATACTCCTCTTCTGACATACTACCCACCACCATACACTCCATACTCCTCTTCTGACATACTACCCACCACCATACACTCCATACTTCTCTTCTGACATACTACCCACCACCATACATGCCATACTCCTCTTCTGCACATACTATCCACCACCATACACTCCATACTCCTCTTCTGCACATACTACCCACCACCATACACTCCATACTCCTCTTCTGCACATACTACCCACCACCATACACTCCATACTCCTCTTCTGACATACTACCCACCACCATACACTCCATACTCCTCTTCTGACATACTACTCACCACCATACACTCCATACTCCTCTTCTGACATACTACCCACCACCATACACTCCATACTCCCCTTCTGCACATACTACCCACCACCATACACTCCATACTTCTCTTCTGACATACTACCCACCACTATACACTCCATACTCCCCTTCTGCACATACTACCCACCACCATACACTCCATACTCCCCTTCTGCACATACTACCCCCTGCCATCCACTTCGCACTGTACATTCCCTATTTAACCTTATTCTGCACTATATAAGTAATCTCAGACACCCCTTTTTAACCATGCCTAATATTTAGCACAATTTATATCACTCCCACATTTCGCCACATTTTATTTTTTTAACCACTTTACCACCGGAGGATTTTGCTGTCTTACGTCTGGGCCGCTTTTTGCGATTCGGCACTGTGCGATTTTAACTGACAATTGCGCAGAAAGATTTCTGTAATTTTTGTTGTTTTTTTTTTAACGAGTAATGGTGGTGATTTTTTGTGGGACTGCGACATTGCGGCGGACAGATCGGACCCTTGACTGATATTTTTGACACTTTTGGGGTTACCAGTGACATTACTACAGTAATCAGTGCTATACATATGCACTGTTACTGTAAAAATGACTGTGGCAGGGAAGGGGTTAATTTTTATTGGTGATCAAGGGGTTAATGTATGCCTGGTGCTTACTAATGTGTGTGGGGGGAGGTGACTGAGTGACACAGGGACAGATCACAGGTTCAGATGGACGGGAATGAGCCACTTTGCCGCAGTACGCTCAATGTGAGCAGTCGGCAAGTGGTTAAACAATGCCTAGGACACAGTTTTTATTTTACACACGGGTCCACTGATTTCATGATATTTCCCTGATCCATATGTTACTGCACCTGCAATGTCTCTGAACTACAACACTCCTGACAACTGAAAATAATGTCTTTTCGTGGAATTTAATATACGCTTGATGCACAAATAACTCTGTTGTGCTAATATGAGCACTTTTGGATATTAATATATGCCAAGCACTTACTTAAAATCATAATATATCAAAATAAATCAATAAAATATTCGATAAAAATAGTCTATCAGGAGTCCATGATATACATGCACAAATTGGATATGCAGGCTCATCCACAGGGAGTTGATAATAGTGAGAATTGAAGGGAACACCGTCGCTCTCCACCACCACTGTGTCGGGGAAAATATAGTAGAATTGGAGACTCACCAAATCGCAATGCCTACCCACTCTCATGGATTAGGCATAAACAGCATGTCACTATCAGTATATCTCCTCAGACACGAATCACCCCCTTTGTTCAGTGGTAGTTCCTCTCATGATGTGTGTATGTAGGAACAAGAGACAGAAACCGCCACTAGCGTGATAACGTTTTAACAAGAATATTTATTCATTAAAAATCATCACACATTCCACTAACTTGCTGGAAGAGCGATAATCGCACATGTATATCCACATATATGTGTAGGAGTCGCCTATGTACATCTATCAGCTCCACGCTGGACGGATAAATAGCAAAACGATAAGAATTCCACTTCACAAACATATCTCCGCCAGTGAATACCGGGGCCCCGGCTGGCTGATATACATTTGTGCACTGTAGCCCGCATGTCACTGACATAGACCTGGATCGGCCTTCTCTCCAGCGGTAGCCGCTCAGAACGCCCGCCGTTCGGAAGATCAGGCAAGCGGTATGCAGTCTTCATTTAATGGAAGGTTTCCACAACTACAAGTCTTTCCTCAATGCCAGTCAAAGCCATATTCACTGTCCATAGCGATTACTGGTAAACTGACACTGGGAGACATACTGGCAATTTAAATAAAACACTTGCTGGAAAATGTCCCCACGAATATTAATAACATTTCCACAACAATTTGTCACAATTTCATTTGACGCCATCTTTCTGAAGAGCATGGCCAGGGATATTAACAGATCATTCATATGAAGAATTAAGCTATGAGTTTGCAAAACCAATGAAATCACAGTGTTCTATATCAAAGTTTCAGGCTCTTCCATTTTTCTCACTTTATTCTATTATTGCAGTTTGTATTGTTTTCATAAATACATAGTTACATAGTAGATGAGGTTGAATAAAGACATTAGTCCATCAGGTTCAACCGGTATAGGTGTGTGTGTGTCAGTGGCCTGCTCATTTCCATAGCCCTGAATGTTATGATCTGTGAGATGCACGTCCAAAAGTCTTTTAAAAGTCTTTAAAAAGTAGCAATACTCCCTGCAGCTACCACCATTTGTGGAAGAGAGTTCCACAGTCTCACCGCCCTTACAGTGAAGAATCCCTTACGCAGCATAAGGTTAAACTGCCTCTCCTCTAATCTAATTGTGTGGCTACGTGTCTTCTTGCACTCCTTGAGACTAAATAGTTTTCTACCTATGCTAGGATCGCCATTGAGGTATTTGTAGATCACTATCATGTCCCCTCTCAGGCACCTCCTCTCCACGGAGAATAAATTAAGTGCTTGTAATCGCTCCTCATAATTAAGATCCTCCAATCCCCTAATTAGTTTAGTTGCCCTTCTTTGGACTCACTCCAGTTCCAGCACATCCTTTCTGAGGATTGGCGACAGAATACTCCAGGTGTGGCTGAACCAGGGTTTTATAAAGTGGCAGGATTATAGCTTTATCTCTGGAGTATATCCCCTTCCTTATGCATGCTAATATTATGCTGACTTTGCCAGCCGCAGCCTGACATTGCATTCTACTACTTAGTCTATCTTCCACTAGAACCCCCTCAGGGGTTCCCCCAGAGCATAATTTACGTTTACTGTATGTTTTTTGCGTATAATTTTTTTCTCCTACTTCCACTTTTACTTCACTACATTTTTTCGATGATTTCAATACTTCTACTCCGATATTTTTTTTTGTGCTGCATAGTTACTCGTTACTATTATAAAAATTACCACTGCCAGAACAGTAGATGGCAGGTTTCATGAAGTTCAAAACATGTGTATTATCAGCGCATACAAAAATAAATGCTACTGTATGTATAAATAAAAGCTGCATTTGAAATAATAAAAAACAATATGATGTTCAAACTTTTGACATCTTTCTTTAATAACTACATAACACAGTACTTGTACTTTTACTTTCAGTACTTGAGTAGCAATTTTTTTTTCAAAACTACTGGTGCTTTTACTTTCAGTACTTGAGTAGCAACATTTTTAAAAAAAAAACTACTTGCAATACTTAAGTACAAAAAATGTTGAATACTTTAGTACTTCTACTCAAGTCACTTTTTGATCGAGCACTTGTACTTTTACTCAAGTATGAGTTTGGAGTACTTTATACAACTCTGTTTTTTTGCCCCCAAGTGTAATACCTTACACTTCTCTACGTTAAATCTCATTCGCCACGTTGTTGCCCACTCTGTTAATTTGTTCAGGTCTTTCTGATGAGAAGTTATTGCCCTACATATCTTTGTGTCATCCCAGTGACTGGGATGACTGTACATTTTCGATGTACAGTCATCCCAGTCACTCCAGTACGATCTGACCCATGTCTCATCTATCCCCCACATTATTTTCTAACTCATCCTCCTTCACCTCTCCTTATTTTTAGCCAAATACCCCAATGAAAAGTCAGCCCACTGCCCCAGAGACCTAAAACCTTCCCTCAAGACATGAATTTTGCTCTGTAAGCTCTCTTTGTCTTCCCAGTGTTGCACATAGCACAGGCAAAACTCTAGAAATAATATAACCTTGAAGCTCCACTTAGTTTCATGCACTTTGTTCACAAACCCCAAAGTAGTAGCAAACAGCTCAAGGTGGACTTATGGCTTTACTACTGGCCACGGATGCCCAGGCTGAAAGGGACATAACCTAACAAATGCAGATCAATACAGAAATAGTTGCACCATTGTCAGCTCCTACCGCTTTTTTAATGAAATTTCCTCCACAGCAAATAATTAATTATATAAAACACCATCCACCAGACCCTGTCCCTCCCTCAACGCATTTCACCTTTGGGTTGCTTAATCATAGAGGTCATAATACATTGTTAACAAACCACTTCTACTTACCAGTAGGTGCTTGTTGATTATAACTTAATACCAAGATATAATTATTAAAGAACAGACACCTGATATGTAATACGTTATTGAAAATTTCATTCAAAATTAATAATTGAAAATGTGTATATTGTTCTTTTTTCTTCCACAGACAGTGATGTCTGCCATAAATGTCCTGTTGACACGTTGCCAGATAAAAGAAAAATGATCTGTAATCCCAAAACATATGAATATCTCTCCTACGAGCTGGACATCATCACTCTAGCTTTTTATTTTATCTCCATATTGTGTTCTATTGTAACTATGTGTATACTGATATTATTTATATTATACCGGGACACTCCAGTTGTGAAAGCCAATAACCGGACTGTGAGCTTCATCCTCCTGACCTCCATCTTGCTCAGCTTCCTCTGTGTCTTCTTGTTCCTTGGACAGCCTGTGAATATAACCTGCATGCTGAGACAAATATCATTTGGGATCTTCTTCTCCATCGCTGTCTCTTCTGTTCTGGCCAAGACCATCACTGTCTGCATTGCCTTCAAAGCCTCCAAACCCGGCAGCTACTGGAGGAAATGGGTTGGAGAGAAGATATCTAATTCTGTTGTCATAATCTGCTCCTCTGTCCAAGTTCTGATTTGTGTTATTTGGCTGTCAGCTTCTCCTCCCTATGAAGAGTATGACATAGACTCCTATCCTGGGAAGATCATCATTCAGTGTAATGAAGGGTCAGTTATCGGGTTCTACTCGGTGTTGGGTTATATGGGGTTTCTGGCAGCTGTGAGTTTTGTTCTGGCTTTCATGGTGAGGACATTACCGGACAGTTTTAATGAGGCCAAGTACATCACCTTCAGCATGCTGGTGTTCTGCAGTGTCTGGATTGCCATGATCCCAGCCTATCTGAGCACCAGAGGGAAATACATGGTGGCTGTGGAAGTATTTTCCATACTGGCCTCCAGTGCTGGATTGTTAGGATGCATATTTTTTCCTAAATGTTATATAATTATTATAAAACCTCAGAGTAATACAAGAAAAAATATTTTTGACAGGGCCAAATCATAATTACTTTTTAGAAACCATACAGAGCAAAGCTCTGTTGACTAGTGCAAAGCATTTATGTTTGAAAAATAGATGGACTGATGAATGTATGTGACTTGACCTAAATAATTTCTAATAATATTAGTAATAACAGACACAAAAAAGCTAATTTCCCAACCTTGAAAAGAACTCTTTGTGCCCCTGTAGTGCCTCTGGCCTCAGAACAGTTGCATTGCAAGAGTATTTTTTGTTATGCACATATTTAGGCTATAAAACGCGGTTAAGGAGTGAGGTGTAAGGTGGAATTCGGATTCTCAGTGCATATAAGTCTATGGGTTTGCTTGGCTTTAGCTTTCCCCCTGCTGATCGGAGGAGAATGGTGCAGTAAAACTTCAATATCTCAGTAATATTTCCTTCTCCATATTGTTGTAGCCCAGCATATACTTCCACATATTACATAGCCCCCCACTAAAACTCTTTTGGTGCTTTTCCACAGCATGGAACCGAGCGGTTCGACTTGCTTTTGTGCTTTTCCACTGCTGGTACCGCATGGTACAGTGTAGGAACGGTACACTACGGTACGGCGGCGCTTTTCCACTGCATGGAACCGAACAGTATGGCTCTCTAAAACAGTACCACCTTGATTGTGGATCCAAGAGGTACCATACCGGTACCATATCCCACAATCCTTTGCATGCAGTCACTACTAGCCACTGATTGGTCAGAGAATCGTTGTTATCCCACCCACTTAACTTTAGTACTACTTTAGTGGAAAAGCAAACCATACCAAACCGTACCGAACCGTTCCAACACCGTACCATGCGGTACCAGCAGTGGAAAAGCAAACCGGGCCAAGCAGGGCTAAGCAGGGCCGAGTAGAGCCAAGCCGGTACTTGCAGTGCAAAAGTGCCATTTGGTACCCAAAGATGGGACAATTCAATAACATCTATAATATCAACTTAACTGGAACAAGTAGCTTAAAGGAGTTGTAAAGTCAGAAGGTTTTTTTATCTTAATGCATTCTATGCATTAAGATAAAACAAATTCTGGGTGTAGGAGCCTCCCCAGCACCCTCTAATACTTATCATAGCCCCCTCTCTTTCCAGCAATGTCCACGAGTCCTTTGGCCGTCCGGGACTCCCTCAACTTATTGGCTGAGATACAGCCGCAGCTCTATTGGCTCCCGCAGCTCTCAATCAAAGTCGGTTAGCCAATCAGGAAAGAGAGGGGGCGGGGCCGAATGGCAGCTCCATGTCTGATTGGACACAGGTAGCTGAAGCTCGGCTCGGGTGCCCCCATAGCAAGCTGCTTGCTGTGGGGGCACTCGACAGGAGGGAGGGGCCAGGAGCAGCAATGAGGAACCCGGGAAGTGGAGGATCTGGGCTGATCTGTGCAAAACCAATTGCACAGAGGGGGTAAGTATAACATGATTGGTATTAAAAAAAACAAACAAGACTTTACAATGACTTTAAGATGATCATCAATCAGCATTTAATAATGTACCTAAAACATTCTCATTGACTCTTGAGATCAACAAGGGAACCCCCCATAAATTTTCTGGGGGTAGACGTTATCTTGTTTATTTGTCATCAATGTAAGAATGGCCAACCTGAGTGTGTCAGGGGGTGAATACAGGTCCCCCCCTACAAAATGTATTGTAAGGAGGGTCTTACTATCATTAGACTGCTGTGCCATGTAGATTAATTCTACTGAGATTTCTCACAAGGTGCCATATGTCAGTCTCTTTGGGAGCCAAATGGTTCGCTTGGTTTGTGGTTCCTGCAATACAGTAGGCTCAACATCATCTAATTTGGTTGATGTGGTCTGGTCAGTTTCTACATCTTCTACTGTTGGTGACATTATGAGGTTCTGTGGGGCCTCTAAATGCTGATTTTGAGATGTGAGCTCTGGCGTCTCAGATTCGGGGACCACCAGGTCTGTTTCTTTGGTTAGAGCAGATGAAGTAGTCTCTTAAGGTGGAGAAGGCCACCACCAGTCTATACCCATCTCTTCTTCCTCACAATTCTCTTCATCTGTAATTAGAATGGTGTCTTGGAACCAAGTTAGTAGGCAGGGTCTGCAAGAAACCGTCCAATTGGGGCTAGCAACCGTTTGTGAGGACAACCAAACTGCTTCTGCTTTGGGAAAGAAATGATTCCAGTGCCATATCCTTAATGGGCCCAAAATAGTTGCCGCAAGATGTGAGCCACACCCCTATACACTACAGAAAAAAAATATAGACAAAAGTGGGGCTTTCAAGGCTCAAATGAGATGGTCAATTGACTCAACGCCACACAATAGTAAGATTAAAACGCATTTTATTAACTATCAATCAATAAAAAGGGCATGAGAACATGCCTTGAAAAACACATATACATATACCACATATATTTAAAATGGAACACAAAGTAGGTAACCAGATAGTAGAGTTTCCCTCAGAAGGATGGATATGCTCCCTGGGCCGCCAACGCGTTTCGCTTGACTTCGCTTCATCAGGGCTTAATCAGAGACCAGAGAACCAGCTAGTGTTCCAAATTGATGCAGACCAATAGTCCGGACAAAGTTTACAAAAGATGATGATTGTCTAGTGGACATGGACCATATATACCAGTTGAGGTTATATGAAACGTATCAGTGCATCTACTATGTAATTGGCAATACACTTGTTATATTCACTTCATTGCAAAATGGAGGTCCAGGAGGGCACTAATATCTGGCCATTCGAACACCACCATAGGAGAACAAACACACAGTTTCCTTTACATTAGGACAAAGTGACTTGGGCAGGCAATCCTATATATAGTGTAGTGTACCCAGGTATC
The DNA here is from genome assembly GCF_965119305.1 of Pelophylax lessonae. Taxonomy (NCBI): domain Eukaryota; kingdom Metazoa; phylum Chordata; class Amphibia; order Anura; family Ranidae; genus Pelophylax; species Pelophylax lessonae. The sequence continues at coordinate 16,093,153 of NC_138768.1, read as the reverse complement.
CAAGTCTTATCATAGATATATGGACTGGAAGCGCTATATGCGGTGGTCCTGGGTGTCCATATATGCATCAGGGGGATTATCGCCCCCTGTGTGTCCTCTCTGATGGCGTGGACTTAATTGGCCCATCTTCCCTTCTGGGTGGTCCTGAGGAAGCTGTTTGCAGACTATAAAAGTTTGATACTTCCAGTAATCAGCTAATTTGTGTTTCCCTGGAACACCCAGATTTTGCAGGAATATTCGGTCCCCAGGTTGCAATTCTTGTATTTTTACTGTAAGGTCAAAATTATTTTTGTTCCATTGACCTTGGGCATTGGAGGACCCCAGCTCCTTTTCATATGCTCTTTTCAAATTCTTTCCTAAAGTAGTGGTAAAGCCATCTGAGTGATCTTTACCTACAGTAAGCCTATAATAAAGCTTACCTGTAGGTACAGGTACAGTAAATGTCTTCTAAACTTGCACCGTTTAGGAAATATTTTAATTAGTAGCATCCGGTTAAGTCACCGGCACATGCGCACTGAGCTCTGAATGGAAATGGCTGGAGCCAGTGAACTCAGAAGGGAGACCAGGTGGATATGGAAGTTCTGTCAGTACTGACAGCTTGCCGCTGGAGGGCTTCATTTTAAGGCAACTCTGCCATAATGTGCTAGTATGAGATGCATACTAGCACATTATTATATTATCCTGCAGGGGTCCATTTTATATTATTTTTCCCGTGGTTTAGGCTATCTACATATCCTTTGTGAGATGTTATTGACGTATGATCTAGGGAAGTGCCAAATGCTGGAATCTCCAGCTTCCCTCGTAAAAATAAGCAGGTACAGTGAATTGCCCATAGCATAATTTTCAATGCTATTGTAAGCATGTACTACAACTGCAAAATCCCTACTCCAATGCTGTTTATTTTTGGCCCAGAGAGCCCAAAGCATATCTAGAAGCGTGTAGTTTAATTATTCCAGCTGGGGGTCCCTTGAGGATGATAGGGTTGTGGATTTCTAAATACCAGCAAATCTAACAGTCTTATAATAAACTTACTCTTGAAGTCTCTTTCCTGATCAGAATGAATACACTGGAGGCCATCATGGACAAAGTACTTTGGCTACAGTTGAGGCCTTTTGGTCTTTGGTGGGAATGCCTGGGTAAAGTCGTCAGTTACTACCAGGACATTTCCTTGCCAACTCAGGCTCTGGACACAGGAAATCAATGCAAACCATTTCCATTGATCCTTGACTTTCGAGATGGGCCATATGGTGAGGCATTGATAGGTAAGGTCTTTAGCTGAAAAGGCAAGGGTGCCAGTAGCCCTCGACTTCACCTTGTATACCAGGCCAATAGAACAGTCTTTGACTAGCATGAAAGCCCTCTCTGGGCCTAGGTGGCCATGCTCATCATGTCAAGCTTCTTTCAGATTCTCTGTGTTTTGACTCTCTAGAGCTTTCAATGTTAGATTGCAGAGGAGATCATCTTGTTGGTCTTTCTGTAAATATTTCTTTGACAACCTGGGCAGGCCTTCACCTCTTATTTGGGAAAGATCACAAGAATATCTGGGAACGCCAATTGTGGTGACCTTAAGAACTTTAGCTCCTGTCACTTCTTTGGCACAGGGACTACCCTTTGACACAGGGCTTGTATTCCTTCTGGGGTTAGTTGCGTCCAGCTGTCTGTGAGGACGTCTGAACCAGAAGGCATTCTGGAGAGAGCACCCGCATCCCTGTTTCCGACTCTGGGGTGATAATTCTGGCTGAATCGGAAATTCAGACAGAGCATCCAACCATTGCATCCTAATAACATCTAGATTGGCCTTATGCAGAACACATAGGTAAGTGGGTTGTTGTCAGTCTTGACCACGAAATCTACATCATACAGGTAGTCCTTTAGCTTGTCTACCACCACTCACTTTGAAGCCAGAAACTCCAACCTGTGAGTGAGGTAGTTTCTGTTAGCAGAGCTCAGACTTCTGCTCACATATGCGATTGGTTGGACATGTCCATCATGCTCTTGGTATAGTACCCCATCCAGTCCATCTCTGCTGGTATTGACATGTAGTTCATTTGGTTTAGAGGCGTCAGCAAAGTCTAGCACAGGAGCATTGGTTAGAGTCCTGTTCAGCTGGTGAAATGCCTGCTTGCACTGACCTGTACACTGGTCTTAAATAGATTCTTGAGGCTTTCTGGGCCCTTTACTTGGCTTGTTTGGCTTCTGTTTCAACAGGTGCAAGGCAGCCAATCAGCAAGTGTTTAACTAACAGCCATGCCTACTAATGGCATGGCTGTGATTGGCCAGTGCAGTATGTGACCCAGACTCTATATAAGCTGGAGTCACACAGCGCCGCTCGTCATTCTGCTATAAATATACTAGGAAGAGGTTCCTGATACTTCTGTTGAGGGAGAGATAGGAGATAACTGTAGGGTCAGGCTGGAGATTGATTTGAGGGAAAGCATAGGAACAATCTTCTGTAATCATACAGTGATCTACATTGATTGTATTGTGTGGGGGTGCAGTGCACGATCTTTTTGCCCGGAGGGAGGGATAGGAGATTACTGTAGGGTCAGGCTGGAGATTGCTTTGAGGGAAAGCATAGGAACAATGTTCTTCAATCAGACAGCTATCTACATTGATTGTATTGTGTGGGGGTGCAGTGCACAATCGTTATGCCCTGACCTGAGCCCAGTAAGGAGGAGAAAGGAGAAAAAAAAATGTTTATCAGTCTGTTAGGTAGGCAGCGTGCGGTGCTGCACATTTAATGCAAGCTCAGTGCTTATGTGTCTTCTTAATCTGCATTTAAAAAAAAATAAATAAATGTTTCCTTCATATTTAACTTTGACTTACAGTCTTTAGACAGACACCGCTTTTCTAACCTGCTCTTCAAAAAGCACCAATGTAAGAGGAAAATAATTATTTTTCAGTATTTAGGGAAAAATATTATTTTTCAGTTTGTCACTCAAATGTTTTTTTTTTTTATTCAATAGCGGAATAGAACAACAACAGTATCCAACCTGTTAGGCGCGCAGTGTGTAGCGGCCATTTACTGCAACCTCAGTGCATATGTGTCTGCTTAATCTGCATTTAAAAAAGCAAAAAACTTTTTTTCCTTCATATTTTACTGTGACTACCAGCGTTTAGACAGACACTGCATTTCAAATCTGCTATTCAACAAGCACCAATTAAGGGGACAATTATTTTTCAGCTTTTCATTCATATGTTACAGTGCGATACACCCATTGCATACTGTTGTTGTATTCCGCTTTGCAATAAAAACACATTTAGGGGGAAAAAAAGTTAATTGCGGCCCTGTCTGCATATGTTACAGTGAGATACACCCTTTGCGTACTGTTGTGTTGCGCATTGCAATAAAAACCCATTTAGGGGAAAAAAAGATTAATTGCAGCCCTGTCTGCATATGTTACAGTGAGATACACCCATTGCATACTGTTGTGTTGCGCATTGCAATAAAAACCCATTTAGGGGAAAAAAAGATTAATTGCGGCCCTGTCTGCATATGTTACAGTGAGATACACCCATTGCATACTGTTGTGTTACGCATTGCAATAAAAACCCATTTAGGGAAAAAAAAAGTTAATTGCGGCCTAGGCTGCATATGTTATAGTGAGATACACCCATTGCATACTGTTGTGTTGCGCATTGCAATAAAAACCCATTTAGGGGAAAAAAAGATTAATTGCGGCCCTGTCTGCATATGTTCCAGTGAGATACACCCATTGCATACTGTTGTGTTACGCATTGCAATAAAAACCCATTTAGGGAAAAAAAAAGTTAATTGCGGCCTAGGCTGCATATGTTATAGTGAGATACACCCATTGCATACTGTTGTATTCCGCTTTGCAATAAAAACCCATTTAGGTCAGAAAAAGTAAATTGCAGCCCTGTCTGCATATGGTACAGTGAGATACACCCATTGCATACTGTTGTGTTGCGCATTGCAATAAAAACCCATTTAGGGGGGAAAAAAGTTAATTGCAGCCCTGTCTGCATATGGTACAGTGAGATACACCCATTGCATACTGTTGTGTTGCGCATTGAAATAAAAACCCATTTAGGTGAGAAAAAGTAAATTGCGGTCCTGTCTGCATATGTTACAGTGAGATACACCCATTGCATACTGTTGTGTTGCGCATTGCAATAAAAACCCATTTAGGGGTAAAAAATAAATTGCGGGCTAGTCTGCATATTTTACTGTGAGATACACCCTTTCTATACTGTTGTTCTATTCCGCTATTCACCCATTTAGGGAAAAAATATGAAATTGCAGCCTAGTCTGTATCTGTATGTGTGAGATACACCCGTTGTATACTGTTGTTCTATTTCGCTATTCAATAAACACCCATTTAGGGAAAAAAATTTAATTGCGGCCTAGTCTGCATCTGTACGTGTGAAATACACCCTTTTAGATACTGTTGTTATATTCTGCTATTCAATAAACACCCATTTAGGGGACAGAAAGATATTAAATTGCGGCCTAGTCTGTATCTGTACGTGTGAAATACACCCTTTGGATACTGTTGTTGTATTCTGCTATTCAATAAACACCCATTTAGGGGACAGAAAGATATTAAATTGCGGCTTAGTCTGTATCTGTACGTGTGAGATACACCCTTTTAGATACTGTTGTTATATTCTGCTATTCAATAAACACCCATTTAGGGGACAGAAAGATATTAAATTGCGGCTTAGTCTGTATCTGTATGTGTGAGATACACCCTTTTGGATACTGTTGTTCTATTCTGCTATTCAATAAACACCCATTTGGGGGAAAATTAATAATGTACCATAGCCCTATCCAAGTTGTTTCCCCTTTTTCCCTTCCACTGTATTTCTATAGTATGCCCTTGCTCTACCTTGGAGAAGCTTCCAGAAGTAGAGGGTGGAGTTTTGGAGGAGCTGCTTGGAGTATTAATGGGGACCCAAGCCAATCCCCAGCAAAGTGGGCTGACAGGGCCTCATAAATACTCATGGGTCAGGCCAGAAGGGACAGTCAGGTGAAAGATGGTGAGGAGTATTCTTGGGAAGGGGTGACCTCGTACCTGGGGCTCAGGTGCTAGAGGGATCCTCTACAACACATGGAGGAAATCCTTCTTGGAGGCACATGAGCAAGGAGAGGACAGTGGGAGCAGGACAGTATGGCCAGGAGTCTCCAGAGGACTCAGCCGGGTAGGCTGGTGAGTGAGTAGTCTGGGAGGACTGAGGAAGAGAAGCCAGGAGGTCTAGTGAGAGGGGCAGCTTTGGCCAGATGGGCTGGAAGTACCTGAAGAGGCGGTGCTAGGATCAGTAGCCACAGGGATGGAAGCTGGACTTTTGCTAAAGGGTGCACTACATATATTCTAGAACACTGTATTTTAAACAATTGCTACATATACTCTACCTAATACATTCACTGAGAAAATGTTCAATTAATGTTTGCCAAAGGTTCTAACAATGAATCAGCTTTATAAACATCCACTCTTAGAATAAATGGTAATTTCTGTCTTTGATAATCCCCATTGTAGGCAGGTGAAACGCGTCTACGGACTTCCGGTCAACGGCAACCACACAACGTCACTTCCTGTATCCCGTGGAATGCATGCCAGCTGCGTTTCCAGAAGGGGTTTGTGATCGGCTTCTGATTTGGATTTCTAAGCTTTTATACATGCTTATGTTTTTTAACAGTATTGTGAGTATTGGTAATCCTTATTTTTAATAAAAATATTTTACGGGCTTCACTATATCTCCTCATTCCTTCCTTTGAGTGACTCTGGAGGGGTACAATTTCTGAAATCCATTGGTTCATATCTGAGGTCCGTCTGTCCCTTGGATAACCCCAGAAGGGGACTTACTGCATTGAGGAATCATTGGTCCAACTATTTCTACAGGCCCACTAATCTTTTGATTCTGGTGAGTGAACCCCCAAAAGGGTTTTTTGAGGCTCTTTCCACTGCGTGGAGCACCCTAGCACTTTTTGGCTTCAGCACCATGCCGTGATGTGGGACTGTTCATATAATTGGAATTACCATATCTTGGACATTTTTTCTAACACTTAATGCACTTTAGCACCATTTATTGTATTTTGGAATAAGCACCATTGCACTTTATGCACCTATTTTTAAGATGCGGTTCTAGCAAATGTGCACTTTATGATTATTATCCTATTAATTGATGCCATTTATTTTTGAAATATTCAGTTTTAGCACGATTGCACCTTATAGAGATATTTTCCAATAGTTGATGTGGTTTACATGCATTTAATTTAATTTGGACATACACACATTGCAAGCGCTGTTTTTTTAGGACATTATATATTCTAGTACACTGTATTTTAAACAATTACTACATATACTCTACATAATACATTAACTAAGAAAATGCTCAATTAATGTTTGCCAAAGGTTTTGACAATGAATCAGCTTTATAAACATCCACTCTTAGAATAAATGGTACTTTCTGTTTTTCTCCAACATCAGTCTTCGATTATTAAGCTGAGGTTTAAAAAGCACAATGTACACTTTTGGGATAAAAATACATCCTAGTATTCCAGCACATGAGGTTTGTATGGCAAATATTTCCATAGCTACTATATATTTCCCTCTGGTGCTCAGATAGGCCGGGATCACGGCAATCCAGACACTGCAGAACACCAGCATGCTGAACGTGACGTACTTGGCCTCATTAAAACTGTCCGGTAATGTCCTCACCATGAAAGCCAGAACAAAACTCACAGCTGCCAGAAACCCCAAATAACCCAACACAGAGTAGAACCCAATAACTGACCCTTCATTACACTGAATGATGATCTTCCCAGGATTGGAGTCCATGTCATACTCTTGGTAGGGAGGAGACACTGACAGCCAAATAACACAGATTAGAACTTGGACAAAAGAACAGGTCAACACCAAGTAATTGGAAACTCTGATTGAGACCCATTTCTTCCATGGGCTTCCAGGTTTGGCTGCTTTGAAAGCAATGCACACAGTGGTAGTCTTGGCCAGAACAGAAGAGACAGTAATGGAAAAAAAAATTCCAAATGAAGCTTGTCTCAGCATGCAGGTTATATCCACAGGACGTCCGAGGAACAAGAAGACACAGAGGAAGCTCAGCAAGATGGAGGTCAGGAGGATGAAGCTCACAGTCCGGTTATTGGCTTTTACAATTGGAGTCTTCCAATAATAAATATATTGTCCCAATATAAATAATGTTATAGCTGAAAATATTACTGATAATACAGTAAAAATCAAAAATAATGAATCTTTCTCATATGAAAGAAAGTCATATGTTTTTGGAATGCATTTCACTTGTCTATCATCAGGCCACTCTTCATCGGGACACTTCCAGCAGTTCTCCACATCTGTAATGACAGAAAAAAAAAAATAGGATGCACTGTATAATCATAAAAAAATTGGTGTTGCACAAATTACATTACATACATAGTTACATAGTAGGTGAGGTTGAATATAGACAATAGTCCATCTAGTTCAACCTGTGTAGGTGTATGTGGCCGTAATCATCTCGCATGATGACATGATGGCATTTGGTTTTATTGTAAGAAATTGTTTAATCAAGAAGTAAAAAAAAAAAATCTAGTTGTTATGAATTAAATTGCTGATTTTAGCAGCTTCTACAAAATGTTTTTCAAATTGAAACTTTACTGCTTTTTTGTTTCCTTATTTAGATGGAGCGCACCCCCTAAGGAGCTGCAAGTAGAATGGGATCCCCACCTTGCACAGCCAGGCACACCAATTTTTTATTTTTTTATTGAGGGATTTTGGGAAATTGGGAATTATGGGATGCCCACTTGACTTCAAACAACTTTCTCCTATATACAGTCTATATACACTCCTCACTGCCTCCATCATACGTGCTTGCAGAACTCCAGCTGGCACACTGTTTGAGGATCTGACAGAAGCTGTCAGTGTCCAGCATTCATCTCTGTGGCTACTGATCCCAGCACTATTTCTTCAGGCACTGCCAGCCAACCTGGCTGCAGCTGCGCCTTTCTCTAGTCCTCCTGACTAACTTTTCCACAGTCGTCTCCAGACTGACACTGTCTCCACAGTCCTCCCAGACTGCTCACTCACCAGCCCACCCAGTTGACTTCCCAGGAGATCTCCCGGACTTGCTTCCTTGCCTCCAGAAAATAATTCCTCCATGTGTTGTAAAGGGTCCCTCCAACACCCGAGCCCCAGGCCCGAGGTCACCCTCCCAACTAGGGTGCACCCTGCAAGGGCCTCCAACAGCCTCCTCGGCACCGAATCTTCATCTCCCACCCGACTGCCCCTTGCTGACATGATTAATGCCTATCTATGAGGTGCCTACCCCCTTCCAACCCCTTTTTTGATGGGGATTGGTTGAGGACCTCATAAATATGCTAGGCAGCTCCTCCTAGCTTCCACCCACCACTTCTGGAAGCTTCTCCAAGGTTCCATAAAGCAGCTTGAGGCATCAGAGATACTGCTTGCTGAGTCACCCAGCCTCCCTGAGTCACTCAACCCTCGACCTAGATCCAACCAAAGCCAGGCTCTCAGCAAGACTACTTTTCCTACACTAACAAACCTATATACATCTAGCACACTAGAGGGTGTTGCACAGAGGATTGTGATTTTTAGTTTCTAGTATTTTCTATTTTTTATTTTTGGAGGGGTTCTTTGAATGTGTTTTCTCATTTTTTGTAGTTGTTAGTTATTTGTGTAGTTTCATTTTTATTTTTTTATTATTCTTTTTTTGGGGGGGGGGGATAAATGAAAGGGGCTCCTGTAACCCTCAGGAGCAATTTAAACCCCATTTCCCTTTAGTAAAAAAAAAAAAAACACCAAAACCACCATAATTGTGTCTTATTGATTGCATTTTGCCAAAATGTTGACATATTTTTGAAACCGTTAAAGTTTCACAAAAAAAAATTGAGAAAATTTTAATTTTTTCATTATGTTTTCAGGTCCATTTAATTGTAAAGGGTGTGCTTTACTGATGTTTTACATAATGTCTTGACTATGGCTCCTTTCACACGGCCGCTCCGTGTGAAAGGTCCGCTGCGGGACTTTTTTTTTTTTTTTCCACGGAGCGGATGACATTTCTGTCATCCACTCCGTGTGCCCGCATATCATCCCATCCGTTTGCGGATGATATGCGGACCTAATGTAAGTATATGGCACTGCGGATGTCAGCGGATGACACCGCTGACATCCGATTTTCCTTCCTTTCCGTTTTTTACACGGAAGGAAAAATGGGTTCTGTTCCATTCGTAAAAACGGAACAGAACTGACAGGAGGAAAATCGGGTGTCAGCGGGTGGTATTCCACTGACACCCGCAGTGCCATTCACTTACATTATGTCCGCAAATCATCCGCAAACGGATTGGATGATTTGCGGACACACGGACCGGCCGTGTGAAAGGACCCTATCTGTATTTTTAAAGATTCAAAGTATTTAGTTGGCTTGGGGAAATACTATTATGCCCTATTGTTGGTATCAGTGGATGAAAATAGTGTCTCAAGTACCATATAAAAGCAAGCAAAGGGCTGCAAGCATTCCCCCCCCCCCCCAGGCTGCAGTTTGGAGACCACTGGTCTAAACAAAAAGTTGAGAAGAAAAAGTAACTGACATGCATTTGTCTGGAAAGGGATACAAAGCCATTTCTAAGGCTTTGGGACTCCAGCGAACCATGGTGAGAGACATTATCCACCAATGGAGAAAACTTGGAGTACAACCACTCATTCAGGAGGTCATAAAGGATCCTAGAACAACATCTAAAGAACTGCAGGCCTCACTTGCCTCAGGTAAGGTCAGTGTTCATGATTCAACAATAATAAAGAGACTGAACAAAAATGGTGTCCATGTGAGAGCTCCAAGACCGAAACCACTGCTGACCCAAAAAGAACACAAACGCTTGTCTCACATTTGCCTAAAAACATCTTGATTATTCCTAATCCCAAATATTCTGTGGACTAATGAGACAAAAGTTGAACTTTTTGGAAGGTGTGCTTCCTGTTACATCTGGCGTAAAAAAGAACAAATCATTTCATAAAAAGAACATCATACCAACAGTCACACATGGTGGTGGTAGTGTGACGGTCTGGGGCTGCTTTGCAGCTTCAGGACCCGGAAAGCTTGCCATAATTGATGGTACCATAAATTCTGCATTCTACCAACAAATCTTTAAGGAGAATCTTCAGTTTGTGACTTCAAACTGGGTTATGCAGCAGAACAATGATCTGAAACACACCAGCAAGTCCACCTATGAATGGCTTAACCACTTCCCGCCCGCCCTATTACAAATTGACGGCGGGAATGTGGTTGAGTTATCCTGACCGGACGTCATATGACGGCGGCAGGATAACACAGCTCTGGGCGCCCCCCGGTCTGACACCCTGCACCTCCGATCTCGGTAAAGAGACTACTGATGTAGATCTTTACCATGTGATCAGCCGTGTCCAATCACGGCTGGTCACATCGTAAATAGGAACAGCCGTTGATCGGCTTTCCTTAGTTCGTGCCTGTCAGGCACGAGTAAAGGAGCGCCGATCGGCGGCTCCCCTGACAGGGGGGGGGGGGTCGGCACTGGTAATCAGATCATTGATTACCAGTGCAGACCCTCGGGGGGGGATGCCACTAGATCCACCAGGGATGCCCACTATGACCCCAGGGATGCCCACTATGACCCCAGGGATGCCCAATATGGCCACCAGGGATGGCAATCAGGGCTCAGGGAGCCCCCCATTGCCCTCCCCATCAGTGATGCCCACCAGTGTCCTCCCTATCAGTGCTGCCCACAAGTGCCCATCATTGCCATCCTTTAGTGTCGCCCACCAGTGCCCATTATTGCCCACCAGTGCTGCCTATCAGTGCCCATTAGTGCCCATCAGTGCCGCCCGTCAGTGCCGATCAGTGCCGCCCATCAGTGCCCATCAGTGCCCACCAGTGCCGCCTATCAGTGCCCATTAGTGCCCATCAGTGCCACCTATCAGTGCCCGTCAGTGCCACCTATCAGTGTCCATCAATGCCGCCTATCAGTGCCCAGCAGTGCCGCCTATCAGTGCCCACCAATGCTGCATATCTGTGCTACCTATCAGTGCCACATATCAGTGCCTATCAGTGCCGCATATCAGTGCCACCCCATCAGTGCCACCCCATCAGTGCCTCCTCATCAGTGCCTGTCAGTGCAGTCTCATCAGTGCTCATCAGTGCAGGAAAAAACTTATTTATTTACAAAATTGTATAACATAAAAAAAAAAACTTTTTTTTTTTTTTTCAAACTTTTCGGTCTTTTTTTATTTGTTTAGCAAAAAGTAAAAATCGCACAGGTGATCGAATACCAGCAAAAGAAAGCTCTATTTGTGGGGGGGAAAATGACATAAATTTGGTGTAAGTACAGTGTTGCATGACCGCGCAATTGTCATTCAAAATGCAACAGCGCTAAAAGGGGAAAATTGGCCTGGGCAGGAAGGGAGGGAAGTGCCCTGTATTAAAGTGGTTAAAGAAACAAAATTAAGGTTTTGGTGTGGCCTAGTCAAAGTCTGGACTGAAATCCAATTGAGATGCTGTGGCATGACCTTAAACAGTCTGTCCATGCTGGAAAACCTTCCCATGTGGCTGAATTAAAACAGTCCTGCATAGAAGAGTGGGTCAGAATTCCATCCACAGCGATGTGAAATATTCAATGCCAGCTGTTGCAAATACTATATTGCAGTTGTTGCCACCAATGGTGGCACAACCAGTTATTAGTGTTTGGGGGCAATTACTTTTTTACATAGAGCCAGGCAGGTTAGAAGCTTTTTTTCCTTAACCACTTGCCGACCACCCACTGTCAAATGATGGAGCGGTGCGGCTCTCGTTCTAGGAGGACATCATATGACGGCGCCAATCTTTGTAAAGAGCCAATGACGTGGCTCTTTACCCATGTGATCAGCTGTGTCCAATCACAGCCGGTCACATGTAAATGCAGAAGTGCCGTTTATCGGCGCTCCTCTCCTCACACTGTCAAAGTGTGTGGTGAGGAGGGTCGATCAGAGGCTGCTCCTCAAAGGGGAGTCCAGGACACGTAATCAGGGCACTGATCATCAGTGCCCAGATTACAGTAAAGCAAAAGCAGTGCCTATCAGTGACACCAAACAGTGCACATCAGTGACACCAATTAATGCCCATTAGTGACACCAATCAATGCCCATCAGTGATACCAATCAGCGCCCATCAGTGACCCCAATCAGTGCCCATCAATGATCTCAGCCAGTGCCCATTAACAATGCCAGTCAGTGCCCATCAGTGCATGCTAATTTGTGCTGTCATTCAGTGCCTGCTCACCTGTGCTGCTGATCAGTGCTGCCCATCAGTGCCACCTGTCAGTGCCCATCAGTGCATCTGTCAGTGCCCATCAGTGCCACCCACCAATATCGCCTATCAGTGCCCATCAGTGTCGCCTATTAGTGCCCATCAGTGCCACCTATCAGTGCCCATCAGTGCCACCTACCAGTGCTCATCAGTGCCGCATATCAGTGTCATCTATCAGTGCCCATCAGTGCCGCATATTAGTGCCTCCTTATCAGTGCCACCTAATCAGTGCCACCTCATCAGTGCCCATCAGTGCAACCTATCAGTGCCGTCTCATCTCATCAGCGCATGTTTTTTTACAAAATCTTCTGTCTTTTTTCTTTTTCTTTTTTTTTTATAAAAAATAAAAAACCCAGCGTTAATTAAATACCACTAAAAGAAAGCTCTATTTGTGTGAAAGAAATTATAAAAATGTCATATGGGTACAGTGTTGCATGACCGCGTAATTGTTATTCAAAGTGTGACCGCGCTAAAAGCTGAAAATTGGCCCGGGGTCTGAATCAAATCAAATCTGTGACATATATGCAAAAAAATCAGGAAGGGGGCACATACTTTTTCACAGCACCGTACAGTTGATGTAGTTTAACTACATCAGAGCTAAGGAAGATGTCTTAGCGCATGGTTCCATGTATTAGATCTTTACATTGAAAGAACAATGTAAGTTACTTTTTTTTTTTTTTCAAAACAGTGAGGTTTATTGAAATTTTTGGTACAATACAAAAATAAACCGTGCATTGAAACTGCAATCAGGTTCATAACACATTGGGGTACAAAAAATACAAATATACAAAATAATCAGCACCGAGAGATAGAACAGGCATAGTAAAAAAAACAAACAAAACAGTAGTCAGTGGCTCTCCGTCGATCCAACCCTCGAACAGAAAATATTGAATTACCAGGGGCGGCCAACATAGAATAGTTACCCACTGCATTACCGAGCCGTATCAGGGCACTGCACCCATTTGTCCCAAATCTTGTTGAACTTCTGAGGGCACCCCCTATGTTTATACAAAAGTTTATGAAATGGGATGACACCATTAACCTCCTTAATCCACAAACCCAGAGTAGGAGGAGTAGGTCTCATCCACCTCCTGGCTATCAGTTTACGTACTATAAACAAAGTTTCCTGAAGAAATATGACAGTGGATTTGGGCATCTCTCCATCTGGGTAAGCCCCCAGGAGACACTCCTTAGGGGAGAGTTGCAGAGGAGACCCCATCTTGTCATGGAGGAATGTGACTACTTGTTGCCATAGAGTCTGTAATTGGGGACAGCTCCACAAGAGATGAAAGAAGGAGGCGTCAGGGTCTCCACACATAGGACAAGAAGGGACCAAGTCAGGGTGATATTTGGACAGTCTAAGTGGGGTGAGATAAGCCTGGTGTATTATAAAGGTCTGAGTTAGGCGATCCGACAGTTTTGGCGACACTCTGCGGCACGTCTCCAGGGCATCCTCCCATTCCTCATCCTCCATGGCCCCCACACTGCGCTCCCAGCGGGTCTTAAGTGCAAAAGCCAAGGTGGTCGAGGAAGGTGTGTGAAGTTCAGAGTAGAACATGGAAATAAGGTGACTGGGTGCTGTACTTTTAACAATCTCAAGGGTGGTAACCGATTCTAGCTCAGGAGGGCCATCAGGGAATTGAGATCTATAGGCATGGGAGAGCTGTAAGTATCTGTAGTGCATGGGGCCCTGGATTGCAAACTGATCCTGCAAGGCCTCGTAAGACCGCAGACCAGTGGTCGTGGAGATATGGCTAAGGAGAAGGATGCCCCTCCCGCTCCATATCGACAGGTCAGGGATGGAAAGGAACTCGTGTAGTGCGCTGTTATGCCACAGAGGGGTGAATGTGTGAAATGGAGGGCACCGAAGCCTGGACGCTACCACCTCCCAGATCCGACAATAGTGGTATAGAAGAGATCTGGGGCACAAGGGCTCCGGTGAGCCCCTGACACCCCTAAGGATAACTAGGAGGGGGTCCCCGAGGGGATGAGCCCACCCAGGGCAGAGCAGGGTCAAAAAACGTTCTCTATCCGTTTTATCTATATGAAAGAACTGGGACAACTGAGCTGCCAGATAGTACAGATTAAAATCCGGCAGGGCCAATCCCCCTAGGTTTGTAGGATTCTTGAGTTTGCGCCAGGAGATCTTGTGCCGGTCAGCACCCCAAACAAAGGTCTTGAGGACTGATTCCATCTGCTTAAACAGCTTGAGTGGCAGGTAAATAGGAGAGTGCCATACAACATAAAGTATTTTGGGAAGGAGAATCATTTTAATTAAATTGACTCTACCCATCACTCCCAGAGGTAATTTGGACCATACTTGAATTTTAGCCTTAAGCAGAGGGAACAGGGGTTGAACGTTATCCGGGACATAATCTGCTGAGTTAGCTGTCACTTGAATCCCTAAGTATTTAATGCGGGATACACATTGTAGGGCTGGGCTTGCGGGGGTGATTGCCTGTGGGCTCTCGTCAAGCGGGAGAATTTGTGACTTATCCCAGTTTATCTGAAAACCGGAGAATCGTCCATACCGTTCAATTAAAGAAAGGGCCGTGAGTAGGGATTCCCGAGAGTCCTCCAGATATAACAAAGTGTCATCTGCATACATGCTGATCTTCTCCTCCAACGGTCCCTTACGTAGGCCTCGAATCCCGGGATGTGCTCTAATGGCCATCGCCAGAGGTTCCGCGGCCAGGGCATACAGCAGGGGGGAGAGGGGGCACCCCTGTCGAGTGCCACGGGATAAAGGGAAGGCGGTCGACTGCCAGCCATTTGCCAGGACCCTAGCTACCGGGGCGCTATATAAAAGTTTGACCCACTTAATAAAATTAGGTCCAAAGCCGTACCGGTCCAGACAGGTCCACAGAAACGGCCACTCTACCGAGTCAAATGCTTTAGCCGTGTCCAATGAGACCACCACCCTGCCACCCATTCCATCGTGCCGTGCCTGGAGATTCATAAACAACCGGCGAAGATTAAATGAGGTGTTCCTCCCAGGCATGAACCCGGCCTGGTCCGAGTGTATGAGTGAAAGGATCACCTTGTTAAGGCGAAGGGATAAAATTTTCGCAAGGATTTTAGTGTCTACTGGGAGCAAAGAGATGGGACGGTAAGACTCTGGGGCGTGTACATCCTTGCCCGGCTTGGGAATGAGCACAATTAGCGCCTCCCGCATAGAAGGGGGTAGGGTTGCATCTTTGAATAGAGATTGAAACAAAGCCAATAATTTAGGAGAGAGGAGTTCCGAATATTGGGAGAAAAATTCAATCGGGAGGCCGTCCAGGCCGGGGGCCTTAGACCTAGGGAACTTGGACACGGCTGCTGCAATCTCTTCCACAGAGATGGGTGCCTCGAGGGCCGCCAACTGGTCGGGTGTCAAAGTGGGAAAGTCAATAGAGTCCAAAAAGTCATGCATGTCAGTGCAGTCAGCGGGAGCCCTAGAGGTGTAAAGAGTACTAAAAAATGAGCGGAAACACTGTGTCACCGCAGCAGGATCAGCGATCTCATTACCCAGGTCATCCTTCAAAGTAATAACTACCGGGGGCCTATCCTCACAATGGACTAAATATGCGAGAAGTTTCCCCGCCCGCTCACCATGTGCAAACAGATTCTGCTTCTGAAAAAACATCTTAGATTTCGCCCTCTCGTAGTCAAGTTGGGAAAGGACTTTAGAGGTCAATTTATACTGAGATTCATGTGCCGGAGTCGGGTCCCCCAGAAAGGCCTGTTCAGCTTCAATTAGATTTGTCGTTGCCCTGGAGATCTCCTCAGCAGCCCGCACTCTAACAGCCTTGATTTTGGAAATCATAGTGGATCTGGCGAACAGTTTAAACGCCTCCCACACCGCAGCCGGGGAGGCAGTGCCCTCATTGTCAGAGAAGAATTGTGTCCAGGTCCCCTCAATGTCGTTCCCATCCGACACCAAGGGGAGCCAGGCAGGATTCAGTCGCCAGGCCGGGGGAGGTCTATTGCAGGGCAAGGACAACAGTATCCAATAAGGGCAGTGATCAGACAGAGTCCGTGGGGCGAAGCCTGCCGTCAGTAACCTGGGGAGCAGGGTTCGAGACAGCAATATCAGATCAATGCGTGACATAGAGTGATGTGCAGCCGAAAAACAGGAGTACGCGCGCTGCGCGGGGTATTTGCTGCGCCAAGAGTCGGCCAGACCAAAGCTCTCCAACAATCGGGAGAACCTGGTCGGGGACGACCCCGGCGGCACCTGGGAGGCGCCACCGGACCTATCCAGACCCGAGTCCATCACATTGTTAAAGTCACCCAGCCAGATCACCGGGGCCCCTGGGCTCTGTGCCATAAACGCCAGTCCCTCCATAATAATCACAGCAGAGTAAGGGGGGGGCACATAGAAAGCCATCAGTAACATCAATTCCCCATAGACTGACGTTTTGAGAAAAACATATCTACCCATTGGGTCGACCTGAGATCCTAGGAGCTGGAATTGTACCGATTTGGCCACCAGTAGCGCCACACCCCTGGAGTGTGAGCTATAAGCAGAGTGTTGCACCCAACCAACCCAGGGACGTTTGAGGGACTGTTGTACACGGCCCTCCAAATGTGTCTCCACCAGAACTATAATATCAGCCCGTACACGGCGTAGGACATTAAAGACAGCCGTTCGTTTAATCTTATCACGCATACCCCTGACATTCCACGTCAACAATTTCAATGCGGCCATGGCAGGGGTAGTACAGTGCGCGGAGCGGAGGCTCCCAGGATCTCAGGCAGTAAGGCCGCGGAACCAACAAGTCCACGGTCACACACCAGCGGCGATATACAGCAGCAAAAGAGCAAATAATTATTACTTGAGGTCAATGTGCATAAAACAGAAACAGTATAGAGATTGTACCAAATATAAATCATAAACAATGGTAACATCCCAATCCCCCCTCCCTGCCCTGCACCAACCCCAACTTGTGCGGGCATGTTCCCAAACAAGTGCCTCAACCAGAACAGGCCCACATGCGACTGGAAAAGAGCAAGATCAGGAGGCCAGGGACCCCCAAGGAATGCAGCAAAAATACAGCAAAATACAAATAGAATAAACAAGGGGGCCCGGGGGCCCAGGTCCAGCAGAAGTCGCAGGGGGCAACAGGGGAGTTGGGCACAAACACACGCCTTAGCGGGTGTAGGGGGCGAAAACCAACAGGTGTATCGCTGGGTAGCAAAGCCTATGGGCAGGTGGAAGTCCATAGGAAGAGAACAGAGAAATCAGTTCCATCTGTGGAGCTAGGGCGCTCCGCCGGTCAAACACAGGAGCAATAGTGCAGGAAAATGAGGGGGGAGGGGGGGGGGAAGGGGGATGCAAAGTCTTGAGTTCCGCAGGATCTACAAAACCCCCTCCTCCGCTCTTGCAGCAGCTTAAGGGACAGGCCATCAGGGAGAAAGTATCATGAAGTCGCCAGGGCAAGGTGGTCAGGCTCTAGCTTCCAGGCCTTCTAGCCAGGAGATGGCGGCCTCCGGATCCTCAAAGAAGTGGGCACGGTCCTCGCCCTCCACTCTAAGACGGGCCGGATACAACATGGAGTACTTGATATTCTTGATACGCAGTCTGCGCTTGACCTCCAAAAAGCTCTTGCGGCGCCTCTGGACCTCAGCAGAGAAGTCGGGGAAAATCGCTATTTTGTGGTTTCCAAATGGAATGTTCCCCTTAACCCTGGCCAGGCGCAATATGGCATCACGGTCTCGGTAGTTCAGGAATTTAGCGATGAACGTGCGGGGGGGTGCACCCTGAGGGGGGGGGCGCCCTGAGAGGCGATGTGCACGTTCCACAACAAAAGTGGGTGAAAAGGATTCTCTGCCATAAGTCTGAGTGAGCAATTGTTCCAAATATGATGAGGGGTCAGCACCTCCAGAGCCCTCCGGGAGGCCGATGAACCGCAGGTTACAGCGGCGCAGCCTATTCTCCATGTCATCTTGTTTTTGGAGGATAAGGTGTACTTGTTGCTGCAGCCTGTCTGAGGAGTTTTGCAATGGGGGGAGGGAGTCCTCCACCTCACTAATTCTGTGTTCAGCCTCACCAACTCTGTCCCTCAGCTTCTGCATATCCTGACGCATCAAAGATATATCTACCTTCACCTCCTCGATTTTAGTAGTCAGCATGGTCTGGCAAGTAGCAATCGCCTCCAAAACCTTGGATGTAGCAGGGCTCTCAGGCTCCTCCACCACGAGCGACGGGCCGGCGCCATCTTGGATCGGGGCCTCCTTCTCCAGCCTCCGGAATGCAGCCAGTTTTGCCGCAGCTTCAGAGCCTTTCTTCGGCGGAGACATGCGGAGGTCGGTGCCGCGGGTGTGCGGGAGGTGAAGGAAGGATTATCGTGCCCGAAGGGCTGCAGGATTAGCGGTGCAGGATATCGGTCCGGCGGAGCTCCTCTCACACACGTCCTCTCACATGCTGCGCCAGGCCACGCCCCCACATGTAAGTTACTTTTAGAGCAGTGAATGTATAAAATCCAGAGTGGGCCACTTTTATAACTTCTCTACTTTGATCCATTGAAGGAAACTTTGACATTTATGAAGACGATAATGATATCCTACCTTCTACACTGGACACTTTTCCTTCAGAACATGGGACACATTCATAGCAGCAGGCATGGATTACGTTGTTTGGAGCCTTTCTGTATCCAGGAAGACATCTTTCATTGCAACGAAATTCAGGTATCTTGAATATGAAATAAAATATGAAATGAATATGAAATAAAATTAAAAAGATCTGAAGGAACCAATCTCTTACTATTGGGTCATTTACTTTCATTTGCTTAGAACATCAAAAATGCTATGGTACACCAAGTAGATGCTAAGCAGAAGCCAGCAGATCATTCATGAAGCACCATAAGCCCATCGGTTACATCATAGATGGAATAAAGTGGATACACAAAAGAAAGGAGGCGCAAGCACCTAGTGCATTACCCTTGGACACCTTAAAAATTTATTTTGATACCTTTTATGTAATATGCCTTGTCGCTATGTGACACCTTCTTTTCCCCGCCTTGACCTCCCTCCCTACCCCCTTGTCCTTCCTTTCCCTACTCGAGACCTCTGTAACGTGATAACCAAAGTTTAACCTGTATGTTTTTGATAACCTTTGTCTACTGGTTGTGCTACTATTGCATTGCCTACTTGATATTCTTTGTTTTATACAAACTTTGATGGAGTTCCTGTTACCTTGTATATGTTCTCGAGGTGCTATAAAACCCAATAAAGAAATATTTGAACATTAAAACTTATTTTGAATGCCAAACACATACTCACAAACATGAAGAGTAAAATTTCATAAAACAAGTCCACCTCAATGTGGAAAGGGCAAATCCCTTTGTTGGGACCACTGATGCGTTTCCGGAGACACGTTCCTTTCCTCTGAGCTAGTCCATCATTCTAAAGGCTCAAATTTATACTGAATATTCCAGCATGAATACCTCCCCCTCTACCATGTACACTGGATGGGGGCCCCAGGGGTCTAAATGCCTCTCATGGTAAGAGATGTTATAGAGATGTAGGATCCCAGTGTGTTGTGGAGCCACATTTAGCATCTATTAAAGGTGACTGTATGATAATGTACAGATGGATAGTAATTGCTGTAGATGTTACCTTGTTTATGTTGTTGGCCAACAAAGGTGCCATATGGCCCTATCCAGTGCACATGGTAGAGGGGGAGGTAGTCATGCTGGCAAATTCAGTATAAATTTGAGCCTTTAGACCCCATTCAGACTAGCGCGACTTGTCAGGCGACTTGTCAGCCTGACAAGTCACGCTCGGTCGCTCGCCATTGATTAGCACAGGACCTGTTCTAATAGGAACGACACTTAGAAAAAGGGTCCTGTACTACTTTGGGGCGACCTGGGAGCGACTTGCATTGACTTCCATCATGTGAAGTCCCTGCAAGTTGTGCTGTGCACCGCGACTTCACAGGTCGCCCCTCAAAGTCGGATCGCGCCAGTCTGAATGGGCTGTTAGAATGATGGACTAGCTCTGAGAAAGGGAGCGTGTCTCCCGAAACGTGTCAGCGGTCCCAACAAAGGGATATGCCCTTTCCACATTGAGGTGGACTTGTTTTTTCTCTTTTTGTTTTTCCCGTTAGAGTGAGCGCTTGGGTCATTTAGTTGTATGGAATTAAGTGGACCTCTAATTAAACATTACCATAAAGCTATACGTATGAGGTCTATCTATAAGTGTTTTCATCCACGATTCACATTTTTTTCTAATTGAAAAATGTGTGGATCTTGGGTGAAAGCTTCCATTTGGTAAAATATAGGCTCTCATGGTATCTCCATGGAAAAAAAAAAAAAAACAACTCTGATAGCCACTTCTCTAGTAACATTACAGCGCTTATAACCAGGGCTTTTTTTTTCAGCTGAAACTTGGTGGAACTCAGTTCCATCACCTTTGGCTCAGATCCTTTGCTCCCGGCTCATCACTATCACTCATAAATACAGAGGTCTGGCTTCTTGTGTTTTCCAAGTGCAGTATGGGGACAAAGGAGATGCCGGTGCCTGGGGTGCAGTGTGAATGCTGACACCCCCACTGGATGATTTCCCTGCAAGTGAGAGAGGCGAAGCCTTCTACACTGTGAGGGGAGGTACTAGAGAAGAAGAGGGGTAAAAGTGAGATGTGGATGGGGGGTGCAGAACTAAGCAGCTGTCGAAGAAGACTGAACTCAGCACTCTGTGTGTAGCGCACTCCTGAACTCTGTACACAGCACACTCCGGAACTCTGCACTGTATACGTAGCATGCTCCTGAACTCTGCACTCTGTGTGTAGTGCACCCCTGAACTCTGTACGCAGCACCAGGGATTTTTTTCAGCTGGAACTTGGTGGAACTCAGTTCCCCCACCTTTGACTCAGATCCTTCACTCCCGGCTCACCACTATCACTCATAAATACAGAGGTCTGGCTTCCTGTGTTTTCCAAGTGCAGTATGGGGACAAAGGAGATGCCGGTGCCTGGGGTGCAGTGTGAATGCTGACACCCCCACTGGAGAGAGGCAAAGCCTTCTACAGTGTGAGGGGAGGTACTAGAGAAGAAGAGGGGTAAAAGTGAGATGTGGATGGGGGATGCAGAACTAAGCAGCTGTCAAAGAAGACTGAACTCTGCACTCTGTGTGTAGCGCACTCTTGAACTCTGTACACAGCACACTCCTTTGCTCTGCACTGTATACGTACCATGCTCCTGAACTCTGCACGTAGCACGCCCCTGAACTCTGCACTCTGTGTGTAGTGCACCCCTGAACTCTGTACACAGCACACTTCTGGATTCTGCACTGTATACGCAGCACACTCCTGAAAGCTGCACTGTATACGCAGCACACTCCTGAACTCTGCACTGTATACGTAACACACTCCCAAACTCCGCACGTAGCACGCCCCTGAACTCTGCACTCTGTGTGTAGTGCACCCCTGAACTCTGTACGCAGCACACTTCTGGACTCTGCATTGTATACGCAGCACACTCCTGAACTGTGCACTGTATACGCAGCACACTCCTGAACTCTGCACTGTATACGTAACACACTCCTAAAATCTGCACGTAGCACACCCCTGAACTCTGTGTGTAACCCCACCGAACTCTGCACTCTGTGTGTGGTGCACCCCTGAACTCTGTACGCAGCAAACTCCTAAACTCTGCACTGTATACGTAGCACACTCCTGAACTCTACACTGTATACGCAGCACACTCCTGAACTTTGCACTGTATACGCAGCACACTCCTGAACTCTGCACTCTGTGTGTAACCCCACCGAACTCTGCACTCTGTACATGATGCACTCCTGGTATTTGATGCCCCTTTAAGATCCCACTGTTAGTGAAATTTTGACCAGTTTTGGGAGGGGGTTTTGGGGGGGTTTTGGGGGGGTTGTGGTTGAGTTCCTGCACCTTTTTTCTGAGGAAAAAAAGCCCTGCTTATAGCCTTCCCTCTGGTAGTATCCCGCTCTCATTGGTCTCTGGTAACATACAAAACTCATAGCTCTCTCTCCCACCACCTGTAAAAGCAATCCAGCAGCTAATTAGCTAGGATAATGCCTGTAGCTGCATATAACAACCGAAAGTCAAGGACATCCATGGACGTCCACCCATCAGGAAGTAGTTAATATGTCATCAAGTATTAAATTCTTTTTTTTTACTCTGTCTTTTTTCCATGTGATTTTTTCACGCTGGATATGATATTGCATGTCCCCATCCGATGATTCTTCAAATCTTCCTACAATTTTTCTATCAATTTTTATTTTGGCTGTAATAATTTCTTTTGAAATGATCCAGTTTTCCAGTTGAAGCTTAGAAGACATTTCTCCTCTTTCATTAAAGAAAATTTCTTCTCCATGTTTATCTGTGTAATGAACTCTGGCAATGTAACTTTGCAGCTGTTTGGAAACAGATAAAACACAATTATTATTATTATACGGGATTTATATAGTGCGTATGCAGTGCTTTACAATGTAGAGGGGGGGGCAGCAAGGGCGTATCTACAGGGGTTGCAATTGTAACCTGGCCCCATGCTCCAGGGGGGCTGTGCGGCTCCCCTGTACACCTGGATAGGAGGGGGCAGCATTTAGATTAACTAATGTCCTCCATTTTCCTCCTGTAGCTGCAGGAGGAAAATGGAGGAGATTGGTTCCTCTATATGCTGCCCCCGCCACCCCTCCTATCCAGTTCACTTGGCTTCTGCTGTCTCTGGGCCCCTGTGTGCTCCACAGGTCCCCCCCGCTGCGCTGCCAGCTTCCTCCTTCCCTCTCCCGCAAGCTGCAGCAGGGGATGTGTCATGATGGAGAGCCGGGAAGGGGTATGTAAATACATGATTTACCGACTCCTTATTTTTCTGAATGAATAAAATTGTAAAAAAAATTTAAATTGTAAAAAGATAAAAAATAATAAAATAAAGATAACAAAAAATATCAGGATCGCATAGGTCACACTTGCGTCTGGGCCCTGGCATTCCACCACCATGGGGAGACCCCAAGATGGCACAAAGGGGGCCCACTGCAGAATTTGTGAAAGGGTCCCACTGTGGGACTGTAATAAAGGAGTAAAGGGCCCCCCAGGGTTAGTGGGAAGAGCCCCACGCTTGAAGAAAAGGGCCCTGGCTAGGAGTCAGGAGGACCATTCATGGTTTCTTGCACCTGGGCCCTGAAGGTTTTAGTTCAGCCTGTGGGGGACAGTACAATTACAAAACAGTTCAATACAGAAGGAATAGGAGGGTCCTGCTCATGGAGCTTACAATCTAAAGAGAGGGGAGGTGGTACAAAAGGTAATAGCTGCAGGGGATGATCTGATGGAGGTGACTTAGGTAGAGTTGGTTTAGGTTTCCCTGAATAAGTGAGTTTTCAGGGACCACCTAAAGGCGGACAGGGTAGGGGCTGACTGAAAAGATGGGAGAGGCTCTGGAGAAGTCCTGGAGTTGAGCATGGGAGAAGGTCAGAGGGGAGCTGAAGAGCAGGAGGTCTTGGGAGGAGTGGAGTTGATGATTTGGGTGATATCTGCAGATGAGGTCTTACAAAGCTTTACCCTAATAAAATTGATGTCCTTTTTTCCCACAAATAGAGCTTTCTTTTGGTAGTATTTGATCACCTCTGCGATTTTTATTTATATTATAATATTTTTTACTTTCTGCTATAAAACATATCCAAAACAAAATGTAAAAAAACAAATGTCTTTATCCATTTAGGCCAATACGTATTCTGCTACATATTGTTAGTAAAAAAATTCCCAATAAGTCTATATTGATTGGTTTGCGCAAAAGTTATCGCGTCTGCAAACTATGGGATATTTATATGGAATTTTTTGTTATTTATTTATTTTACTAGTAATGGTGGCGATCAGTGACTTATAGCAGGACTGCGACATTGCGGCAGACAAATCAAACACTAAGTGACGCTTTTGACACTTTTTTGGGGAACCAGTGACACCAATACAGTGATCAGTGCTAAAAATATGTACTAATGACACTGGCAGGAAATGGGTTAACATCAGCGGTGATAAAACGGTTAAATGTGTTCCTAGGGAGTGCTTACTAAGGGCTCATGTACACTGCAACTTGTAAACGGCCGTTTAGGAGCAGTTGGGCGTTTTTTTCAGAAGCCCCTGAACCCTCCTTTATGTTAGCAGCGTGTGTGAGGAGGCAGCGTGTGTGAGGGAGTGAGTGAGAGCTGTGCGGTGTGGTGAGTGAGAGCTGTGCGGTAGTACAGTAACCTCCCCCCTCTCAGAGTGAGCGGAATAACCGCCCCCCCCCTTGAGACAGAGGGAGAGTCCCCAACCCCCTTCCCCCCTCACACACCGAGACAGTGAGAGAGCGTGCTCCCACACACATAGAGGCAATAGGGACCGGGAGTTAGAGGGGAAAACCAACGTCATACCCCACTAGCTGGCTGGCTGGCTGAAAAGACCAGGAAGTGACAGAGGAGGGAGACAGGATCAGAAGACTGACTGACTGAGGGAGGAAGGAGTGAGGCATCGCTGACAAGCACTGTAAGTGTCGGCTTACGGGTACACAGGGACACACACTTGGTAAGTAAAGACTGTGATTTGATTGTGATTGAAGACTGTGACTGAGGGTGTAGGGTAGTACTTGAGAGTCAGTGAGTACTGTATAGCTGAGTATCAGTGGGTGCTGTGCGACTGTGCTGTGTGACTGTCTGTGCTGTGCGACTGTCTGTACCGAGCGACTATCTGTGCTGTGAGACAGATTGTGCTGAGCGACTGACCGTGCCCTGCGACTCTGCGACTGACCGTGCCCTGCGACTAACCGAGCCCTGTGACTGACTGTGCCCTGCGACTGACAGTGCTCTGCGACTGACCGTGCTCTGCGACTGACGTGCTCTGCAACTGGCCATGCCCTGCGACTGACGTGCTCTGCGACTGACATGCTCTGTGACTGATGTGCTCTGCGACTGACGTGCCTTGCGACTGACCATGCCCTGCGACTGACCGTGCTCTGTGACTGTGAGTGTCTGTAAGTATCTGTGAGTGTAACAGAGTACCAGGGGTGGGAAAGCAGAATATAGGAAGCTAGGAAACAGCCACACAGGACAGTTTTAAATTACTGAATCCCCATTAGATTAGATTAGTAGGTACAATGCCCGGCGGGTGTGGAGATACGACTCGGTGTACATCTTGTGGTATGTATACGTTCCTCGATCATGCGATCGTGGGCGATTACAAATGCACAAAATGTAAGCACGTTTTTTCCCTGGAAGCTCAGGTCCTGAATCTAGGGAGGCAGCTGGCAACACTGAGACGTATGTCCATACTGAAGGAGAGCTGGGATCATACCCGTCAGGTGCAGGCTGGGGCCTGCACAGAGGTAGGCGGAGTGACGGAGGTGCAGGCATCAGAGCAGAGTAGATGGGTGACAGTTAGGAAGGGTAGAGGGGAAAAAGGCAGGGAGGACGATCCTGGGCTGGAGCACCCCAATAAATTTGCCCCGTTGCGTGATGTTGGGGAAACCAGTCAGGGACCAGCATTGCTGGAGCAGAGCGAAACCCCTAGCTGCCAGGGGATGAACTCCTCCAGTGAGGCTGGGAGAAAGGGAAAAGAAAGACAGGTGCTGGTGGTAGGGGACTCAATCATTAGAAGGACAGACAGTGCAATCTGTCACAAAGACCGTGAGCGCTGAACAGTTTGTTGTTTGCCGGGCGCTTGGGTTCGGCACAACGTAGATCGGGTGGACAGATTACTGGGTGGGGCTGGGGAAGACCCAGCTCTCATGGTACACGTGGGTACCAATGACATAGGCAGAGGAAAATAGAGAGTCCTAAACGATTTCAGGGACTTAGGCGCTAAGTTGAGGAGTAGGACCTCCAAGGTAGTATTCTCAGAAATACTACCTGTACCTCAAGCCACACCAGAGAGGCAGCAGGAGATTAGGGAAGTTAACAAGTGGCTGAGGAGCTGGTGTAGTAAGGAGGGTTTTGGGTTCCTGGAGAACTGGGCCGACTTCTCAGTCAGGCACCGTCTCTATGGTAGGGACGGATTGCACCTAAATGGGGAGGGTGCAGCCGTACTGGGTGAGAAGATGGCCGAAAAGTTAGAGGGGCTTTTAAACTAGGTGATGGGGGGGAGAGTACAGATGTAGAATTAGCCAGTGGAAAGCAAGATTCAGAGGGCACAAATGGGGACATTAGCGATAGGGTGTTCAGTGCTCCTAAACCCAGGGTGGGTATGGGGAAAAATCAAAAGAGCAGCCTAAAAACAACATCCAACGAGGATATATGCAACCGGTCAAAATTAAGAGGTTTATATACCAATGCCAGAAGCCTGGCCAACAAGATGGGAGAGCTGGAGCTGCTGTTGTTTGAGGAGGACTTAGATTTTGTGGGGATAACTGAGACTTGGTTCGACAGCTCTCATGTTTGGATGGCGGCCATTCAGGGGTATTCCCTTTATCGCAGAGATAGAGAAGGTAAAAAAGGGGGAGGGGTATGTCTGTACATTAAGAACAGTGTACAGGTAAATATGAGGGATGATATTAAAAATGGAGCTATGGACGAGGCAGAATCCCTATGAGTTGAACTTAAAAGGGAAGGCACTATGGAGAAGGTAATATTGGGCGTATGCTATAGGCCCCCCAACCAGAGGGAGGAGGGGGAGGCGGATCTCCTTTTACAGATAGGATTGGCAGCAAGGATGGCAAATGTCATTATAATGGGGGACTTTAATTATCCAGATATTGACTGGGCAGAAGGGACCGCACACTCAGCCAAGGCTTGGCAGTTCCTGAATGTTCTGCAGGACAATTTTATAGGTCAGATGGTGAACGCACCGACAAGAAACAATGCGGTACTTGACCTACTGATTACCAACAATAATAACAACAATAAGTACAGACCTGCTTACGGATATAGAAATATGGGACAACTTAGGAAACAGTGACCATAGGTCAATTAGTTTCAGTATTAATAATAGTAATAGGAAACACAAGGGTAATATTAAGACACTGAATTTCAAAAGAGCCAATTTCCCCAAACTGCACTCTCTGCTAGAAAATATCAAATGGGATAGAACCCTGGGAACAAAGAACACGGAGGAAAATGGAAGTGCTTCAAGAGCATACTAAAGAAAGGGATTGGCCAGTGCATTCCAAAGGGAAACAAATTTAAAAGAGTAAAACTAAAACCCTGGATGGCTAAACTCCAACATAAAAATGCATATTAATACTAAAGAAAAGGCCTTCAAAAAATACAAGACTGAGGGGTCATTAGCAGCATTCAAGCATTACAAAGAGTGTAATAAGAAATGTAAAGACGAAATCAAGGCGGCTAAAATAGAACACGAGAGACATATAGCGGAAGAGAGTAGAAAGAACCCCAAGAAATTCTTTAAGTATATAAACAGTAAGAAAGCGAGGCCAGAACACATTGGCCCCATAAAAGACGACAAAGGAAATATGGCCACAGAGGACAGAGAAAAGGTGTTAAATAATTTCTTCTCTTCAGTCTTCACACAAGAATCGGGGGGCTACGCTAACCCAGCTTGTAAGGCTAAACTAAATAACACACCTCAGGAAGTGCCGCCATGGCTAACGGAGGATAGACTTAGAACTAAACTAGAGAAACTTAACATAAATAAATCACCGGGACCGGATGCCTTGCACCCGAGGGTTCTTAAAGAGCTCAGCCAGGTGATTGCCAGACCATTATTCTTGATCTTTAAGGATAGTCTACAGATGGGTATGGTGCCAGCTGATTGAAAAAAAACAGAGGTGGGGTACATGAGTCACATGACTTGACTTAAGTCAGACTTAAGTCACCAGTTTGAGGACTTGAGACTTGCTTGACTAAAATTATTAAAAGACTCGACTTGACTTTGACTTGGTATTCATGACTTGAGACTTGACTTTGACTTGAGACATAAGACTAGAAATGACTTTACTTTTTTAAGTTATTAAATATTTGCATTTTCTCAAGATGTGTTAAAGCAAAATTAATATGCCTGTTATGTTTCTGACACCACAGTCACTTAAAACACCTCAGTGTGTTTTGATTTTTAGGACACTGGCTGTTTAACAACTTTAGCCCCGGAGGATTTGGCTGCTCAAAGACCAGGCCCTATTTTGCGATTCGGCACTGCGTGACTTTAACGGACAATTGAGCTGTCGTGTGACGCTGTACCCAAACTAAATTGACGTCCTTTTTTCCCACAAACAGAGCTTTCTTTTGGTGATATTTGATCACCTGTGCGATTTTTATTTTTTGCGCTATAAACAAAAAAAGAGTGACATTTTGAAAAAATAACAATAAAAAATAACAATATTTTTCACATTTTTTGAAATTCCCCCCAAAAAAAGTAAAAATCAAAATGTTTTAACATTTTAGGTCAATTTGTTTCCTGCTACATATTTTTGGTAAAAAAAAATCGCAATAAGTGTATTTTGATTGGTTTGCGCAAAAGTTATCGCGTTTACTAACTACGGGAAAGATTTATGTCATTTTTATTGTTTTTTTTTTTTTAACTGACTGACATTTGTGACACTTTTGGGGGTACCAGTGACATTACTACAGTAATCAGTGCTATAAATATGCGCTGTTACTGTAAAAATGACACTGGCAGGGAAGGGGTTAACATTACTGGTGATCAAGGGGTCAAATGTGAGCCTAGGGGAGTGATTCTAACTGTCAGGGGTGTGGCTTGTGAAGTAATTACAGAGACATGTGATCCTATACAGCAGGATCACATAGCCTCTGTGATCACTTCAGTGAGAATGACAGACGGCTGTGTTTACAGCAGCCGTCTGTCTTTCTTCCTCTGCTGCAGGAGATGGTGAGTGGCCGGCGGCCATCGGAGCCGCCGGTCACAGGCGCTGGTTCCCCAGGTAACCAGCAGGGGTGGGAGCACGCTGGCGGCGACGCACGCTTGCCCCCTAGAGTCTCCTGAGCGAGCAACGTAACATAACGTCTCTTTACCCAGGAGCGGCTGCCTGCCACAGTAAAACTGCGGCGGGCGGTCGTTATGTGGTTAACAATGGAAATACTTAGCATGTTTTTAGTGACTGTGGTGTTGAAACATAACCGGACGAAGGATTTTGAGCTGTTTGGGCATTCAAATTGTTTCTTTAATATGCCAAGAAAAAAGCACTAAGCAGTTTTGTTAATGTTGAAAATAAAACAAAACCTTTCCTGACCACTGACTTTTAACTGATTTAAAGGTGAAAATTGGGGTAGATCAGTATTTTGACTTGATTTGTGACTTGACCAAAATAAATGACTTGACTTGACTTGCTTGACTTCTAGCAGGGACTCGACTTGACTTGCTTGCTTTTCGCCAACAGTAACTTGGGACTTGCTTGAGACTTGAAGGTTAAGACTTGAGACTTGCTTGTGACTTGCACATATGTGACTTACTCCCATGTCTGGAAAAAAGCCAACGTGGTACCAATATTTAAAAAAGGGCCGAGATATATCCCGGGGAACTATAGGCCGGTCAGCCTAACATCAGTAGTCTGCAAGATTTTGGAGGGGATGTTAAGGGACCACATACAAGACTTTAGTAATGAAAACGGTATTATTAGTAGTAATCAGCATGGATTCATGGAAAATCATTCTTGCCAAACCAATCTATTAACCTTGTACAATGAAATGAGCTGCCACCTAGATAAAGGTAAGCCTGTGGATGTGGTGTATCTGGACTTCGCAAAGGCCTTTGACACCGTTCCCCACAAACGCTTACTGTACAAACTAAGGAAGGTAGGTATGGACCATAAGGTGAGTACCTGGATAGAGAACTGGCTCCAGGGGAGAGTACAGAGGGTGGTGATTAATGGGGAGTACTCGGATTGGGCGGGTGTGGAAAGTGGGGTCCCCCAAGGTTCTGTCCTGGGGCCAATCCTGTTTAACTTATTCATAAATGATCTAGAGGAGGGGATATCTAGTACAATCTCAGTATTTGCGGATGATACTAAACTAAGCATGCCAATATCTTCTATGCAGGATGTGGAAACCTTACAAGCGGATCTGAACAAAATAATGGGGTGGGCAACTACATGGCAGATGAGGTTTAATGTTTAAAAATGTCAAATAATGCACTTGGGCATCAGTAATGTGAAAGCAAGCTACTCATTAGGGGGGGAACCTCTGGGTGAGTCTAGGATGGAAAAGGACCTGGGGGTACTGGTAGACAACAGGCTTGGCAGTGGCATGCAATGCCAAGCCGCTGCAAGCAAAGCCAACAGAATACTGGGATGTATAAAAAAGGGGATTCACTCCAGAAATAAAGAGATTATTCTCCCACTCTACAAGACTCTGGTCCGGCCACATCTGGAGTATTCCGTCCAGTTCTGGGCACCGGTCCTCAGGAAGGATGTGCTGGAGCTGGAGAGAGTCCAAAGAAGGGCAACAAAAATAATTAGGGGAATGGAGAGCATCTGCTATGAGGAAAGACTACAAGCACTGAACTTATTCTCTCTGGAGAAGAGACGATTGAGGGGGGATATGATATCAATGTACAAATACTGTACTGGCGACCCTAGCATTAAGAACAAACTTTTCAGAGAAAGGGAATACAATAAGACACGTGGCCACTCACTAAAACTTGAGGAAAAACGGTTTAAGCTTAAAATACGTAAGGGGTTCTTTACTGTCAGAGCAGTAAGGATGTGGAATTCTCTTCCACAAGCAGTGGTATCAGCAGGGAGCATTGATAGTTTCAAAAAACTATTAGATGGGCACCTTAAAGACCACAACATACAGGGGTATACAATGTACGGTTAACAGCAAACACACACATCATAGTTTGATCTGGATGGACTGATGTATTTTTTCAACCTCACAAACTATGTAACTATGTAAGACTTTACAATCACTTTAATACAGGAGTCACTACATCCATCCTTTGGACACAGTTGAAGAAAACGTACCTTCTTTTTTAATCCATATCTTTTTGGGACATTTATGCCTTTAAGCAATTGATGCAAAGCATGAGCCATAGCATATACCGCGGTGTAAGCATAGTAAAATTTTGAAAGGTCTTTATAAGGATATCTGTCTCCTAGAACCATATTTATCCCAGTGCAGTTATATAAATGGGACCGATACAAATAACGTGTCCAATTATTTTTTAGTTCATTGGAAGAAAGACATTGAAACTTCTCTAGCCAAATATCCTCCAGTAAGGGATCGTCTGGCCTCTTGGATGGGCTTATATTTAACATATAATCCTTTATGCCAGGGATAGACTGATCAGGAAATAGAAGGAATAAACTGCAATTTATCTGTGGGATGATGAATTTAATGTACCCATAAGATAAGATAATTCTCCACGGTTCATTCAAGATTAAAGTGGCATTGTAGTTCAGAGATGTTAAATCTACTAGAAATTCTAAAACTTCCATGGAAAATTTACCACAAATTATTAAAACTTCAGTCGTTGAATTTATAACAGGATGGGTTTTCTTTACCTTATCTTCCACATCATCAGTAATACTAATAACAAAGTCAATACAAATGGCATGGCTGGTCATCAACTCCCGCAGTTCCATCGATCTGATGCCGTCACGCGGTGTAATAATCCCAACCCAATTCCATCCAAAATGCTTCAGAAGCTTTACTACAGATAAATAATAAGAAAGATCATCGTGAACTGTCCGGTAAAAACTTGGTTTTATTTTTCTTCCATTCAGGAGTGGGTCAGTTACATTATAATGCATCTATAGGAGGAGAATAGACTATAAA
This sequence comes from Pelophylax lessonae, assembly GCF_965119305.1. NCBI lineage: Eukaryota > Metazoa > Chordata > Amphibia > Anura > Ranidae > Pelophylax > Pelophylax lessonae. Next base: position 16,061,181 of record NC_138768.1, on the reverse strand, counting down.
GATATAAAGAAATAATAGCAAAAATGGTGCAAAAAAATTTACTTATCGCACATTAAAATAATTATTCAGAAAAGACTGGTCATATTGGACAGGAAGGGAAGGGATGAAACCTAGCCTGACAGACCAGGTACAGTGGGGATGGAAAGTTTGGGCACCCCAGGTAAAAATTTGTATTAATGTGCATAAAGAAGCCAAGGAAAGATGGAAAAATCTCCAAAAGGCATCACATTACAGATTAGACATTCTTATAATATGTCAACAAAAGTTAGATTTTATTTCCATCATTGACACTTTCAAAATTACAGAAAACCAAAAAATGGCATCTGCAAAAGTTTGGTCACCCTGCAGAATTTATAGCATGCTCTGCCCCCTTTGCAAGACTGAGACCTGCCAGTGTCATGGATTGTTCTCAATCATCGTCTGGGAAGACCAGGTGATGTCAGTCTCAAAGGTTTTAAATGTCCAGACTCATCTGACCTTGCCCCAACAATCAGCACCATGGGATCTTCTAAGCAGTTGTCTAGAAAACTGAAAATAGTTGATGCTCACGAAGCTGGAGAAGGCTATAAGAAGATAGCAAAGCGTTTTCAGATGTCAATATCCTCTGTTCGGAATGTAATTAAGAAATGGCAGTCATCAGGAACAGTGGAAGTTAAAGCAAGATCTGGAAGACCAAGAAAAATATCAGACAGAACAGCTCGCAGGATTGTGAGAAAAACAATTCAAAACCCACATTTGACTGCACGATCCCTCCAGAAAGATCTGGCAGACACTGGAGTTGTGGTACACTATTCCACTATAAAGAGATACTTGTACAAATATGGTCTTCATGGAAGAGTCATCAGAAGAAAACCTCTTCTACGTCCTCATCACAAAAATCAGCCTTTGAACTTTGCAAATGAACATATAGACAAGCCTGATGGATTTTGAAAACAAGTTCTGTGGACCGATGAGGTTAAAATTTAACTTTTTGGCCAGAATGAGCAAAGGTACGTTTGGAAAAGAAGGGGCACTGAATTTAATGAAAAGAACCTCTGACCAACTGTTAAGCATGGGGGTGGATCAATCATGCTTTGGGGTTACATTGCAGCCAGTGGCACAGGAAACATCTCACGAGTAGAAGGAAAAATTGATTCAATAAAATTTCCGCAAATTTTGGATGGTAACTTGATGCCATCTGTGAAAAAGCTGAATTAAAAGAGAGGATGGCTTCTACAAATGGATAATGATCCTAAACACACCTCAAAATCCATGGGGGATTACATAAAGAGGTGTAAACTGAAGGTTTTGCCATGGCCTTCACAATCTCCTGACCTCAAAATAATTGAAAATCTATGGATAGACCTTAAAAGAGCAGTGCGTGACAGACAGCCCAGAAATCTCAAAGAACTGAAAGACTTTTGTAAGGAAGAATGGGCAAAGATACCTCAAACAAGAATTGAAAGACTCTTGGCTGGCTACAAAAAGCGTTTACAAGCTGTGATACTTGCCAAAGGGGGCAGTACAAGATATTAACTCTGCAGGGTGCCCAAACTTTTGCAGACACCATTTTTTTGTTTTCTATTATTTTGAAAGTGTAAATGATGGAAATAAAATGTAACTTTTGTTGACATATTATAAGAAAGTCTAATCTGTAATTTGATGCCTTTTGGAGATTTTTCCATCTTTCCTTGGCTTCTTTATGCACATTAACCACTTTACAACCGGAGGATTTTGCTGTCTTCCGTCCAGGCCACTTTTTGCGATTCGGCGCTGTGCGACTTCAACTGACAATTGCGCGGTCGTGCGACGCCGTACCCAAACGAAATTTACGTCCTTTTTCTCCCACAAACAGAGCTTTCTTTTGGTGGTATTTGATCACCTGTGCGATTTTTACTTTTTGCGCTATAAACAAAAAAAGAGCGTTTATTTTGAAAAAATAACAATATTTTTCACATTTTTTTATATGAAATTCCCCCCAAAAAAGATGTAAAAACCAATTTTTTTAAAAGTTTTTGGCCAATTTGTTTTATGCTACATATGTTTGGTAAAAAAAATCGCAATAAGCGTATTTTGATTGGTTTGCGCAAAAGTTATTGCGTTTACTAACAAAGGGAAAGATTTCTGTCATTTTTGGTGTTTTTTTTTTAACGCGTAATGGCGGCGATCTGCGATTTTTTTTGCGGGACTGCGACATTGCGGCGGACAGACCGGACCCCTGACTGACATTTTTGACACTTTTGGGGGTACCAGTGACATTACTGCAGTAATCAGTGCTATATATATGCACTGTTACTGTAAAAATGACACTGGCAGGGAAGGGGTTAATTTTATTGGAGAGGGAGGGGTTAATGTATGCCTGGTGCTTACTGACGTGTAGGGGGGGAGGTGACTATGTGATTCATGGACAGATCGGATGTCCAGCTATGCTGAACAGTCCGATCTGTCACTCCCTGTCACTATGGAGATCCGCCCGCTGTGTTTACACACAGCGGGCGGATCTCCAGACTCGATCCCCGACGATCGGGTAAGAGCAGCGGCGATCGCCGCTGCTCCTCCCCTGGCCCGACTCCCGCTGTGAATGAAAACAGCGGGAGCGAGCCTCCGGCGGCGCGCAAGCGCCGCCCAGAAGGGGAGGAGTCCAGTCACGTTAATACTACGTGACTGGACGGGAACGAGCCACTCTGCCGCAGTAGTATTACCGTGAGCGGTAGTAGAGTGGTTAATACACATTTTTACCTGGGGTGCCCAAACTTTTGATCCGCACTGTAAGTAGGGGAGTCATCCCTGGCAAATAACTTTGTCCCCATGTTAAACTGGACATGGGCCTCTTTCCCACAACCCTGACCAAGTGACTGTGGGGGTCTGCAGGTGGGAGGTTTATTGGAAACTTAACAAGCCCTTTAATAATAAGGGGGGCTTCATATCCTGACCTTCAACAGCAATGAATGTTCATATCACAGAATTGGTACCAGCAGAAAAACCTCCAGAGCATGAAATAAGATGTAAGAATGCAAGGATCCTGCAGATTGCTTTGTCTTGGAAAATAAATTAGGTCTTTGAAAAACATGTGCTTGCCCCAGACATTGTGGCTACTCATGGTCCTGTGGTCTACAGCAGTGGTCCTCAACCCTGGTCCTCAGGGCCCACTAACAGGCCAGGTTTGCAAGATAACTGAAATACATCCCAGGTGATATAATTTGCTGCTCAGTGATTGCAGTACTCTAGTCTGCATCTCCCCAAGGTAATACTTAAAATCTGGCCTGTTAGTGGGCCCTGAGGACCGGAGTTGAGGACCACTGGTCTACAGCAACCAATCTGGAATACATTATGGAATTTACTTTGTTGGGAATATGGTGTTCAAGAAGCTTTATGTTTTTTGCCCCCAAGTGCAATACCTTACATTGCCCACTGTTATTTTGTTCTGGCCATTCTGTAAGATTTCTATATCTTGATGAGAAGTTATTGCCCTGCATATGTTTGTGTCATCTGCGAGAACTAAAAATTGAGCTACTGATTCTGTCCCCAATGTTATTGATGAATAAATTAAACAAAATTGGTCCCAGGACTGAGCCTTGGGGGGACCTCACCTACTACTCCAGACCTGTCTGAGTACCTGTTATTTATCACCACCCTTTGGACGCGCCCATGTAAGCAGTTTTCTATCCATGAACAAACCTTGAGGTCGATGCCTGCAGACCTTAGTTTGTAGATTAAGCGTTTGTGGGGAACTGTGTCGAATGCCTTAGCAAAATCCAGGTAAACCACATCCACTGGTCTCCCCCTAAATAGGTCACAGCTCACCTCTTCATAATATGTTAACAGATTGGTTTGGCAAGAACGTCCTTTTGTGAACCTGCTGATTACTGCTGATGATACTGTTGACCTTAGCAAATTCTTGGATATAGTCCCTTATCATCCCTTCCAATAATTTACTGACAATTGATGTCAGGCTGAGCAGCCTATAGTTTCCCGGAATATCCCTCTTCCCTTTTTTGAATATTGGTATTACATTAGCCTTCCTCCAGTCACCTGGTACAGTTCCTGTCATACTGTCTGTGAAGATTAGGAACAACGGTCTAGATATAACCCTACTGAGTTCCTTGAGTACTCTTGGGTGCAAACCATCCGGTCCGGGCGATTTATTAGTATTCACGTTAACAAGTCTTTCCTTGATTTCTTCTGTTAGCCACTGCGGCAAGTCTTGTGATGATGTGCTAACCATACAGTCCTGGTCTGTATACCCCTCCTTTTCATGTGTTAAAAAACTATGAGAAGAAAGTATTTAGCACAGTTGCCTTCTCTGTGTCCTCTGTAACCATTCTCCCATCATTGTTAGTTATGTGTGCAACGTGCTCTGACCTAGTTTTTTTGCCATTAATATATTTAAAGAATTTCTTAGGGGGTTTTTTTTTTTACTCTCCAAGTCATTTTTAGCCATCCTGATTTCATTTCTACATTTCTCATTTGATTCCTTGTATTGGTGGAAAGACGATAATGTCCGATCCGATTTATTTTTCTTAAAGGCCATTTTTTTTTCCGCTCTAGTAAGCATCTTTACATTATGGTTTAGCCAACCTAGTTTGACCTTGACTCTTCTAAATGTATTTCCCATTGGAATGCCATGTGAGATACTTTTGTTTAACCACTTAAGCCCCGGAAGATTTTACCCCCTTCCTGACCAGGCCCTATTTTGCGAATCGGCACTGCGTGACTATAACGGACAATTGCGCGGTCGTGCGACACTGTACCTAAACGAATTTGACGTCCTTTTTTCCCCACAAACAGAGCTTTCTTTTGGTGGTATTTGATCCCCTGTGCGATTTTTTGATCATGTGCTATAAACAAAAAAAAGAGCGTAAATTTTGCAAAAATAACAATATTTTTCAAATTTTTTTATATGAAATTCCCCAAAAAAATGTAAAAATCAAATTTTTTTAACATTTTTGGCCAATTTGTTTTCTGCTACATATGTTTGGTAAAAAAAATCACGAAAAGCGTATTTTGATTGGTTTGCGCAAAAGTTATTGCGTTTACTAACTAAGGGAAAGATTTTTGTCATTTTAGTTGTTTTTTAATTTAACGAGTAATGGCGGCCATCTGCGATTTTTTTTGCGGGACTGCGACATTGCGGCGGACAGATCGGACCCTTGACTGACATCTTTGACACTTTTGGGGTTACCAGTGACATTACTACAGTAATCAGTGCTATACATATGCACTGATACTGTAAAAATGACACTGGCAGGGAAGGGGTTAACTTTATTGGGGAAGGAGGGGTTAAGTGTGTCCCGCCGGTCACACGCACGGAGGTGTCCGTGAACGAGTGGGGGCGGGAGCACGCCTCCGACGGTGTGACATAGATGTAGTACCCTCCTAGGTAGGTGCTAGGCAAGGAAAGTATAGTTGCTCTGTCTGCTTATCAGGGGAGCCTGCTTAGTAGTTAGGCCTGTTACATGTATCCAGGATGTGATTCATCTGGACTGAGGGAGTGTCCCCACTGTATCTAATAGGGGAGCCTGTTGGACAGTGGAGGAAACCCAGCCAGTGACACACAGGCTTTTGTAACTATCTCAGTGGGTTGGCACAAACAGTGATGCATCCTGGGATACGTTATAAAAGCCAAGGGCAGATGTGATAGGGCGTCTTTGGGGGGGGAAGCCAGGTCCCAGGAGGAGGGTGACGGCTGTCTCTCCTCCTGTTTGCTTTGAATGATGGTCAGTCACAGGAGGTCGGCCTAGTGGATCAGAAAGTGTTGCTGAACCCAGAGGTCCAGTGGATGCTGACTGTGGAGGTGAAGGCAGAGCAACTCTGAAAAAACAGTGTCCGTGAGTACAGGGGAGCTTGCCAAGGGGTCTGCCCAGGAAGGGGACCACTCCAGTGGCTAGAGTCAGCAGAGGGGTGTCAGCACACAGGCATTGAGTGTAAAGGTGGTTACCATAGCAACTGACAGTAGATAAACGGCATTAAAAGATCTTGGCTCAGTCAATCATTAGTCCAGGGGATTTGTTTTTTTTTAGGGGTTTTATTTAGAACTGGGATGGGACAAGGGATGAGTGGGATACTCCAACTAGTAACTATGCACAATAACTTGTGACGTCATGGACGCCGCCTCCGGGTTACGTCATCGGAGACCCAATTGAAGCCGTTTCCGGCATTGATCGGGACTCCATCCAGCCAGGGGACAGGCCGGCAGGGTGCTCGGGGCTCCCGGTGGGACGGGAGCCCCGAGCAAAGCCACGGAAGGTGGCGGGAGGGGGGGTGTCCCCTCCCGCTCACCCGAGTAACGATCGAGCAGCTCCCGAGCCGCATTGGTCGTTACCGACGGACCGCCAACCGTCGGCTGTAAACCACGGTACCGGGATGGTGTCTCTAGCTAGAGGCATCATCCCGGTATACTACCGTAAAGTTTGCCGACGTAGTCCTACGTCACTTTGCGGTAAGTGGTTAAGGTGTGAAGAACGAGCCCTTAATGTTAAAAATTTTAATAAACAAACATGAACATGTTCAGTAACAGATTTGTGTTGAAAATTGTGTATATTTTGCAAAACTTTAAGTGTTCAAAATATCGGCCCGTATCGGCCGATACGATATGCAATGGCCAAAATATCAGTATCGGCAAAGAAAAAACGATATTGGTCGATCCCTAATACAGGGCTTACAGTGGCCACATGTATTGCTTGAAAAAAAAAAAAAACATATTTTAACCACTCCAATCCACTGTCTAGCTTTTTTCTAGCAGTTTTGCACTGACTGCAGCGCAGCGCAGTCAGTGCAAAACTGCTAGAAAAAAAGCTAGAAAAAAGCTAGACAGTGGAATGGAATGGATTGGAGTGGACACTAGTACTACACTACTACACTTTCAATACTCCCAGTTAAGTAGACCAATATTATAGCACAGAAGCATAACATTTCAGCATGTTCACTATTGAAATTTGAAAGACACTATTGAAATTGAATATAGGCTTAAAAAAAACTGTCTGGCTGGCATCCTGTGGTGATGAGTGGCTGGCACCCTTTGTTGGGTGGCTGGCTGGCTGGCACCCTCTGGTTGATGGCTGGCTGGCAACCTGTGGTGGGTGGCTGGCTGGCTGGCTCCCTGTGGTGGCTGGCTGGCACCCTTTGGTGGGTTGCTGGCTGGCACCCTTTGGTGGGTGGGTGGCTGGCTGGCACTCTGTGGTGGGTGGTTGGATGGCTTGCACCCTTTGGTGGGTGGGTGGCTGGCTGGCACCCTGTGATGGGTGGTTGGCTGGCACCCTGTGGTGAGTGGGTGGCTGGCTGTCTGGCACTCTTTGGTGGCTGGCTGGCACCCTTTGGTGGGTGGCTGGCTGGCTGGCACCCTCTGGAGGGTGGCTGGCTGACTGGCTGTCTGGCACCCTTTGGTGGGTGGCTGTCTGGCTGGCACCCTGTGGTGGGTGGGTGGCTGGCGGGCTGGCTGGCACCCATTTGTGGGTGGCTGTCTGGCTCCCTGTGGTGGGTGGTGGGCTGGCTGGCACCCTGTGGTGGGTGGCTGGCTGTCTGGCACCCTGTGGTGAATGGCTGGCTGGCTGGCACCCTTTGGTGGGTGGCTGGCACCCTGTGGTGGGTGGGTGGGTGGCTGGCGGGCTGGCTGGCACCCTTTTGTGGGTGGCTGTCTGGCTCCCTGTGGTGGGTGGCGGGCTGGCTGGCACCCTGTGGTGGGTGGATGGCTGTCTGGCACCCTGTGGTGAATGGCTGGCTGGCTGACACCCTTTGGTGGGTGGCTGGCTGGCAAACTTTGGTGGGTGGCTGGCTGCACCATTTGGTGGGTGGATGACTGGCACCCTTTGGTGAGTGGCTGGCTGGCACCCTGTGATGGGTGGCTGGCTGTCTGGCACCCTTTGGTGGGTGGCTAGCTTTTACACAAAACAAGGTCCATAAAGACATGAATGAGCGAGTTTGGGGTGGAGGAACTTGACTGGCCTGCACAGAGTTCTGACCTCAACCCGATAGAACACCTTTGTATTGAATTAGACCAGAGACTGCGAGCCAGGCCTTCTTGTCATACTTCAGTGCCTGACCTCACAAATGCGCTTCTGGAAGAATGGTCAAACCTTCCCATAGAAACACTCTGTCGGGGTTATTGGGGGTTGATTAAAATAATAATAGGTAAAAAGAAAAGTGATTTTAAAAGCCATGTATTCATATTATGCATATAAGATTCTGAATGGTGCAGCATGACTTCCATTTTGTTTTTAAGGTCAAACAAAGTTCATATATACTTGTTAAACAAAATGTCTCGTACAAGCTTACAAGAGAGCATAGAATTTCAACAATAGGGTCTTATAATTTCAGCAGACATTTCTATTTCTTTTGTCATAAATAAGCTTATACATTGACATCTCTATCAGATAACAGATGTTAAGGGGATGGTAGTGTCAGTCTGTCTATAAGTATTTAACAATAGACAATGGCTCAGTGTTTTTCATCAGACATATAAAATATAAATGTTAAAGGTACATTATTATATGTGAGAAGATATTAGCCATAATTATGTCATTATCTTATGTAAGGCATATACATATATAATTAGGAATGTTGTATCACATTTTGGGTGTATATTCTCATAGTAGTATCTTACTTAGACTTAAAACTAAAGTGAATACTAATTACTTCATGTTAAGGCATGTGGTAGGAGTGTTTATATAAGAATTGCTTTAGTCTCGTTTAAGTGCTCAAAGGTGTCGTAAATATTACAATCCTAGTCTAGATGTCTGACAGTTGTGTCACAATCCAAATAAGTAATGGCTTCTCACTAGCCGACAGGTCAGAGGTCATTAGATAAGAAGGATGGGTAAATGTTTTAATTATGTTGAATGCAAAATCTAATGAACGGTACGACACTGCCCTCTGCAGGCAAAATACCAGGTGCAGTCTTGAGATAATTTTAGATATTCCCATATAAAAATATTATATTGTGTTAAATAATATAATTATTGAAATGGCATTACTTGCCAAGGTGAATGATGGAGATACAGGTGGACATTTATGTATGTACTGGGAGTCTGGACAAAGTTTTATGATATGTTTTATGATTACTCTCACATATAGAGAAATCATCATTTAATTTCATTATACCATGTATGGGGTTAATTATCAAAAGAGGTGTGTCTCTGACCTCACCAGTTTAGGTATAGAATATCCCGACCAATAGGGATAATGTTTCATCCCTCTGGGTTTAACTTATGGTAATTTTTATAGCTCTTTGTTCTTACAATATAAAAGACCAACCCAGATGAGAGAGAGGACACACATTACACTGCCCATCAGACAATACACTTACATCACACACACTATTACATTACTCAATAGACTCATCCAGACATGCTCCATTTTGTCCATCATTCATCTGAAACTTTGAGGGACGCCAAAGGAAACTCCTCCCTCACTGGCATCCATCTTAAGACTCTGGTAACCATTTGAAGCTAGCGGCCATCTTAAGTGTGGTAATTATGCCTTGCTATGTTATTTGATTTTATTCAATAATTGTTTATTTCCTGCCTTATATGTTTTATATTGCATATTTAAGGGTAATGAGATTACAATCCCAGCCGTATAAGCCATGGTAGATTTTTCTCTAAAAAGCTGATTTTTGTTTTATACATTTTTATTAATATCAGATTAAGTGCATTATTTGCAATTTTAAGTCTTCCGTCTTGCATGGCTTATTCTCACTCATCTGCAGTGACGTGACTTTCGGCTATGCATTACGCAGACCATTGTAGTCTGTTTATATAGAACATTATTTTATGGCTTATACTATACCTGGAGAAATGGTAATCTTACTTTAGTTTTGCTTTCACTTTGTTTCATTTTGTTTCAGTTTCACTTTCATTATTGAGCTAAACATCACATTGCATTGATTATTGAAGTTAGTATTTTTTTTGTAGAGTTATCTTTTTGTGTCACTTCTTGTTTGGTCATATATCGTGTTTGCATGTCTTGAGAATAAATATTTTTATATATATTCCATACTGTAGACTATACTCACTAAGATTGGTATATGCTTTTAAAAAGAAATTAATCAATTAAAAATAATTCACGACATTGATTTATGGCAATAGGTGAAGACTCTCCTTTTTCACAGATCTTTGCTTAACCATGAATACATTGCTATATTCAGAGCAGTATAAATATTCTGACATAATTAAGTACGAGCGCGAGATATTTATTATTAAATATTCTTAGAACTCCTAAACCTTGTGGACAGCCTTCCCAGAAGAGTTGAAGCTGTTATAGCTGCAAAAGGGTGGGCCAACTCAATATTGAACCCTACGGACTAAGACTGGGATGCCATTAAAGTTCATGTGCGTATAAAGGCAGGCATCCCAATATTTTTGGTATTATAGTGTATTTTACTGCAAACAGACAGGTTAAGTCAATGAAGGCTATGTTGGCTTGGGCCTTTTCCCAACACATTTTTTTTATTTGAGTCCCCTGGAGATGTTTAGGCTACACCGCCCTGTTGGCTGATCTGCATGCCTAAAGAATCTTCAGTGCTACTACTAAACATTTTTATTATGCACAGGCAGGACCACTGATAGCACTTACCTGGGTAAACCTTTGTAGGCTTAGTATTTGGGCCAGTACAACAGTTGTCGAAAAACCAGTGTTACCAATAAAACCAGCAACCTCACCATGTCCTGTGCAGGAATAATTAGGAGTCCCTCTCTGGTAACCTGACATTATTATGAAGGCATATTTGATTGAGTTTTTTGGATCTGCACATGTGTCATAGATGTGATAACCCAGAGTAATGTTGGGCAGAAGATTGGAGTCCTTATTAATCTCCTCAATCGCAAATATAAAGGCCAGGAGTCTTCTGTATTCCACCACGCAGATGCTGTGAAATGATAAGGATGTCAATTTCCACCTTAATATTAAACATTAAAATTTGAGACCAAAATCATCCAAAGTTTTAAATATGTAGGTATCAATTTAACTAGTAACAAAAGCAAAGAGGATTGGGTTGTCTGATCATTGATCTATAAGTTTACTTACATGGGTACCAATTCTGTTAGTCTGACTCTCCTCAGGACCCACCCAGGTCTTATAATACTTCAAAAGTCCTCTATGTAGGAGGTTTCTGAAAATGTAGAATTTTTGGCGGTGCGACAAACTTGTAGATCATAGGATTAGAATATCAGGTAAAATGTCCTTGGACAAAGTGATATTTGCTTAGTTTTACCCACTACTGCTACTACCAATACTACTATCACTATCATAGCCGCTGATAGGGGGGGACCACCAGCCCTCTTGTAGGGGTCCCGAGTACACAAGGGGGCCCACACAGAGAGGGGGATTAGTGATGGACAACAAACACAGAAATCTTCCTCCAGCACCTGAATCTGATCTGTCCCTCTCCCTGCTATCAGCTTTTATCTGTTGAGAAAGAGACAGTCGTCTCTCACTAATCCCTCTCCCTGTGTGCCCCCCCTCCCAGCACTTATCTCTGCTCAGGAGTTTATTTGTAACTTTGTTTCTCTCTTTCTGTCTCTCTGATCACTGAGCTCCAACTGCCCAGCCTGTATAAGTTTCTCATCTCATCTTCTTTTTTATTTAACATAGTTCTTTTTTTTTAGATTTAGCAGGAATTATGCGAGTTATGTTATATTTGTGTCTGATAATAGTGATTTTGTTGTAATTTTAGCTAAATATATCTTTAATATTTTTTTTTGAGGGGGCCCTGCCAGGTAGTCTGTACGGATTTCTAACAGCAGCCCTGATCACTACTACTACTAATATTAATAATAATCATCACCATCATCATCAATCATCCATCGTCCACATCATCATCCTAAAACACTTTACTAAAAACCCTGGACCTTAGATATGGAATATGCCTGGATTAATTTACAAAACATCTGTAAAACAAATATTTAATCTTACAAAATAAAATAAAAAAAAATCAAATTAATTTACATGTTATATATATAGATGTAAAATAAAATACATAATTGTTTCTGTGTGCATAAAAAAGTTCTCTGTGCATGGAATTTCTGAAAATTTGGAATTCTTGGTGGTGTGACAAACTTGCAGATTATAAAATCAGAATATCGGGTAAAATTCCCTGTGCAAAATGACGTTTTCTTAGTTTTATCCACTACTACTACTGCTGCTGCTCCTGCTACTACTATTACTGATACTGCTACTACTAATAATGATAATAATAGTAATAATATTAATAGTAACAATATTACTAAAATTATGGTTAAAACACTTTACAAAAAAAAAAAAAAAACCCTGAACCTTAGATATGTAATACGGTTAAATTAATTTGCAAAACATTTTGTAAGAAAAATATAAAATCTAGCAAAGTAAAATGAAAAAAAAAGTTAAAATACATTTTAAATTCCTACATAGAAATTAAATATAAATTACATAATTGCTTCTGTACAAATTAAAATGTACAACCATATGAGCGAAAAGGTAACACACTACTTCCAAATTACCTTATGTAGGAAGCAGTGCTGGGGGTAACTAGTTACAAAGTAACGGATTACAGTAACTACATTACTTTTTTTGGTAACGAAGTAACGTAACTAGTTACAATACTAATATTGGTAACTACACTACTTTACTAGGCTATAGGAGGTAACTACACTACTTTACTAGGCTATAGGAGGTAACTACTCTACTTTACTAGGCTATAGGAGGTAACTACACTACTTTACTAGGCTATAGGAGGTAACTACACTACTTTACTAGGCTATAGGAGGTAACTACACTAATTTACTAGGCTATAGGAGGTAAATACACTAATTTACTAGGCTATAGGAGGTAACTACACTACTTTACTAGGCTATAGGAACGCGCTTTCCTGCGTTACCCAAGCCGTGCGATACAATCGTTATTTCGAAGAATAGAGAGGGATGAAGTTTATGACTTTTTGTTGCACTTTATGTTTTATTCTGTTTTTTCAGGTTTTGTTCTCATGTTTCCCAAAGCCTGTGTTTATACAATAAACTCTATGCAGAAAGAGTGTCATGTATCTTCTTCTACACGGTCAATTAAGAAAGAGGAAGGTAAAGTAATAAGTAGTGAAGTTACTTTTCAAATGCAGTAACTAGTAAAGTAATCTCATTACAATTTACAGAAGTAACTAGTTACATTTTTTGAGTAACTACCCCAACACTGGTAGGAAGTTCATAGCATACAGTAGTTTCCCATGCCTCTAATCCTAATTCTGTCCTTCCTCTAGTCCTAACTCTGACCTTCGTCTAATCCTAACTCTGACCTGCCTCTAATCCTAAATCTGACCTGCCTCTAATCCTAACTCTGACCTACCTCTAATCCTAACTCTGATCTTCGTCTAATCCTAACTCTGACCTGCCTCTAATCCTAACTCTGACCTGCCTCTAATCCTAACTCTGACCTGCCTCTAATCCTAACTCTGACCTTCCTCTAATCCTAATTCTAACCTGCCTCTAATCCTAACTCTGACCTTCCTCTAATCCTTACTCTGACCTGCCTCTAATCCTAACTCTGACCTGCCTCTAATCCTAACTCTGACCTGCCTCTAATCCTAACCCTGACCTTCCTCTAATCCTATCTCTGTCATTCCTCTAATCCTAACTCTGACCTGCTTCTCAGAGTTCCAAACTGAATTGTGGCCAAAATGTTTGTTATTTAGAGAATCAGAGGTATCCAAATGTATGAATCACAAGAGTAATGAATTTCAACAAATCTGAAATAAATAACAAAATAAAAGGAAATAATATAACAAAATATCCATTTAAAAAATGAAATGCATTTGAATTTTAAACGTTTGAAAATTTATTTGAATTAGAAAAGTGTGAATTTGAAAAACCTGCCTCTAATCCTAACTCTGACGCTCCTAATCTTACCTCTGTCCTACCTCTACTGTAATCCTAATCCTTACCTGCATGTAATAATAATCTTAAACTGCACCTAATCCTAACTCTAAACAGCCTCTAATCCTAACTCTAACCTGCCTCTAATCCTAACTCTAACCTGCCTCTAATCCTAATTTTGACCTGCCTCTAATCCTAACTCTAACCTGCCTCTAATCATAACTCTAACCTGCCTCTAATCCTAACTCTAACCTGCCTCTAATCCTAACTCTAACCTGCCTCTAATCCTAACTCTAACCTGCCTCTAATCCTAACTCTAACCTGCCTCTAATCCTAACTCTAACCTGCCTCTAATCCTAACTCTAACCTGCCTCTAATCCTAACTCTGACCTGCCTCTAATCGTAACTCTGATCTGCCTCTATTCCTAACTCTGACCTGCCACTAATCCTAACTCTGACCTGCCTCTAATCCTAACTCTGATCTGGCTCTAATCCTAACTCTGACCTGCCTCTTATCCTAACTGTGACCTGCCTCTAATCCTAACTCTAACCTGCCTCTAATCCTAACTCTAACCTGCCTCTAAACCTAACTCTGACCTGCCTCTAACCCTCACTCTAACCTGCCTCTAATCCTAACTCTAACCTGGCTCTAATCCTAATTCTAACCTGCCTCTATTCCTAACTCTGTCCTGCCTTTAATCCTAACTCTAACTTGCCTCTACATCTGACTCTGACCTGCCCCTAATCCGAACTCTGCCCTACCTCTAATCCTAACTCTAACCTGCCTCTACATCTGACTCTGTCTGGCCTCTAATCCTAACTCTGACCTGCCTCTAATCCTAACTCTGTCCTGCCTCTAATCCTAACTCTGTCCTGCCTCTGATCCTAACTCTGTCCTGCCTCTAATCTTAACTCTGAACTGCCTCTAATCCTAACTTTAACCTGGCTTCATTCCTATCTTCTGATTGGCTGTGGTGGCCGTCAGTCTCGCATAAATAGATCTAGCCGCAAGCAGGAAGTGATGTCTATGAAAACGCCCATTAAGGTGGGCGAAAAGCGTCAACGCACTTCCTGTTGACGGCATACCACACGGCGTCACTAGCTCCATCTCGTGGAACGCAAGCCGGCGAGCGATCCTGGAAGTTGACGCATACTACGTTCTCATGTGGTTTATCTAAACTCTGTCAATTTTATCTACATTTGTGAGTAGTTCTTTTTGCTTAAATATATTTAATACAAGTCATTATGGGCTTCACTATGTCTGGCTCCTCCCCTTCTTTCTGAGTGCTTAACCGAGAGGGACCATTAGCAAAGTTTGGAGGCTCGTCTGGTGGGATACAGATCCATCCATCCCCAGGGCTGTTTTGGAGAGTTACTGCTTCTTGAGGCTTGATTACTCTTTAGCATCTGGTGAGTGGATCCCCAAAAGGGGCCGTTTGGAGCACTTTTATCACTGCGTGGAGCACATCAAGCACTTTCTGTCCAGCACTTTATTTGAATATTTTAATGGACTCATAATTTTGGACTGCACTTTATTTTGCACCAATTAACTTTAGCACTAAAGCATTTTGATTATTGCACTTTTATATATATTTTTTATATATATTAATTTTTTACTGCCATGCTTTTATCACTAAGTGCACTTTATATTGTTCATTATTGAAGGATTGTATTTACTCATTTTACACTTTCCTGTTAGCGCTGTTTTATAACATTTCATTCTACCTTGGTTTTTACCTAAGTGGGCAGCAGCTTCAGGTAGCACTATTTTACATATAATATAATTTCTAGCGCAGGTTTTAAGTTTACGTTTACACATGCCTCTAATTCTAACTCTGACCTGCCTCTAATCCTAACTCTTTTCTGCCTCTTATCTTAACTCTGAAGTGCCTCTAATCCTAACTCTGAAGTGCCTCTAATCCTAACTCTGATTTGACCCTAATCCTACCTCTCTCCTGTCTCTAATCCTAACTCTGACCTGTATATACTGTAATACTAAATTTAAACTGCACCTGATCCTAAATCTGACCTGATGTATAAACCCAACTTTGACCTGCATCTAATTCTAACTCTGACCCATATCCCATCCTAACTATGCCCTAACTTTGACCTGACTCCCATCTGAACTTTAACCCCTATCTAATCCTATCTCTGAAATTAATTCTATATCAATGACTCTGATGTGTATTGACAAAATTCAAGAAAAACAGGTTTGGTAATCAGATTACTTTCTGCCACCCCTAGATTCTATTAGCATGAAATGTTTTAAAGGATATGTAGCAGAGCAGGATCATACAATTATGCCAAGTCTAAAGTTTTTAGTAAAACATGTAAACAATATTTTGATGCCTAAGAAAAAGAAAGGGGGGGGGGAATAAAAAAAGAAGGTTGAGTAGAGAAAGTACGTGAGAAAGTTGCACATTTCTGATTTTTTTTTTTACCAAAATTGTAATAAAAAACAGTAGCTTTAAAAGATGTATCATATATAGCTAAAAAAAAAAAAAAGTACAACTCATAACAGCAAAAACAAAACCATAAAATATACATTTTTAATGGATTTTTGTTTTCTTTGAATTTTTTTTTAAGTTGTCTAATTGCACATAGTTACATAGTTGGTTGAAAAAAAAAAAAAAAAAAAAAAAACACAAGTCCATCCAGTTCAACTAACCGGAGAAAAAAAAATGTGGAAAAATTTGGACAATTTTTTAGAATTTTATATTTGTCTTTCAAGGGATCTAACATTGATGTTTTGGTCATATATGTTTAAATGTAAATCAATGTTATAAAAAAAAATGAGACTTTAGGAAAAAAATAGGCATGCTTGTGTGGATGATCACCTTTTTTTACCAAAATTGTAATAAAAAACAGTAGCTTTAAAGATGTATCATATTATCATATATAGTTAAAAAAAAAAAAAAAAAAACATTAAATACATTTTTAGTGGATTTTTGTTTTCTTTGAATTTTTTTTTAGGTTGTCCAATTGCACATAGTTGCACATAGTTACATAGTTGGTTGGGAAAAAAAAAAAAACACAAGTCCATCCAATTCAACCAACAGGAGAAAAAAGAAAAAAATGGACAATTTGCTAGAATTTTATATTTGTCTTTCAAGGGATCTATCTATCATATATAGTTTAAAAAAAAAGTACAACTCATAACAGCAAAAACAAAAACAAAACCATAAAATACATTTTTAGTGGATTTTTTTTTTTTTAAGTTTTCTGATTGCACATATTTACATAGACTGGTGGGTGAGTACATCAGACTGGGGGCTGGCTGGTTTGCATGCACCTCTCTTAATCCCCTTAATCTTCAGGTTTTTTTGGTTTAAAAAAAAAAACACAAGTCTTTCAAGGGATCTAATATTGTTGTTTTGGTCATATAGTGCATCTAAATATGTTTAAATCTAAAAACTATGTTATAAAAAAAATGAAACTTTAGGGAAAAATAGGCATGCTTGTGTGGATGATCACCTTTTTTACCAAAATTGTAATAAAAAAGAGTTGCTTTAAAAAATGTATCATATTATCATATATAAAAAAAAAAAAAAAAAAAAAACATTAAATACATTTTTAGTGGATTTTTGTTTTCTTTGGATTTTTTTTAGGTTGTCCAATTGCACATAGTTACATAGTTGGTTGAAAAAAAAAAAAAACACAATTCCGTCCAATTCAACCAACAGGAGAGAAAAGAAAAAATTGGACAATTTTTTAGAATTTTAGATTTGTCTTTCAAGGGATCTAACATTGATGTGTTGGTCATATAGTGCATCTAAATATGTTTAAATGTAAAAACTATGTTATAAAAAAATGAGACTTTAGGGAAAAAATAGGCATGCTTGTGTGGATGATCCCCTTTTTTACCAAAATTGTAATAAAAAACAGTAGCTTTAAAAGATGTTTCATATATAGTTAAAAAAAAGTACAACTCATAACAGCAAAAACAAAACCATAAAATACACATATTTACATAGACTGGTGGGTGAGTACATCAGACTGGGGGCTGGCTGGTTTGCATGCACCTCACTTAATCCCCTTAATCTTCAGTTTTTTTGGTTGGAAAAAAAAAACACAAGTCCATCCAGTTCAACCAACATGAGAAAAAAAAATGTAGAAAAATTTGCACAATTTGTTAGAAAATATTTGTCTTTCAAGGGACCTAACATTGATGTTTTGTTCATATAGTACATCTAAATATGTTTAAATGTAAAAACTATGTTATAAAAAAAATAGACTTTAGGGAAAAAATAGGCATACTTGTGTGGATGATCACCTTTTTTTACCAAAATTGTAATAAAAAAAACAGTAGCTTTAAACGATGTATCATATATAGTTAAAAAAAAACATAAAAAATACATTTTAAGTGGATTTTTGTTTTCTTAAAATTTTTTTTTTTTTTTTAGTTGTCCAATTGCACATAGTTACATAGTTGGTTGAAAAAAAAAACACAAGTCCATCCAGTTCAACCAACAGTAGAAAAAAAATGTGGAAAAATTTGCACAAAATTGCACAAAAATAGGCATGCTTGTGTGGATGATCACCTTTTTTACCAAAATTGTAATAAAAAACAGTAACTTTAAAAGATGTATCATACATAGTTAAAAAAAACATAAAATAAATTTTTAGTGGATATTTGTTTTCTTTGATTTTTTTTTTTTTAATTTGTTTAATTGCACTTAGTTACATAGTTGGTTGAAAAAAAAAAAAACACAAGTCCATCCAGTTCAACCAACAGGAGAAAAAAAATGTGTAAAAATTTGCACAATTTGTTAGAATTTTATATTTGTCTTTCAAGGGATCTAACATTGATGTTTTGGTCATATAGTGCATTTAAATATGTTTAAATGTAAAAACAATGTTATAAAAAAATGAGACTTTAGGGAAAAAATAGGCATGCTTGTGTGGATGATCACCTTTAGTAAATGCATACAAATTATTAAAACATAAATTCAATAAATTATTCATTATAAATTATTAATTCAAATTTCACAATGTTTAGTGATAAGGACAAGTACAAGTAAATGTAAGTAAATGTTACAGATAAAAAAAGCGACAGATATTCTGAAATTAAAATGTTTATGTGCAATATAAGAAATAATAATAAAAATATAATAAATATAATAATAATAATAATAATAATAATAATAATAATAATAATAATAATAATAATAATAATATAATAAATAATAAATAATAATAATAAATAATAATATAATAAAAAAAAAGAAATAATTAATAGGTTAATAAATAAAAAATAAAAAAACATACTCTTTGCATATAGTGATTTTTTTATAGGCACTATCACGTGTGTCATCCTCAAAAGTTTTTAAGTGCACAGAAAACAAGCCTCCGATAATGATGTCTCCTTCTTGATAATATTCATATTCCATAGCAGGAGCAAGCGCAGTCAGTACACAAGGAGAGAGAGCGTTCTTCATCGCAGTGTGGCAAGATTGAAAAATAAATGTACAAAGAGTGAGAGCTGAAGGCCAATTCATGTCCGAGATAATCACACAGATAGCTCTGCCGATTCTCAGCCCTGATCTTGCTCTTTTGGCTGCCATCTATATACACTAGTTGGGATTATTTTAATTTTGACACGTCATCTCTCTGATGAAAAATATTGCAACATTTGAAAACTGCCATCTCAAAAAAAGTTTTATTTTTTAAATATGCATGAAGAAATCCAGGCTTAGATCTGGATATATCAAGAAATGCTTAGGGCTAAGCTTTGGATTCAGATTGAAAATAATTTCAAACCAAACCCTGCCTTGTGTGCAGTTCATGGAGCGTGCAAAAAAAAAAAATGGCAATACTTGGCCAGTTTGGCCAGTTTGGCCACCGAAATTCCCAGCCAACATTTTTCACATGTGCACGATACACAGAGTGCAGAGTTCAGGTGTGCACTACACACAGAGTGCAGGGTTCAGGTGTATACTACACACAGAGTGCAGAGCTCAGGTGTGCACTACACACAGACTGCAGAGTTGAGGTGTGCACTACACACAGAGTGCAGAGTTGAGGTGTGCACTACACACAGAGTGCAAGGTTCGGGTGTGCACTACACACAGAGTGCAGATTTAAGGTGTGCACTACACACAGAGTGCAGGGTTCAGGTGTGCACTACCCACAGAGTGCAGAGTTCAGGTGTGCACTACACACAGATTGCAGAGTTCAGGTGTGCACTACACACAGAGTGCAGAGTTCAGGTGCGCACTACACACAGAGTGCAGAGTTCAGGTGTGCACTACACACAGAGTGCAGAGTTCAGGTTTGCGATACACACAGAGTGCAGAGTTCAGGTGTGCGCTACACACAGAGTGCAGAGTTCAAGTGTGCACTACACACAGAGTGCAGAGTTCAGGTGTGCACTACACACAGAGTGCAGAGTTCAGGTGTGCGCTACACACAGAGTGCAGAGTTCAGGTGTTCACTACACACAGAGTGCAGAGTTCAGGTGTGCGCTACACACAGAGTGCAGAGTTCAGGTGTGCACTACACACAGAGTGCAGAGTTCAGGTTTGCGCTACACACAGAGTGCAGAGTTCAGGTGTGCGCTACACACAGGGTGCAGAGTTCAGGTGTGCACTACACACAGAGTGCAGAGTTCAGGTGTGCACTACACACAGAGTGCAGAGTTCAGGTGTGCGCTACACACAGAGTGCAGAGTTCAGGTGTGCGCTACACACAGAGTTCAGGTGTTCCCTACACACAGAGTGTAGAGTTCAGGTGTGCGCTACACACAAAGTGCAGAGTTCAGGTGTGCGCTACATACAGCGTGCAGAGTTCAGGTGTGCGCTACACACAGAGTGCAGAGTTCAGGTGTGCGCTACACACAGAGTGCAGAGTTCAGGTGTGCGCTACACACAGAGTTCAGAGTTCAGGTGTGCACTACACACAGAGTGCAGAGTTCAGGTGTGCACTACACACAGTGTGCAGAGGTCAGGTGTGCACTACACACAGAGTGTAGAGTTCAGGTGTGCACTACACACAGAGTGCAGAGTTCAGGTGTGCGCTACACACAGAGTGCAGAGTTCAGGTGTGCGCTACATAGAGTGCAGAGTTCAGGTGTGCACTACACACAGAGTGCAGAGTTCAGGTGTGCTCTACACACAGAGTGCAGAGTTCAGGTGTGCGCTACACACAGAGTGCAGAGTTCAGGTGTGCGCTACACACAGAGTGCAGAGTTCAGGTGTGCGCTACACACAGAGTGCAGAGTTCAGGTGTGCGCTACACACAGAGTGCAGAGTTCAGGTGCGCACTACACACAGAGTGCAGAGTTCAGGTGTGCACTACACACAGAGTGCAGAGTTTAGGTTTGCGCTACACACAGAGTGCAGAGTTCAGGTGTGCACTACACACAGAGTGCAGAGTTCAGGTGTGCACTACACACAGAGTGCAGAGTTCAGGTGTGCGCTACACACAGAGTGCAGAGTTCAGGTTTGCGCTACACACAGAGTGCAGAGTTCAGGTGTGCACTACACACAGAGTGCAGAGTTCAGGTGTGTACTACACACAGAGTGCAGAGTTCAGGTGTGCGTTACACAGAGTGCAGAGTTCAGGTGTGCGCTACACACAGAGTTCAGGTGTTCCCTACACACAGAGTGCAGAGTTCAGGTGTGCGCTACACACAGAGTGCAGAGTTCAGGTGTGCACTACATACAGAGTGCAGAGTTCAGGTGTGCGCTACACACAGAGTGCAGAGTTCAGGTGTGCGCTACACACAGAGTGCAGAGTTCAGGTGTGCGCTACACACAGAGTTCAGAGTTCAGGTGTGCACTACACACAGAGTGCAGAGTTCAGGTGTGCACTACACACAGAGTGCAGAGTTCAGGTGTGCGCTACACACAGAGTGCAGAGTTCAGGTGTGCGCTACACAGAGTGCAGAGTTCAGGTGTGCTCTACACACAGAGTGCAGAGTTCAGGTGTGCGCTACACACAGAGTGCAGAGTTCAGCCTTCCTCCACAGCCACCTATCTCTACATTCCCATCTATTTATCACTTTCATCCCTCTTCAGTTCTGATCTCTGAATGCAACCCCGCTTCCCCTACCTCCATCTCTCCCCCTGCCCCTCCCTAAAAGCTCCATCCTCTCATATGTCTTACTTTTGTTGCTGTGTTAGGCTGAAGCACCAAGCCAGCTCTAGTACCATCCCTCATACTGTAGGTGGCTCCCCTTCTCTCACTTGCAGAGAGATCATCCAATGGGGGTGTCAGCATCCGCAATGTGTCTCGTGCACCTGTATCTCCCTTGTCCCCATCCTGCACTCAGTTGGAGCGTCTCAGGAGATCAGATCTGTGGTAGCCATTAGGAGACAAGCTGTCACTGGTAAACATAGAAGCCGAACCTTTGTGTTTACAAGTGACAGTGGTGAGCAGGGAGCAGAGGGCCTTGGCCAGAGGTGGTGGAACTGAGATCCACCAAGTTCCAGCTGAAAAAAAGCCCTGGGCTAAACTACAAAACAGAAAAGGAAAAGAGAGGAAGAACAATCTAAATGCAGTATTACAATCCAATTTACTCACAAATGGTCATAAAGGCTCCCAGGATAAAACAGAGGTACTGGCTAATCATGTAAGGGGAACGCCTTCGCTCGGTCTTCTCTTGTAGGGCCCACCAGTGGACTTCTGTTGCTGAGGAGGGTCAGGGTGCCAGGTACAAACCAGGAAGTCTCTAGGGCCAGTGTGGAGCACACACATGGGTGGAAGTGACATCACAGGAAGGACGGGTTGGTGTAATTCTCTTACCTAATTACTTATATACTTCTTGCTACAAGGTCTACAATACTTAACCACTTACCTACCTCGGCTGCAATAAGTGGCTGTACCGGGGTGATGCCTGCAGCTAGAGGCATCATCTCGGTACCATTTTTTAGAGCCAGCGGTTGGCTTTTAGGCGGTAATGACCAATGTGGCTCGGGAACCACTCAATCGCTACCCCAGTGACGCCCCTCCCGCCGCCTTCTGTGGCTCTGCCCGGGTCCCCCGTCCCACCGGGAGACCAAAGCAACCAGCTGGCGCTTCTGCTGGCTGGTTGGAGTCCCAATCAAAGCCTGATTGGGCTTCGATCGGGTCTCCAATGACGTAACCCGGCGGCGGCGTCTATGACGGCACGTCCGGGTTACTCGACTGCTAAAGGCGCCAAATTTAAAAAGTGACTGTATTCAAAAATGCAGTTTTTGGCATTTTGAATACATTGAAGTGCAGTGGAGGGGATTGGGGTCTTTTAGACCCCCGATCCCTCCATAAAGAGTACCTGTCACTGCCTATTACTGTCACAAGGGATGTTTACATTGCTTGTGACAGCAATAAAAGTCATTAGATTTTTTTTAAAAAAAAAGCCTGTGCTAAAATGTAAAAAATAAATTAAATAAATAGGAAAAAAAAAATATTTTAATCGCCCCCGTCGCCCTGAGCTTGCACACAAAAGAAAACGTATTCGGAAGTCACGCCCGCAAATGAAATCGCTGTTTAAACCACACATGTGAGGTATTGCCGCGATCGCCAGAGCAAGAGCAATAATTTAAAAAAAGAGCTACACTGTAACACTAAACTGGTAACCATTAAAAAATTTTAAAGCGTCACTTATGGAGATTTTTATTGACCATAGTTTGTCGCCATTCCACGGGTGTGCACAACTTTACACTGTAACATGTTGGGTATCTATTTACTCGGCGTGACTTCATCTTTCATAATATACAAAAAAATTGGCTAACTTTACAGTTTAGTTTTTTTTTTTTTTTTTAAATGCAGTGAAATGTAATTTTTTTTAAAAAAAGGCGCTTGAAAGACCGCTGCGCAAATACCGCGTGACAAAAAATATTGCAATGACCGCCATTTTATTTTCCAGAGTGTTTTCTAAAAAAAAAATATATATATATAATGTTTTGGGGTTCTATGTAATTTTCTAGC
Source organism: Pelophylax lessonae (assembly GCF_965119305.1). NCBI lineage: Eukaryota > Metazoa > Chordata > Amphibia > Anura > Ranidae > Pelophylax > Pelophylax lessonae. The sequence continues at coordinate 16,037,461 of NC_138768.1, read as the reverse complement.
AAAAAATACAGATTTTTAACTAGTAAACAACATGTGTCAGAAATGAGCCCGGTCCTTAAGTGGTTAAAATGTATCTATAAAATCTGTTTTCATTTTGTCTTTTGATGTACAGTATATACAATATAGACCACAAAACAATTCTATTAATATTTTTTTATGTTCAGATTCTCTTGATTAACATTTCCTTTCCAACAGTTCAAACAATTAAAAACAGATCAACGAATCAACGACTGTTTTTTTTTTTTATCTTGGGAAAGAACACATGAGGGGGGGGGGGCGTTTAAAAAGAAAAATTGCATAGCAAATTCACCCAGTGAAAGTGGATGCACATTTGTTCTGTACAAACATTGAAAAAAAAAAAAAAAAAACAATTTTATTATTTCCATTGCTGGTCAAATGTTTTCATTTGACTTAACCACTTAAGCCCCGGAGGATTTGGCTGCTAAAAGACCAGGGGTTTTTTTGCGATTTTTTTACTGCGTGACTTTAACGGACAATTGCATGGTCATGCGTCGCTGTACCTAAACGAATTTGACGTCCTTTTTTTCCCACAAACAGAGCTTTCTTTTGGTGGTATTTGATCACCAGTGCGATTTTTTGATCATGCGCTATAAACAAAAAAAGAGCGTAAATTTTGCAAAAATATCAATATTTTTCAAATTTTTTATATGAAATTCCCCCCAAAAAAATGTAAAAATCAAAATTTTTTAACATTTTCGGCCAATTTGTTTTATGCTACCTATGTTTGGTAAAAAAAATCGCAAAAAGCGTATTTTGATTGGTTTGCGCAAAAGTTATCGCGTTTACTAACAAAGGGAAAGATTTTTGTCACTTTTGGTGTTTTTTTTTTTAACACGTAATGGCGGCGATCTGCGATTTTTTTTTCGGTACTGCGACATTGCGGCGGACAGATCGGACCCTTGACTGACATTTTTGACACTTTTGGGGTTACCAGTGACATTACTGCAGTAATCAGTGCTATACATATGCACTGTTACTGCAAAAATGACACTGGCAGGGAAGGGGTTGACTGTATTGGAGAAGGAGGGGTTAAGTGTGTCCTAGGGGCGTGATTCTAACTGTATAGGGACATGGCTATTGGTGTAAAAACAAAGATCAACGGTCCTACATAGTAGAACCGTCTGATCTTCATTTTTACACCAGGGAGAATGACGGACGGCTTGTTTACATAAGTCGATCCGCCTTTCTCCCTTCACCGGAGCGATCATAGTGTGACCGGCGGACATCGGGTCCGCTGGTCACACGCACTGACTTGTCAGTGAACGAGCCGCCCACAATTGGCTCTCAAGTCAGTGACAGGCGAGTGACGTATCCATACGTCACTCTGCCTGGCCGGGGCTGACCGCCGCAGTATATAGTCGTGCGGCGGTCGGCAACCGGTTAAAAAGTGACATTAAATGTTTGGATTTTAACAAACCCTATAATACTTACCTGCTCTGTGCAGTGGTTTTGCACAGAGCAGCCCTGAAATAAAGGTTTCTGTCATTTGTTGAGGTTCCACAGTCTCAATGCAAGTGTCCTCCTAGATATCATAAAGCCATGGGCGTTCGCAGAACTTTTTCGGGGGGGGGCATCATTTTAAGGTCAGTCATGCTCCGCCCCTTTTCAACAATGTCATTAAGGGCTTAGTCATTATCACATAAGCGCGGGCATTCAAAGGTTTGAGAAACCTGATGCAAAGGCCAAGCTGACCCTCTCTGTTTTGGGTTCGTGCAAGCAGCGCATGCATGCACGTGACGTCAGTATGTGCTGTGACATCACGTGCCATGCCTCTGTGCACGAGGGCCACAAATCTCCTCAATTTCCCTTCCCCAGGCTCCCCTCCTTCTGGAATGATAGCACTGGGGCCTGGGGCTGAGAACAGCGAGTGGAGTGGTCCTTGTATGCATTGTTACTTCTCAGTCAGTCACCATGCAAGCCGTGACTCACAATGTTTTTCTTTTTTTTTTTTAACCACTTACCGCATAGTAACGTACCGATACGTCGGTACACTTTGCGGATTTATACCGGGATGATGCCTCTAGCTAGAGGCATCATCCCGGTACCGTGGTTTGAAGCCGACGGTCGGCTTTCTATTGGTAATGACCGATGCGGCTCGGGAGCCGCTCGATAATTACCCGGGGGGGCGGGAGGGGACGTCCCCCCCTCCCGCCGCCTTCCGTGGCTTTGCCCGGGGCTCCCGTCCCACCGGGACCCCCGAGCACCCAGCCGGCACGTCCGCCGGCTGGATGGAGTCCCGATGAATGCCGGAAACGGCATCGATCGGGTCTCCGATGACGTAACCCGGAGGCGGCGTCCATGACGTCACTTCCGGGTTACTGTGCTGCAAAAGGCGGCAAATTTAAAAAACGGCTGTATGCAAAAATGCCGTTTTTGGCGTTTTGCATACAGGGAAGTGTAGTGGAGGGGTTTGGGGTCTTTTAGACCCTCGATCCCTCCATAAAGTGTACCTGTCACTATATATTGGTGTCACAAGGGATGTTTACATTGCTTGTGACAGCAATAAAAGTGATCAGATTTTTTTTTTTTTAAAAAAACCTGTAATAAAGTTTAAAAAAAATAAAAAATAAATAGGAAAAAAAAAAAAATTTTTGCCGCCGCCGTCACCGTTAGCTCGCGCACAAAAAAAAAACGTATACGCAAGTCGAGCCGCGAATGAAATCGCTGTTCAAACCCCACATGTGAGGTATCGCCGCGATCGCCAGAGCGTGGGCAATAATTAAAAAAAAAGAGCTACACTCTACCTCTAAACTGGTAACCGTTAAATAAGTTTAAAGTGTCGCAGATTGAGATCTCTATTGACCGTAGTTTGTCGCCATCCCACGGGGGGGCGCAATTTTAAACTGTAACATGTTGGGTATCTATTTACTCAGCGTAACATCATCTTTCCCAATATACAAAAAAAATGGGCTAACTTTACTGTTTAGTATTTTTTAAATGCAGTGAAATGGTATTTTTCAATTTTTTTCCAAAAAAATTGCGTTTTAAAGGCCGCTGCGCAAATACCGCGTGACAAAAAATTTTGCAATGACCGACATTTTATTCTCCAGAGTCTTTGCTAAAAAAAGATACATAATGTTTGGGGGTTCTAAGTAGTTTTCTAGGAAAAAATACTGGTTTTAACTTGTAAACAAAAAGTGTCCGAAATAGGGCTGGGGCTTAAGTGGTTAAAGGGGAAAAATAAGCCACTCTACCAGTTTTCAGAGCGCTGATCGCCACTCACGTGACCCGCCACCTCTCTCCTCCTCTCAGCCTCTCCTCCCCTCCTCCTGACTGACGTCAGCGGGGAATCCTTGGCCCCGCCCGCTGCAGGCATCTGTCAGACAGGGAGAGGAGAGAGCTGGGGGGTCACGTGAGCGAAGATCGGCGCTCTGAAAACTGGTAAAGAACGGCTTATTTTTTTAAAACACAGACACAGGAGCCCACAGGATTATTAAACAGACCAGACAGGATGGTATAAAGTGGCTTAACAGCCGGTTTAAAGGGGAAGTTGAGATTCCAGGGGGGGGGGGGCACTCTCCCATGTGTAAAGCTCCTATAGAAGTCATCCATTCTTGCTGCTACAATTGTGTTCCATGTGACAAAGGAGAAATTTCCAACATAACAGGTTACAGTATGTTATTTGCGGTATCAATGAAAAATGAACCATACAAAAAATATATAATCTTGTTGTAACATATTAGACATTAAAAGTTTTTCCAAAAAGGTATTATTAGTCATCTCCTCAGTGCGGCTAAGTCTTGTATACCCTTATACTGGAAGCAGATGACCCCCTCTTTAGTGGCAAGTTGGGTGCGTAAAGTGGAAGCCATCAGTAAGATGGAGGATCTGGTCTGATCCTCAAAACACCAGTATGAGAATTACGTATTAATATGGGGGAGGTGGGAAAGGTATTTATTAACCGAGGAAGGGTCCGCTTTATTAAGCGGTTAGAGCAACTTATAGGTTTGTAGCTGGTTACCTCCATGGAGGCCCCGCTGGGGGGTCTGGGGGGCTCCCCCCCGACTTTTTTTCTTTTTTTTTCCTTCCTTCCCTCCCTTTTTTGTTTTTTTTTACTTTATAAATAAGGGGCATGGGATAGGTTAATATGACTATTTTTTTTTCAAGATAAATATATGAATATAAGACTGCTAGACTGTATAAAAATGTATGAAATTATTTATATTTTTTTTGTTATGCAGTATTTGTAATTCCCAGCCTTAATAATAATAAAAAAAAATGTAAATTAAAAAAAAAAAAAAAAAGACATTAAAAGTAACTTTTTATCATACCAATTTTTTGCAATGTTAACATTTTGGAGAGGTGCGGGGTACTTCACAACAGTGCTTAACCACTTAAGCCCCGGAAGATTTTACCCCCTTCCTGACCAGGGGGTATTTTGCGATTCGGCACTGCGTGACTTTAACGGACAATTGCGCGACGCTGTATCTAAACGAATTTGGCGTCCTTTTTTTCCCACAAACAGAGCTTTCTTTTGGTGGTATTTGATCACCTGTGCGATTTTTTGATCATGCGCTATAAACAAAAAAAGAGCGTAAATTTTGCAAAAATAACAATATTTTTCACATTTTTTTATATGAAATTCCCCCCCCAAAAAATGTAAAAATCTAAATTTTTTAACATTTTCGGCCAATTTGTTTTATGCTACCTATGTTTGGTAAAAAAAATCGCAAAAAGCGTATCTTGATTGGTTTGCGCAAAAGTTATCGCGTTTACTAACAAAGGGAAAGATTTTTGTCATTTTTGTTGTTTTTTTTTTTTAACGCGTAATGGCGGCGATCTGCGATTTTTTTTGCGGTACTGCGACATTGCGGCGGACAGATCGGAATCTTGACTGACATTTTTGACACTTTTGGGGTTACCAGTGACATTTCTACAGTAATCAGTGCTATACATATGCACTGTTACTGTAAAAATACACTGGCAGTGAAGGGGTTAACTTTTTTTGAAAGGGCGGGGCTATGTGTGTCCCTAGGGGCGTGCTTTCTACTGTGATTGGCTGTGGCTACTAGTGTATGAACAGTGATCAACGGTTCTACATAGTAGAACCGTATGATCATCTTTCATACACAGGGGAGAATGACAGGCAGCTTGTTTACACAAGCTGCCTGCCTTTCTCCCTCTCCCCCCGACGATCGCCGAGTGACCGGCGGACATCGGGTCCACCGGTCACACGCGCGGGGGGGTGCGTGACCGCGCGGGAGCGGGAGCGCGCCTCCGGGGGTGCGCGCTCGCTCCCTAAACCCTCACAGGCTAGCGACGTAGCCCTACGTCACTTTGCCTGTGAGGGGCTGACTGCCGACGTAGATCGGCGTTAGGCAGTCGTCAAGTGGTTAATACAGTATGTAAATTAAAAATAATTATATAACCAATAAAAAGTAAAATTACATAAACATTTAGGGGTCTATTTATAATTCTTATTGCACGAGAATCACACAACTTTCACCTAAGATTTACACAAATTTTAAATGAACCGAATAGAAAAATGTGCAAATGTTGTGTAATCACATTTATAAACAGATCTCCAAATGTTTAATTCCAGAACAAAAATGATTACAAGTTTAGCTAAACTACATGTGCACAGTCTTCCCTTTTGTAAGATTTAGCACCTTGACCTACCAGCCCCTTGTAGGTATGAGTGAACCCCCCCCCCTTTTTTTTTCGGGGGGGGAGGGGTTCTTTGCTTAGATTAGTTTATTTTATTTAATGTCCCTCCTATTTGTGCACTTTTCCTTTTTGGGAATTTGATCATCATTTGTTTACTGTCATTTTAATGTATACACCTGTATACAGGTGTGTCATTGGGCTGATTCTATATGAGTAACTTGTGTCATGTGACTGAACATTGGAAACTGATTGGCTGATGTTGTATAGCCATCGCTTCCTGTTGATCATCCCTTTTGTTGTCTCATAAATAAACGGAGCTCCGGGCAGGACAATGTTGTCAGCATCCAACGTGATAGCAGCCTTTGTGTCTGTATTACTGGGTACTGCTGAGCGCGCTCAATTACCTTCATACAGAAGAGCTGATAACTGTGGGATTGATTGCGCTTGGCATATAATAACATCCAAAAGTGCACCTATTAGCGCAACAGAGTTATTTGTGTATCAAGCGTATATTAATTGCCAAGACATAAGACCCTGGCTCCCCGGTAAGGCGGGCATTTTTGCAAGTGGCAGAGAAAAGACAGGTTACCCCTCTAGAAGGGACAGTGCTTAGTGTCAGGGAAAGGTTCCGGACTGGGGCAGACTGACCCATTGGGCCAGTAAGGGGCCCCATGAGAGGCTCCTGGGGATGAAGCCAATGCTGGAACAAGTTGTGTGGAGTATCCTGAACTCGGTGAGGATTCCTATCGACTGCGCCTGCCTGTGCTCCCTGCCTTATTTCTCCTGCTCTGCCACTCCGCGCTTCTCTCCCCTTGCCTGGATGATCTCTTTATCAGTCATTTTGTTGCTGTGCAAATACTGCATAGTGGTGTCAGTAGGACAGAGGATAATGTCAGTCAGTAGAGCAGTGGATGGTGTCAGTGGAGCAGTGGATGGCGTTGATAGAGCAGTGGATGGGAGTGAGCAAAGCAGTGGACGGTGTCAATAGGGCAGTGAACATTGTCAGTAGAGCAGTGGACGGTGTCAATAGAGCAGAGGACAGTGTCAGTAGAGCAGTGGACGGTGTCAATAGGGCAGTGAACGTTGTCAGTAGAGCAGGGGACGGTGTCAATAGAGCAGAGGACTGCGTCAATAGAGCAGAGGACTGTGTCAATAGGGCAGTGGACGGTGTCAGTAGAGCAGTGGACGGTGTCAATAGGGCAGAGGACTGTGTCAATAGAGCAGAGGACTGTGTCAATAGGGCAATGGACAGTGTCAGTAGAGCAGTGGACGGTGTCAATAGGGCAGTGGACGGTGTCAGTAGAGCAGGGGACGGTGTCAATAGAGCAGAGGACTGCGTCAATAGAGCAGAGGACTGCGTCAATAGAGCAGAGGACTGTGTCAATAGGGCAGTGGACGGTGTCAGTAGAGCAGTGGACGGTGGCAATAGGGCAGAGGACTGTGTCAATAGAGCAGAGGACTGTGTCAATAGGGCAGTGGACGGTGTCAGTAGAGCAGTGGATGGTGTCAGTAGAGCAGTGGACAGTGTCAGTAGAGCAGAGGTTGGTGTCAGTAGAGCAGTGGACGGTGTCAGTAGGGCAGTGGACAGGGTAAGTAGGGCAGTGGATGGTGTCAGTAGAGCAGTAGATGTGCCAGTAGGGCAGTGGAGGGTGTCAATAGAGCAGTGGATGGTGTCAGTAGAGCAGTGGACGGTGTCAGTAGGGCAGTGGACGGTGTCAGTAAGGCAGTGGACGGTATCAGTAGAGCAGTGGATGCAGTCAGGAAGGCAGAGGTTGGTGTCAGTAGAGCAGTGGACGGTGTCAGTAGAGCAGTGGATGGTGTCAGTAGAGCAGTGGACGGTGTCAATAGAGCAGAGGACTGTGTCAATAGGGCAGTGGACGGTGTCAGTAGAGCAGTGGACAGTGTCAGTTGAGCAGAGGTTGGTGTCAGTAGAGCAGTGGATGGTGTCAGTAGAGCAGTGGATGGTGTCAGTAAGGCAGTGGACGGTATCAGTAGAGCATTGGATGCTGTCAGGAAGGCAGAGGTTGGTGTAAGTAGAGCAGTGGACGGTGTCAGTAGAGCAGTGGATGGTGTCAGTAGAGCAGTGGACGGTGTCAATAGAGCAGAGGACTGTGTCAATAGGACAGTGGACGGTGTCAGTAGAGCAGTGGATGGTGTCAGTAGAGCAGTGGACAGTGTCAGTTGAGCAGAGGTTGGTGTCAGTTGAGCAGAGGTTGGTGTCAGTAGAGCAGTGGACGGTGTCAGTAGGGCAGTGGACAGGGTCAGTAGAGCAGTGGATGGTGTCAGTAGAGCAGTGGACGGTGTCAGTAAGGCAGTGGATGGTATCAGTAGAGCAGTGGATGCAGTCAGGAAGGCAGAGGTTGGTGTCAGTAGAGCAGTGGACGGTGTCAGTAGAGCAGTGGATGGTGTCAGTAGAGCAGTGGACGGTGTCAATAGAGCAGAGGACTGTGTCAATAGGGCAGTGGACGGTGTCAGTAGAGCAGCGGACAGTGTCAGTTGAGCAGAGGTTGGTGTCAGTAGAGCAGTGGATGGTGTCAGTAGAGCAGTGGACGGTGTCAGTAAGGCAGTGGACGGTATCAGTAGAGAAGTGGATGCTGTCAGGAAGGCAGAGGTTGGTGTCAGCAGAGCAGTGGACGGTGTCAGTAGAGCAGTGGATGGTGTCAGTAGAGCAGTGGACGGTGTCAATAGAGCAGAGGACTGTGTTAATAGGGCAGTGGACGGTGTCAGTAGAGCAGTGGATGGTGTCAGTAGAGCAGTGGACAGTGTCAGTTGAGCAGAGGTTGGTGTCAGTTGAGCAGAGGTTGGTGTCAGTAGAGCAGTGGACGGTGTCAGTAGGGCAGTGGACGGGATCAGTAGGGCAGTGGATGGTGTCAGTAGAGCAGTAGATGTGCCAGTAGGGCAGTGGAGGGTTTCAGTAGAGCAGTGGATGGTGTCAGTATAGAGCAGTGGACGGTGTCAGTAAGGCAGTGGATGGTGTCAGTAGAGCAGTGGACGGTGTCAGTAGAGCAGTGGATGGTATCAATAGAGCAGTGGACGGCATCAGTAGAGTAGTGGACAGTCTCAGTAGAGCAGTGGATGGGGTCAGTAGAGCAGTGGATGGTGTAAGTAGGGCAGTGGATGGTGTCAGTAGAGCAGTGGATGGTAACAATAGGGCAGTGGACGGTGTCAGTAGGGCAGTGGGTGGTGACAGTAGGGCAGTGGGTGTTGTCAGTAGGGCAGTGGACGGTGTCAGTAGGGCAGTGAACGGTGCCAGTAGGGCAGTGGAAGGTGTCAGTAGAGCAGAGGTTAGTGTGAGTAGAGCAGTGGATGGTGTCAGTAGAGCAGTGGACGGTGTCAATAGAGCAGAGGACTGTGTCAATAGGGCAGTGGACGGTGTCAGTAGAGCAGTGGATGGTGTCAGTAGAGCAGTGGACAGTGTCAGTTGAGCAGAGGTTGGTGTCAGTAGAGCAGTGGACGGTGTCAGTAGGGCAGTGGACAGGGTCAGTAGGGCAGTGGATGGTGTCAGTAGAGCAGTAGATGTGCCAGTAGGGCAGTGGAGGGTTTCAGTAGAGCAGTGGATGGTGTCAGTAGAGCAGTGGACGGTGTCAGTAAGGCAGTGGACGGTGTCAGTAGAGCAGTGGACGGTGTCAGTAGAGCAGTGGATGGTATCAATAGAGCAGTGGACGGCATCAGTAGAGTAGTGGACAGTCTCAGTAGAGCAGTGGATGGGGTCAGTAGAGCAGTGGATGGTGTAAGTAGGGCAGTGGATGGTGTCAGTAGAGCAGTGGATGGTAACAATAGGGCAGTGGACGGTGTCAGTAGGGCAGTGGGTGGTGTCAGTAGGGCAGTGGGTGTTGTCAGTAGGGCAGTGGACGGTGTCAGTAGGGCAGTGGAAGGTGTCAGTAGAGCAGAGGTTAGTGTGAGTAGAGCAGTGGATGGTGTCAGTAGAGCAGTGGACATTGTCAGTAGAGTAGAAGTTGGTGTTAGCAGAGCAGTGGACGGTGTCAGTAGTGCAGTGGACGCTGTCAGTAGGGCAGTGGATGGTGTCAGCAGAGCATTGGACGGTGTCAGTAGAGCAGAGGTTGGTGCCAGTAGAGCAGTGAACGGGGTCAGTAGAGCAGTGGTCGGGGTCAGTAGAGCAGTGGACGGTGTCAGTAGGACAGTGGACTGTATCAGTAGAGCAGTGGATGATGTCAGGAAGGCAGAGGTTGGTGTCAGTAGAGCAGTGGATACTGTCAGTAGAGCAGAGGTTGGTGTCAGTAGAATAGTGGACGTTGTCAGTAGTGCAGTGGACGGTGTCAGTAGAGCAGAAGACGGTGCCAGTAGGGCAGTGGAGGCTGTCAGTAGAGCAGTTGACGGTGTCAGTAGAGCAGTGGATGGTGTCAGTAGAGCAGAGGTTGGTGTCAGTTGGGCAGAGGACTGTATCAGTAGAGCAGTGGATGATGTCAGGAAGGCAGAGGTTGGTGTCAGTAGAGCAGTGGACGGTGTCAGTAGGGCAGTGGACGGTGTCAGTAGGGCAGTGGATTGTGCCAGTAGGGCAGTGGATGGTATCAGTAAGGTGGTGGATGGTGTCAGTAGAGCAGAAATTGGTGTCAGTAAAGCAGTGGACAGTGTCAGTAGAGCAGTGGACGGTGTCAGTAGAGCAGTGGACGGTGTCAGTAGAGCAGAGGTTGGTGTCAGTAGAGCATGGACGATGTCAGTAGAGCAGAGGTTTGTGTCAGTAGAGCATGGACGGTGTCAGTATAGCAGTGGTTGGGGTCAGTAGAGCAGTGAACGGTGTCAGTAGGGCAGTTGACGATGTCAGTAGGGCAGTGGATGGTGTCAGTAGAGCAGTGGACGGTGTCAGTAGAGCAGAGGTTGGTGTCAGTAGGGCAGTGGATGGTGTCAGTAGGGCAGTGGTTGGTGTCAGTAGAGCAGTGGACGGTGTCAGTAGAGCAGTGGACGGTGTCAGTAGAGCAGTGGATGGTGTCAGTAGAGCAGTGGGTGGTGTCAGTAGGGCATTGGACGGTGTCAGTAGAGCAGTGGATGGTGTCAGTAGGACAGTGGACAGTGTCAGTAGAGCAGTGGACAGTGTCAGTAGAGCAGTGGTTGGTGTCAGTAGGGCAGTGGATGGTGTCAGTAGGGCAATGGACGGTGTCAGTAGGGCAGTGGATGGTGTCAGTAGAGCAGTGGACGGTGTCAGTAGGGCAGTGAACGGTGTCAGTAGGGCAGTGGATGGTGTCAGTAAAGCAGTGGACAATGTCAGTAGGGCAGTGAACGGTGTCAGTAGGGCAGTGTATGGTGTCAGTAGAGCAGTGGACGGTGTCAGTAGAGCAGTGGATGGTGTCAGTGGGGCAGTGGACGGTGTCAGTAGAGCAGTGGACGGTGTCAGTAGGGCAGTGAACGGTGTCAGTAGGGCAGTGTATGGTGTCAGTAGAGCAGTGGACGGTGTCAGTAGAGCAGTGGATGGTGTCAGTGGGGCAGTGGACGGTGTCAGTAGAGCAGTGGACGGTGTCAGTAGGGCAGTGAACGGTGTCAGTAGAGGCAGTGGATGGTGTCAGTAAAGCAGTGGACAATGTCAGTAGGGCAGTGGACAGTGTCAGTAGACAAGTGGACGGTGCCAGTGGGGCAGTGGACGGTGTCAGTAGGGCAGTGGATGGTGTCAGTAGGACAGAGGATGGTGTCAGTAGGGCAGTGGACGGTGTCAGTAGGGCAGTGGACAGTGTCAGTAGGGCAGTGGACAGTGTCAGTAGGGCAGTGGACAGTATCAGTAGGGCAGTGGATGGGGTCAGTAGAAAAAAAAACTATTCAGTCGCAAGGATTGCATGAGGACACAAAGTCATACAATGCGTTTAGAGGAGAAGAGATTTAACCTCAGGCTACACAGGGGGTTCTATACTGTAAGGGCTACAAGACTGTGGAACTCTTCTCCACAAATGGTGGCAACTGCGAAGAGTATGGCTACTTTTAAAAGACTCTTGGACGTACATCTCAAGGATCAGAACATTCAGGGTTATGAGAAATGAATATGTCCACACACACCTACAGAGGTTGAACTGGATGGACTATTGTCTTTATTCAACCTCACCTACTATGTAACTATGTAAGTTGATGGTGCAAGTAGAGCAGTGGACGGTGTCCAAATTATATTATTATTATTTTTTTTATTAAAATTTTTAATTTTTTTACAATCTTTCTTACACAGGTTTGTAAGTGTACTGTAGGTGTTAGGAGGGGATGGGGGCAGTTTTGGGAGTAGTTAGGGTTAACACAGATATCCACTTTAGGAATATGGGAACGGTTTAATGTTCATAGTCATGGGCACATGTTGATCTTTGAATGCCTGACACATCAATCAATCTATCAAAAATAAAATTGTTTTATGAAAGTAATTTTATTTGGTCAGACATAACTTGTGCGTAACTTTTCTGTAGTTGAAGGTACTTTTCCTGTCTCTGTGTCTCATGTGCTCCTCGCTGTGCTGGGAGTGTTCAGTGTCAGCGTCCCCCGGGAAGGTACGGATAAAGTTATAATAAAATCATTGTATTCTGCTATGAAAACCATCCCATTGCCATACATTGTAATCAATAATCCTCATTTAGGAGGGGCCCCAGGAGAGTCTCGGCAGGGAGGGGGTGAGTAGGAAGGGAAAGGAGCTGTAATCTGTCTTTCTATGAAGGTGACACCTCTGTAATTATGTATCCAGGTGACACCGTCCTCTGTGTATTCACACAACTATACTGTGTACTGATAGAATGATCCAGGTGAGCAGGTGGAGGATGGAGGGAGGGGGAGGATGACGGGAGGGGGAGCGCAGTCTGCCAGCTGCTCATACAATCCATGATTATACAGATGACATTAGACATCCCTGTGTGATTTTACATGACAAGGTATACAGAAAATGATATTTCTAATCAAACTGGTAGCATTATTATTAACCAGTTCAGCTCCAGATCCATTTTTCACAATCACCATAATCCTGTTAGCTCAACAATAACCATAAAACAAAGGAAATTGACCTAGAGGGGGGCTTTAATGATGTTTAAAGGGTCCCAGTCACCAACTAAAAAAATTACAGGTCAACACGTGATTTTTCTCACTTTCAAATACTGTTAACTAATGCTGATCCTTTTTTGTAGACCAGCCTTTCTTAACCTTTTCAACACAGAGGAACCCTTGAAATAATGTTCCAGTCTTAGGGAACCCCTGCTAAAAATGACTATATATGCAACTCATGATAACTTAGCATGATGGTCATTTTGAAGAATGCTCCTTATATTTGTGCCCCCTTACAGATAGCAAAAAAATTAATAGTGTCAGTAGGAACGTGTCTAAGAGGCAGAAATTGCTAATGGAGCCCCTAGCAACCTCAGGAGGAACCCTATGGTTCCATGGAACCCTGGTTGAGAAACCCTGGTGATGACTCATAACTTAGTATGATGGTCATTGGGAAGAATGCTCCTTATATTTGTGCCCATCTGGAAGAATTACCCCCTTACAGATAGCTAAAAAATCAATAGTGTCAGTAGGAACATGTCTAAGAGGCAGAAATTGCTATTGGAACCCCTAGCAACCTCTGGAGGAACCCAATGTTTCCATGGAACCCTGGTTGAGAAAGCCTGATGTAGACTGATAACTTAGCGTGATGGTCATTGGGAAGAATGCTCCTTACATTTGTGCCCATCGAGAAGAATTACCCCCTTACAGATAGCTAAAAAATCAATAGTGTCAGTAGGAACTTATCTAAGAGGCAGACATTGCTAATGGAACCCCTAGCAACCTCTGGAGGAACCCAATATTTCCATGGAACCCTGGTTGAGAAAGCCTGGTGTAGACTGATAACTTAGCATGATGGTCATTGGGAAGAATGCTCCTTACATTTGTGCCCATCGTGAAAAATTACCCCCTTACAGATAGCTAAAAAATCAATAGTGTCAGTAGGAACTTATCTAAGAGGCAGACATTGCTAATAGAACCCCTAGCAACCTCTGGAGGAACCCAATATTTCCATGGAACCCTGGTTGAGAAAGCCTGGTGTAGACTGATAACTTAGCATGATGGTCATTGGGAAGAATGCTCCTTACATTTGTGCCCATCGTGAAAAATTACCCCCTTACAGATAGCTAAAAAATCAATAGTGTCAGTAGGAACTTATCTAAGAGGCAGACATTGCTAATGGAACCCCTAGCAACCTCTGGAGGAACCCTATGGTTCCATGGAACCCTGGTTGAGAAACCATGGTGTAGACTCATAACTTAGCGTGATGGTCATTGGGAAGAATGCTCCTTACATTTGTGCCCATCTGGAAGAATTACCCTCTTACAGATAGCTAAAAAATCAATAGTGTCAGTAGGAACATGTCTAAGAGGCAGAAATTGCTATTGGAACCCCTAGCAACCTCTGGAGGAACCCAATGTTTCCATGGAACCCTGGTTGAGAAAGCCTGATGTAGACTGATAACTTAGCGTGATGGTCATTGGGAAGAATGCTCCTTACATTTGTGCCCATCGAGAAGAATTACCCCCTTTACAGATAGTTAAAAAATCAATAGTGTCAGTAGGAACTTATCTAAGAGGCAGACATTGCTAATGGAACCCCTAGCAACCTCTGGAGGAACCCAATATTTCCATGGAACCCTGGTTGAGAAAGCCTGGTGTAGACTGATAACTTAGCATGATGGTCATTGGGAAGAATGCTCCTTACATTTGTGCCCATCGTGAAAAATTACCCCCTTACAGATAGCTAAAAAATCAATAGTGTCAGTAGGAACGTGTCTAAGAGGCAGAAATTGCTAATGGAACCCCTAGCAACCTCCGGAGGAACCCTATGGTTCCATGGAACCCTGGTTGAGAAACCATGGTGTAGACTCATAACTTAGCGTGATGGTCATTGGGAAGAATGCTCCTTACATTTGTGCCCATCGAGAAGAATTACCCCCTTTACAGATAGTTAAAAAATCAATAGTGTCAGTAGGAACTTATCTAAGAGGCAGACATTGCTAATGGAACCCCTAGCAACCTCTGGAGGAACCCAATATTTCCATGGAACCCTGGTTGAGAAACCATGGTGTAGACTCATAACTTAGCTTGATGGTCATTGGGAAGAATGCTCCTTATATTTGTGCCCATCTGGAAGAATTACCCTCTTACAGATAGCTAAAAAATCAATAGTGTCAGTAGGAACATGTCTAAGAGGCAGAAATTGCTATTGGAACCCCTAGCAACCTCTGGAGGAACCCAATGTTTCCATGGAACCCTGGTTGAGAAAGCCTGATGTAGACTGATAACTTAGCGTGATGGTCATTGGGAAGAATGCTCCTTACATTTGTGCCCATCGAGAAGAATTACCCCCTTTACAGATAGTTAAAAAATCAATAGTGTCAGTAGGAACTTATCTAAGAGGCAGACATTGCTAATGGAACCCCTAGCAACCTCTGGAGGAACCCAATATTTCCATGGAACCCTGGTTGAGAAAGCCTGGTGTAGACTGATAACTTAGCATGATGGTCATTGGGAAGAATGCTCCTTACATTTGTGCCCATCGTGAAAAATTACCCCCTTACAGATAGCTAAAAAATCAATAGTGTCAGTAGGAACGTGTCTAAGAGGCAGAAATTGCTAATGGAACCCCTAGCAACCTCCGGAGGAACCCTATGGTTCCATGGAACCCTGGTTGAGAAACCATGGTGTAGACTCATAACTTAGCGTGATGGTCATTGGGAAGAATGCTCCTTACATTTGTGCCCATCGAGAAGAATTACCCCCTTTACAGATAGTTAAAAAATCAATAGTGTCAGTAGGAACTTATCTAAGAGGCAGACATTGCTAATGGAACCCCTAGCAACCTCTGGAGGAACCCAATATTTCCATGGAACCCTGGTTGAGAAACCATGGTGTAGACTCATAACTTAGCTTGATGGTCATTGGGAAGAATGCTCCTTATATTTGTGCCCATCTGGAAGAATTACCCCCTTACAGATAGCTAAAAAATCAATAGTGTCAGTAGGAACATGTCTAAGAGGCAGAAATTGCTATTGGAACCCCTAGCAACCTCTGGAGGAACCCTAAGTTTCCATGGAACCAAGGTTGAGAAACCCTGATGTAGACTGATAACTTAGCGTGATGGTCATTGGGAAGAATGCTCCTTACATTTGTGCCCATCGGGAAGAATTACGCCCTTACAGATAGCTAAAAAATCAATAGTGTCAGTAGGAACTTATCTAAGAGGCAGAAATTGCTAATGGAACCCCTAGCAACCACTGGAGGAACCCTATGGTTCCATGGAACCCTGGTTGAGAAACACTGGTGTAGAGGGAACGTGTGTTTCCGCTCTTGATTTTGGTTGAGTGATTTGCACGTGATTTTGAGTGTGTCACACATAGGGCAGCCCTTTCACTTCATGGACTGCCCCATGCGCGTTTCTCACCCAAAAATGAAGCTCATGCTCCTTTTGGCGATATCGCATTTTGTCTCAATCGTGGCAGAATTTTATCGCATTTGGCGGTGCCCTTGAAGAATAATGGCATCTAAAAGTGCATCAGGTGTTCTGCCTTGATTTAGGAACGCAGGCAGAATCCCTGCGATTTTGCCCATGATCCCAAATCACGAGATGTGAAGAGTGTTCGAAATAGACTTCTGAGCTGTCACTATACTTCAAAAAAGTTGTTTATTTTCTTAAAATAAAGTAAAACATATGAAACAGAACAAAACAGAAATGGACAGAAGGAGATAGAGAGATATATGACAGATGTCACATGACTTCAGAGTGTAGGATGTCTTTTTCTCACCTCTCTCTGAAGAACGTCTAACATAGTGTATTCTTATACTATATGTAAAGATGATGTCAGCAAAAAATATGTCCTAGAGGCAGTTACTCTAGGAGAGCTGGACAGGGCCGTAGAAAGTTCTTAACCCATCAGTAGGACCGGTATCCGCTCCTTTGTGCAAGGAAGGACAGGATGAGCACTGCCAGAGCCCTACAAAATGGCCTCCAGCTGACCACTGTGTGAATGTCTCTGACCAAACAATCATATGCAAACTTCATGAGGGTGACCTGAGGGCCCAATGTCCTCTAGTGGACCCAGTGCTCACTGCCCAGCACAGGGGAGCTTGATTGGTATTTGCCATTGAACACCAGACCTGGCAGGTCCGCCACTGGTGCCCTGTGCTTTTCACAGGTGAGAGCAGGTTCACCCTAAGTACATGTGACAGATGTGAAAGGGCCTTGAGAATGTTATGCTGCCTGTAACATGATCGGTTTGGTGGTGGGTCAGTGATGGTCTGGGGAGGCATATCCATGGAGGGACGCACAGACCTCTACAGGCTATACAATGACACCCTGACTGCCATTAGGTATCAGGCTGGAATCCTTGGACCCATTGTCAGACCCTACGCTAGTGCAGCGTGTCCTGGGTTCCTCCTGGTGCATGACAATGCCTGGCCTCATGTGTTGAGAGTATGCAGCCAGTTCGAGGAGGATGATGGAATTTATACCATTGAATGGCCGCTATGCTCGCCTGACCTAAATCCGACAGAACACATCTGGGACATTATGTTTCGGACCATTCGTCACCACCAGGTTGCACCTCAGTCTGTTCAGGAGCTCAGTGATGCCCTGGTCCAGATCTGGAAGTAAATGCCCCAGGACACCATCAGTCGTCTCATTAGGAGCATGCCCCGACATTGTCAGGCATGCATACAAGCAAGTGGGGGGCCATACAAACTACTGAGGACCATTCTGAGTTGCTGCAATGAAATTTCAACAAAATGAACTAGCCTGGTGCATAATTTTTTCACTTTACTTTTAGGGTTGTCTTTGATTTCAGCCCTCTGTATTGTGATAATTTTCATTTCCATTAAACAATGTGGCATTCTTTCATTCCCAACACTTTACCCAGTCCATACCAGTATAGATATCCAGCATATTTTTCCCCTTTGAGATCTGATGTGTTTTCAAAATGTTCCTTTAATTTTTTTGAGCAGTGTGTATATATATATATATATATATATATATATATACACACTATATTATCAGGTTGAGGTTAGGACTCTGTGCAGGCCAGGTCAAGTTCCTCCACTCCAAACTCGCTTACCTATCTCTTAATGGACCTTTCTTTTTGCACAGATGCACAGTCATGTTGGAACAAGAAGGGGCCATCCCCAATCTATTCCCCCAGAGTTGGGAGCATGAAATTGTTCAAAATGTCTTGGTATGCTGACGCCTTAAGAGTTCCCTTCACTGGAGACTGCGTACCAGGCCTACTGATCAGGGAGCTTCACTGATTTCTCTGCCCAGTGTGAATGCAGGAGCCTGGGGTGGACCCAGGGGATGATCCCACCATGTTTGAGGACCTGGGAAGCGGCCCAGCTAAAGGCAAAAGCCTGGAAATCTACAGAAATAAGGTTTGTGCAAGGATTGCGAGAGATGACAAGAAGGAAGAAGTACTGGCGAAGTTAAAGTTTGACTTCAAGCATTAAAACATTGCAAGTGCCTGGATTCACATTTTTCAAGATGAGTTAACGATTTTGAAGGCCAAAGTGGAAAAACAGAGTCTGCTGGTGGCCGCATTGAAAGAAACCAGCGGGGTTTTCAAGGAAAGTATAGCAGCAATAATCACTTCCGTGCAATGTGCAGAGGGGACGTAGAAGCCAGGGAAGTACAGGTATCACCAGAGTGTGAGAAGCCAAGGTCAGTACCATGCAAAAATGTTTCTGTGGTCTTGGACTGTGTTTCTGCCCAGCACACTGGAAAAACTTCACATCCCGTGCCAAGTATCACTATTCCTGCAGAAAGAGGAGAAAGCTCTGGCAGACAGGCGTCCCGCGATCAGCAGCCAGATGTTTTGACTGACCGTATGTCATCAGGCCAAGGAATTTTTGTCTCCTTGTCACCGCAGCAGCAGCCTATGGAGCAAGATGATCCATTGAGCCTGTGGAGGGAGCAGGTATGCTAAAGTTCATTATAGAAACGAAATTACCTTTGCATGGTCGAAAATTTGCCATGTCAGAATTGTCTGAGGATGAAGAGGAGGATAATGATGTCCCCCCAAAGCCTTTAAAACAACAAGTGACAGAAAAAGCTGTTTTTGCTTATGATTTGCCTATACAACATATTGAAGGTGTAGTTCCTATGGATGGTGCAGCAGAGGGGGGGTGGAGAGTAAGCTCATCTCCTGGCTGAGGCTCCCACCTCTGTACAGCCAGTCAGTGAAGGATGTATGGACTCTGCTGTGAATAGTGCTGATAAGGACATCTCCATTATTGGTAACCCTTTAGTTCAGGGGTCTTCAAACTATGGTCCTCCAGTTTTTCAGGAACTACAATTCCCATCATGCTTAGTAATGTCTGTTAACCACTTGCCGACCGCCGCACGACTATCTACGTGGGCGGTCAGCCCCTCACAGGCAAAGTGACGTAGGTCTACGTCGCTCGCCTGTGAGGGTTTAGGGAGCGAGCGCGCGCCGCCGGAGGCGCGCTCCCGCTCCCGCGTGGTCACGGACCCCCCCGCGCGCGTGACCGGCGGACCCGATCGCCGCCGGCCACTCTGCGATCGGCGGGGGAGAGGGAGATAGTCAGGCAGCTTGTGTAAACAAGCTGCCTGTCATTCTCCTCTCTGTATGAGAGCTGATCACATGGATCTACTATGTAGATCCATTGATCACTCCTCATACAGTTGAAGCCACAGCCAATCACAGTTAGAATCACGCCCCTAGGGACACACACAGCCCCTCCCTCTCAAATAAAGTTAACCCCTTCACTACCAGTGCATTTTTACAGTAACAGTGCATATGTATAGCACTGATTACTGTAGAAATGTCACTGGTAACCCCAAAAGTGTCAAAAATGTCAGTCAAGGGTCCGATCTGTCCGCCGCAATGTCGCAGTACCGCAAAAAAAATCGCAGATCGCCGCCATTACGCGTTAAAAAAAAAAACAACAAAAATGACAAAAATCTTTCCCTTTGTTAGTAAACGCAATAACTTTTGCGCAAACCAATCAAAATACGCTTTTTGCGATTTTTTTTACCAAACATAGGTAGCATAAAACAAATTGGCCGAAAATATTAAAAAATTTTGATTTTTACATTTTTTTTTGGGGGAATTTCATATAAAAAAAAGGGAAAAATATTGCTATTTTTGCAAAATTTACGCTCTTTTTTTGTTTATAGCGCGTGATCAAAAAATCGCACAGGTGATCAAATACCACCAAAAGAAAGCTCTGTTTGTGGGAAAAAAAGGACGCCAAATTCGTTTCGGTACAGCGTCGCACGACCGCGCAATTGTCCGTTAAAGTCACGCAGTGCCGAATCGCAAAATGCCCTCTGGTCGTTTAGCAGCCAAATCCTCCGGGGCTTAAGTGGTTAATGTAAGAGTTTTACAATGCCTCGTGGGATGTTTAGTTCCGCAACAGCTGAAGGGCCGTAGTTTAAGGATCCCTGCTTTAGTTACTGGTACTGAAATACAAATTACCAAGGGTAATGAAAATATTTCTGTGTCAGGAGCCTCTGCTCCATCTGTTTCTGACAATAATGTTGCTTCTACCTACCAGTGAAAAGCCTAAGGGTCAGGCATGGTAAGCTCCCAGCCTATTTTGCCCCATGCCTGAAAATTCTTAGACGGTGGCATGTGACAGTGGAGGATATCAGGTCTCTCCCTAGGAGACACCTGGGTGAGAAGATCATGGGTACTGTCTTTCATGTGCCACTGGCCTTAAGGGATTGGCCAGGTCATATTATGAGGGATGGTTTACGTTTGATAAATTCTGAGCGGATTTCCTTGACGTTTAGGGACCAGGCCTGGCTTGCTTTCCACAGTAGGCTCTATGTGAGGGCAAACGTGAAGTGCCGCTCTTTGGACAACCATGGTTGTCCAAGAGTGGAGTGTCAGGGTGAAGTGGAAACCATGGACCACTTCTTGCTTCAGTGCCCTTTCAATGTAGAAGTCTATAAAAGGCTGGGGAGGGCTCTGAATATTCCTTTCTTGCCTAGCATGTCTTATGCTGAATGGATGTACTGAGCATTGCAGAATGGCAAGGGATTTGATTTGGACACACTTTTTCTAGTCAGCTTAGTAGTCCAATATGACACCTGGAATGCACGGGGTCAGGTATCCCTTCGGCAGAAAGTCCTTCCTGTTTTGGTGGTGGTGTGTGAGATTCTTGGTGAGGTAGGGAAAATACGGGGTCTTTAGAAAGACAGATTGCGGCAAAGTGCCTGGATAAAGGCGTGGAGGAATAGCAGGCCTGTAGCTGTGGTTTGTCGATCTCTGGGTGTTGGGTTCTTTCCCTGTTTTCTCTCTGGACACTCACTTAGATTTTGAAGGATAAACATTATTTTGAAGAAAGGCTACATACACATGAGGATCTATGTTTCTTGGTCTGAATGTTAATGAAGTTTGGGTAATGATGTGTAGAATTTCTGTGCTATTTAGTGATATATAAATAATATAATATAATATAATATAATATAATATAATATAGTGATATTTTCCTTGGTTAAAAGAAAAACTTTTGTTCATATATTATAGGTTGAAGTTATCCTTTATTATTATGTTTAGTCATGTATGCAATGTTATGTGCACCAAAAAGAAAAAAAATATATATATTATTTTTATTCTTGTAAAAAAAAAAACGTTAAGATGTTGTTTGCAAGATTTTCAAAATTAAAAATTGCCAACTCAATATTAAACCCTACTGACTAAGGCAGGCCATAGACGATTCGAATTTCGTTCGAAAATCGTAAATGGCAGTGTTATCGAACGATTTTCGTATCGTTAGTGTGGTATGTAAAACGTTCGATTTTCGTACGACAGCAAAAATTCACATATCCAACATGTTGGGTTTTTTTGCGAAAATCGGCCAAATTTCGTATCATTAGTGGGGGAGTTGTATGATTTCGCCTAACAAAGCACAGAACAGTAGGGAGTGTGTCCGGTAGAGATGTGGTTAAAAGGCACAAAAAATAGTGTTTTGTCGTACGATTTTCGGCTCACATTGATGGTACACTCGATGATGTGCCCGAGTGCCGCTTTCGTTTATCGAACGATAAATCGAACGTAATTCGAATCGTCTATGGCCTGCTTTAGACTGCTCCCTGAGCCATCACAAACTGTGAAAACTTCACACTGGACCTCATGCAACTTGTATTCTGTGTCTCTCCACTCCTCCAGATGCTGGGACATTCATTTCCAAATGAAATGCAACATTTTCCACAGTCAGGGATGATTTGGGGAGCCGTGTCATCTGCTGGTGTTGGCCCACTGTGTTTTATCAAGTCCAAAGTCAGCGCAGCCCTCTAGCAGGAAATTCTAAAGCATTTCATGCTTCCCTCTGCTGACCAGCTTTATGGAGATGCTGATTTCATTTTCCAGCAGAACTTGGCACCGCCCACACTACCAAATCTACCAATCCCTGGTCACATGATCATGGTATCACTGTGCTTGATTGGCCAGCAAACTCACCTGACCTAAACCCCATAGAGAATCTGTTGGGTATTGTCAAGAGGAAGATGAGAGACCCCAGACCCAACAATGCAGATGAGCTGAAGGCCGCTATCAAAGCAACCTGGGCTTCCATAACACCTCAGCAGTGCCACAGGCTGATCGCCTCCATGCCACGCCGCATTGATGCACTAATTCATGAAATAGGAGCCCTGACCAAGTATTGAGTGCATCCTATACTGTAAATGGACATACTTTTCAGTAAGCCAACATTTCTGTATTAAAAATCCTTTTTTTATTGGTCTTTTGTAATATTCAAATTTTCTGAGATACTGAATTTTGGGGTGTCACTCGCTGTAAGCCATAATCATCAAAATTAAAAGAAAGAAATGCTTGAATTACATCACTCTGTGTGTAACACATCTATATAAAATATATGAGTTTTACATTTTGAATCGAATTACTGAAATAAAATAACTTTTTGATAATATTCTAGTTTTATGAGATGCACCTATATACTTGTACACTGCCCGGCTAAAAAAAAAAAGTCGCCACCAACAAAAAAAGGTCCCAAACACTATTTTGTTGGACCGCCTTTAGCTTTGATTATGGCACACATTCGCTGTGGCATTGTTTCGATAAGCTTCTGCAATGTCACAAGATTTATTTCCATCCAGTGTTGCATTCATTTTTCACCAAATGATGTGAGAGTCCGACCACTGCCCAAAGCCTTTTCCAGCACAATACAAAGATTCTTAATGGGAATGGGGGTAAGTTCTGGACTCTGTGGTGGCCAATCCATGTGTGACAATGATGTCTCATCCTCCCTGAATCACCCTTTCACAATTTGAGCCCGATGAATCCTGGCATTGCCATCTTGGAATATGCCCGTGCCTTTAGGGGAAAAAAATCCATTGATGGAATAACCTGGTCATTCAGTATATTCAGGTAGTCAGCTGACCTCATTCTTTGGGCACATCCAGTGACTACCCAATAGGAGAGTCACTGCATGCTTAGTTTAGTTAGTTGCTTACTTAATTCCAGGGGGTGACTTTTTTTTTTTTTTTGGCCGGGCATTTTATATGTACTATATATGTAAAACTTCAAGAG
The DNA here is from genome assembly GCF_965119305.1 of Pelophylax lessonae. Taxonomy (NCBI): domain Eukaryota; kingdom Metazoa; phylum Chordata; class Amphibia; order Anura; family Ranidae; genus Pelophylax; species Pelophylax lessonae. The sequence continues at coordinate 16,014,330 of NC_138768.1, read as the reverse complement.
GCAAAGCAGGAATTATCCTTCAACAAACATTAAAAAATTGGCAACTGAGGTCCAGTTGCAAAAAAAATCATTGTAGGGCACCATTACAGTGCCTGAGCACCAGAATAGGCCAGGAGTGCTGACAGGAGCTGGTAATAGTGGCAGGAACATTTTTTTGGGCAAAGGAGTAGATGACTTGGAAAGACCATAAACTTTAACGTTGTCCTTAGGAAGGGACCAAAAGCTCCATACAATGTCAGGTAAGTTAGGGAAAGGATTACAGGTAAGATAAAATGCTAACTTGGTATACATCAGGTATTCTTGCAGAGGAAAAGAAAGGGTTGAGACTAAACATTTGAAGAAGATCAGTTTCACATTGGCGGTATTATTAGCTATCAAGAGATTGCTAGATGTAGGCCAATGTTTCAAGTGAGATACGAAAGAGTGGGATAAGAAATTTGAACATTTGCATTGGGATCTGCTTAGTTTATTCCAGTTATGTGCCCATTTCTGATAAGCTTTTGAGCAGTGAACATCTTTGAAAGTTTGTTCTACCATTATTGTTTTTTATGCTACAGTACATGTACTTGTTTTTAACTTCAACAAAATACTACACTATATGGGTATCACTTGGGCTCATCACTTGGTGAGCTTTTTTTTTGTACAGTGTCTGATCCCATTAGAGCCTACCCCCCCCAATCATCATCTGATCCTATTGGAGCCAACCCCCCCCCCCAATCATCATTTGATCCCGTTGGAGCCTTCCCCCCGATCATCACACTGGAGCATGACGCCAATGTACTTCATAACAACAGTTCAAGGCTTGTCACTACTCACCATATGTTGAGTGTTTAGATTGGTGGAGGTGGATCACTGTGGAAGATCATTCTTCAGCACTTTGGGTGAAGTGTGTTTCTTCAGTGCTGGAAATTGTCTGGTTTCTGGTGAGTGGTTTGGCACTTCACACTGACTACTGCAGAAATATATTGAATATATTAACCACTTTCCCACCGCTCACATTGCTCCTACTGCAGCAATGTGGCTCGTTATCGTCCAGCGACGTAGACCTACGTCGCTGGACTCCTCCCCCTGTAGGCGGCGCTCGCACGCCGCCAGAGGCGCGCTCCCGCTGTATTCAGTCACAGCGGGAGTCGGGCCAGGGGAGGAGCGGCGGCGATCGCCGCTGCTCTTCCCCGATCGTCGGGGAATCGAGTGAGGAGATCCGCCCGCTTGTGTAAACAGAGCGGGCGGATCTCCTAAGTGACAGGCAGGGACAGATCGGAGTGTTCAGCATAGCTGAACATCCGATCTGTCCTTGTGTCACACAGTCCCCTCCCCCCACACGTTAGTAAGCACCAGGCATACATTAACCCCTCCCTCTCCAATAAAATTAACCCCTTCCCTGCCAGTGTCATTTTTACAGTAACAGTGCTTATATATAGCACTGATTACTGCAGTAATGTCACTGGTACCCCCAAAAGTGTCAAAAATGTCAGTCAAGGGTCCGATCTGTCCGCCGCAATGTCGCAGTCCTGCAAAAAAAATCGCAGATCGCCGCCATTACGCGTTAAAAAAAACCCACCAAAAATTACAGAAATCTTTCCCTTAGTTAGTAAACGTAATAACTTTTGCGCAAACCAATCACAATACGCTTATTGTGATTTTTTTTACCAAACATAGGTAGCAGAAAACAAATTGGCCAAAAGTTAAACAAAAATTAGATTTTTACATTTTTTTTGGGGGGGGGGGGGAATTTCACATAAAAAAATGTTAAAAATATTGTTATTTTTTCAAAATAAACGCTCTTTTTTTGTTTATAGCGCATGATCAAAAAATCGCACAGGTGATCAAATACCACCAAAAGAAAGCTCTGTTTGTGGGAAAAAAAGGACGTAAATTTTGTTTGGATACGGCGTCGCACGACCGCGCAATTGTCAGTTAAAGTCGCACAGCGCCGAATCGCAAAAAGTGGCCTGGACGTAAGACAGCAAAATCCTCAGGTGGTAAAGTGGTTAAGGATATTTTCTGGCTTATGTCACAGTTTCATTATTTGGAGTTTGTCCAAGTAATATATATACAGTATATATCATTTTGAAGGCCTAAATGCAAGTTATTGGCCCAAAAAGTGTATGTGGACCCGGATACTGCCCTGGGGGACATGAATCAATGCATAACATTTTTTTTTAAAACTATCATTTTTACAGGAGCAGTGATTTTAATAATGCTTAAAGTGAAACAATAAAAATGAAAAATATCTTTAAATATCGTGCTTGGGGGGGCCCCCTTAATGTGCCTGTAAAGTATCACATTTGTGTGATGTATGTAAACTGATGTCATGTAATTTATTCACTGCACCTGAGCAGTGCATTGTGGGGTGGCTTGTGATATCAGATCCCTATAAAAGAGCTGTCACAATCAAAACCGCTCATAGCGTGGGAAGCGTCCGAAGAAACAGGAGCTTCTTTTTTTTTTTTCTTCTATTTTTCGGGCGGGCGGGAAAGCAACTGACCATCGGGACACTATTTTTTATTTTTCTTTTTTAATAAAGGACTTGTCCAAAACTGGCTTTTGTCTTTATTTTTTTTGTACACTTTTTTGGTGAATGGATAGAGGTATGATGTACCCAATATCCATTCACATAAGGAGGGCCGGGATCTTGGGGCCCCCTTGTTAAAGGGGGCTTCCAGATTCCGATAAGCCTCCCCTCGCAGACCCCCACAACCACAGCCCTGGGTTGTCGGGAAGAGACCCCTGTCCCCATCAACATGGGGGCAAGGTGCTTTGGTGTGGGGGGGGCAGAGCACCCACCCCCATGTTGAAGGCATGTGGCCTGGTATGGTTCAGGAGGGGGGGCGCTCGCTAGCCCCCACCCCCATCCTGGCCAGCCAGAATATGTGCTTGGACAAGGGTCCAGTATGGATTTTAGGGGGAACCTCACGCTGTTTTTTTTTTTTTTTTAATTTTGGCGTGCCATTTTTTCAGCAATACTGACATAAACTGGTGTAAATTGAAGTGCCTATATATACAGTCAGGTCCATAAATATTGGGACATCGACACAATTCTAATCTCTTTGGCTCTATACACCACCACAATGGATTTGAAATGAAACAAACAAGATGTGCTTTAACTACAGACTTTCAGCTTTAATTTGAGGGTATTTACATCCAAATCAGGTGAACGGTGTAGGAATTACAACAGTTTGTAAGGGACCAAAAGTAATGGGACAAATGGCTGCTCAGCTGTTCCATGGCCAGGTGTGTGTTATTCCCTCATTATCCCATTTACAAGGAGCAGATAAAAGGTCCAGAGTTCATTTCAAGTGTGCTATTTGCATTTGGAATCTGTTGCTGTCAACTCTCAATATGAGATCCAAAGAGTTGTCACTATCAGTGAAGCAAGCCATCATTAGGCTGAAAAAAACAAAACAAACCCATCAGAGAGATAGCAAAAACATTAGGTGTGGCCAAATCAACTGTTTGGAACATCCTTAAAAAGAAAGAATGCACCGGTGAGCTCAGCAACACCAAAAGACCCGGAAGACCATGGAAAAAAACTGTGGTGGATGACCGAAGAATTCTTTCCCTGGTGAAGAAAACACCCTTCACAACAGTTGGCCAGATCAAGAACACTATCCAGGAGGTAGGTGTATGTGTGTCAAAGTCAACAATCAGGAGAAGACTTCACCAGAGTGAATACAGAGGGTTCACCACAAGATGTAAACCATTGGTGAACCTCAAAATCAGGAAGGCCAGATTAGAGTTTGCCAAACAACATTTAAAAAAGCCTTCACAGTTCTGGAACAACATTCTATGGACAGATGAGATCAAGAACAACTTGTACCAGAGTGATGGGAAGAGAAGAGTATGGAGAAGGAAAGGAACTGTTCATGATCCAAAGCATACCAACTCATCATTGAAGCATGGTGGTAGTAGTGTCATGGTGTGGGCATGTATGGCTGCAAATTGGAACTGGTTCTCTTGTATTTATTAATGGTGTGACTGCTGACAAAAGCAGCAGGATGAATTCTGAAGTGTTTTAGGCAATATTATCTGCTCATATTCAGCCAAATGCTACAGAACTCATTGGATGGCGCTTCACAGTGCAGATGGACAATGACCTGAAGCATACTGCGAAAGCAACCAAAGAGTTTTTTAAGGGAAAGAAGTGGAATGTTATGCAATGGCTAAGTCAATCACCTGACCTGAATCCAATTTAGCATGGATTTCACTTGCTGAAGACAAAACTGAAGGGAAAATGCCCCAAGAACAAGCAGGAACTGAAGACAGTTGCAGTAGAGGCCTGGCAGAGCATCACCAGGGATGAAACCCAGCGTCTGGTGATGTCCAGACTTCAGGCTGTAATTCACTCCAAAGGATTTGCAACCAAGTATTAAAAAGTGAAAGTTTGATTTATGATTGTTAATCTGTCCCATTACTTTTATTCCCTTAAAAGGTGGGAGGCACATATACAAACTGTTGTAATTCCTACACTGTTCACCTGATTTGGATATAAATACCCTCAAATTAAAGCTGAAAGTCTGCAGTTAAAGTGTATCTTGTTTGTTTCATTTCAAATCCATTGTGGTGGTGTATATAGCCAAAAAGATTTGAACTGTGGCGATGTCCCAATATTTATGGACCTGACTGTGTATATATATATATATATATATATATATATATATATATACTGTATATATATATATATATATATATATATATATATATATATATATATATATATATATATCACTTTGTGGTATACACTGCACTATCTGATCTGAACAAACTGTAAAAAGCAAAAATCTCTCTCCCTGCCAACAATGTATTATTAAGGATATAATTCCACTTATAAATCACCCACTGGCCAAGGTATACAAACCCACAACCTCGCACTTGCAAGCCTGGTATTCTACCACCTATTCCACCGTCAAGCATGCTTAGGCTGAACACCCTCCCTGCCTAGCTAACCTCAATGTCACCCTGAACACAGTGGACGAGATAAAAGTAAGGGAGAGTGTGTTCAACCTAAGCAGGCTTGATGGTGGCGTAGGTGGTAGAATACCAGGCTTGCAATTGAGATGGTTGTGGGCTTGAATCCTCTGGCCAGCAGGTGATTTATTGAAATCAGAGGTCAGAGTCCATGCTAATGCGGAAACTCGAATTTCCCCACAAAGAAGCCCGTTTGTTTGTCATTTGATGAACAAGCGAACAGCCAATGTTCAAGTTAAACTTACGTTCGACTCGAACTCGAAGCTCATCCCTAGTTTACAGTGAACCCTGAGAAAAGTTTGATTGGACAGGAAGAGAGTACATGGAAAGAAGATCATCAAATCAAGCCCCAGCTGAATATGGTGAAAATCATCTTGAAATGTCCTTGTCCTCTCAAAATAAAAAAAGTGTAGTCCCAGGGATTTTGGGATATTATTGGAGGTGAAAAAAAAGAAACTATTCTGTTGCAGAAAGGAAATTTCTCACATTAAAGTGGGCATTGGAGACATCAGTATTATTTAGAGATGGAGCCAGATCCTGCACATTTAAGTTGGTGTCAGACCATGCCCCCCTTACCTGGCTCACACAAAACAAGGATGAGAACTCACAAATTGCTAGGTGATTTCTTGCCATCCCGGACTTTAAATTGGTTGTAAAGTCAGTGAGTAACATTACTGCCAGCCCCTCTGTTATAACAAGGTATAATATACAGTGTCAATGTTTTTTTTTAAAATGATACTGCTAAATGCCTTATTTCAGAGCTGTGCGTTGACGTGACCCCCCACCACTCTCCTCCCCTGATCTAATGACGACAGCGGGAGGGGCTGGGATTCCTCTCTGACGTCAGCCAGGAGGTCAGGTGACCACTGTGCTGTCCACTCAGCCCCTCCCGCTGTAGTCCTTAGATTTTGGGAGACGAGCGGCGGAGGTCACATGACCACACAGCGGTGCTCTGAAATAAGGTAGTTCGCAGCATCATTTTAAAAAAAACATTGACACTGTGTAGTATACCTTGTTATAACAGAGGGGCTGGCATTAAAACTTACTGACTTTACTGCCACACAAAACAGCAGCAAGAGGGGAGGGGTGGGTTTGGTGATCACTCACACACTAGGAACTCAAAGGGAGGAGGAGAGGGAGAGACTCTAACACACCAGGATAATGGAGGCACATAAACTGACTACAGTATCATGGATCAGCAGCCATGATTACTGTGGTAATAGGGGACACAGGAACAGGCAGGATCAATCAGGTATTTTACAGCATAGAAAGGGACAAATTTCACAGCACAAGCACTATGCTGTTTAACTTGCTTTAAAGGAACAGGGTCTTTTTTTTGGGGGGGGGGGGGGGTTATAACCTCTTTAAAATTACAGTAATGCATAGATCAAGAAGAGTGCACCACAATGTAGACATACTCCCTCAGGTCCATTGCCATTTCGGCAGGAGTGTCAAGGTCCCTTGCCTGGAATGGAAGTATATAGGGAGGCAGCCTGGGGCAGGGCTAATAAGAATGAATTTGGGAGGGGAGGAACATTTACTTTAGACTTGTAATTTACAGGTGAGCTCCAAGAGATAGAGAGAGGGTGACATATACTGGAGACAAAGAGGAGAAGGGCTATCTGCAGAGTACCCCTACTCATTCCTAAAAAAAAAAAGGTGAAAAGTAAATAACCACACATATACAGTCTTTTAAAAAGCCCTTTAATAAACAAGAATAATTATGCCCCACAATGTTAACAAAAGCAATTGTACCCGTCACCCCAGACAGATAGATGCAGAGATTTACCATGTAGTAGCACTTTTTTTAAAGTTCTACATTAGTGCATTAATTAACTCCTTGCAAAAGATTGTTTAGTAACACAAAAGGTAAAATGGTGCAAATAAAATATTTACATAAAAAGGGCATTACAAAGGAAATAATGAGACAATACCTGCAACAGAAAACAAAAAGGGGTGAAGAATGAAAAGTACTTATCAAACCCTGGTTTAGCAAAGTCCAAACAGTGAACAAGATGGATCCAGCTTCCTAGTCTTTGCAGATGTTCTCTAGTTTGAGGTTAAACGAGATCTGTCTAGTGGGGATGCAGTCCCTCTTTTCTGGTCCTTGAGGGGGGTGTTGACAGAAGTGATTTGGCCAATCATGAGATCTAAGGTGTGGCCAATGCGATGTCACCATGTTCATGACCATGCCACAGATACAGTTTTCTATGGGTATTTTATTTGAATAGCTACAAGGTACAGTCAGATAACTTGTATTTTTTTGTCCAGCATGGAAATACCTTTTGAATTAACATAAACATGAGGGGTGTTGGATGTCTATTCCACCTAGAAGAGGTGTGGGGGGGGGCGGCTTAGGCCCAGTCCGCTCCAATACCTCCAAGGATAGTTGTGTTTAGGCTTAAAACATTAAAAAGTAACTGATACAGGTAAGTATGTCCTTATTCTGGCTATACTGGCAGTCATTGAGTTACAAACATCTGACTTGCATACCACTCATACATCATGGGAAAAAGGTGTCTCCACTGAAGCTTCATCACCAATCCTTGTTTCCACCACAACCCACAATTTCCTAAATCCAATTGTCACAGGGCCAAAAAGGTGAAGTTTTCTATACAGGGCACAGACATTAAAAAAATCTTAAAGGAGTGTTAAACCCTTCCCTATGTTATCCAAAAATCTTGAAAACTGTTTATGCAGTCCAGGGCTTTTTTCAGCGGGAACGCGGGAGAACGCAGTCCTGGCACCTCCAGCACTGAATGTATGTAATTGCAAGGAATGCAACATTGTCTATTGATGCTGGCTGCTGAGGGATCTATTGTTGCTGGTGAGGATCTATTTATGCAGGAGGGTTTATTACTGCTGGGGAGGTCTAGTGTGGCTGCTGGGGGATATATTGTCTCTGGAAAAGATCTCATTTTGCAGGGGGGGGGGGTCTTATGTTAATGGGGTGGTTCGGTTGTTGATGGGAGAGATCTACTCTTTATGAAGCAGTCTATTGTAGCTGGCTGCTGGAGGGTCTATTGATACTGTCTGCTGGGAGATCTGTTGTTGCTGCTGGGGACCCATTGGCGCTGGCTGGATCTATTGCTGCTGGGGGGGGTCTATTATTGTTGGCTGCAGGGGATCTATTTTACTGCTTTTTTGTTATCAATAAAAAAATCCATACAAATTGCTTAGTACCACAAATGTTACTTGGTTCTGTATTTTCTAAAAAGGATGATCCTGGGAGGTGGGTAGTGGGTGGAACCAAGGAACGGTTAACGGAGGTAGATGGGGGCGGAGACAAGGGGAAAGTCCGAAAAAGGGAGTTCCTGCACCTATTTTCTGAGAAAAAAAGCCCTGATGCAGACTAATTTCACAGCCAGAAGATCTTGGGCATCTGCACAGACATGAGAACCAAGTGAGAATTTTGGCACAGGGAGTGTGCCAAACTGTCTACTCAGTAGTGAAAGGCTATTGGGAAGATCTTCAATATGTGAAGTACTGAGGGATCCATTATGATGGATCCAGTGATTTTTGGGGAAATCAAAAATGGAGAAAGATCTGGGAGTCCTGGGAGTCCTGGTAGAGGATAGACTAGGCAATAGCATGCAATGTCTAGTGGCAGCTGCCAAAGCCGGCAGAACATTAGCGTGCATAAAGAAAGGGATGTATTCCAGAGATAAAACTATATTCCTTCCACTTTATAAAACTCTGGTCCGACCGCATCTGGAGTATTCTGTCCAGTTCTGGTCGCCAGTCCTCAGGAGGGATGTGTTGGAGCTGGAGAGAGTCCAGAGAAGGGCAACTAAACTAATTAGGGGATTGGAGGACCTTAATTATGAAGAGCGTCTGCAATCGCTTGATTTATTCTCCCTAGAGAAGAGATGCCTGAGAGGGGACATGATAGCAAATTTATAAATACCTCAATGGTGATCTCAGCATAGAAAAAAAGCTATTCAGTCGAAAAAGGATTGTATGAGGACTCGAGGATATACAATGCGATTAGAGGAGAAGCGTTTTAAACTCAGGCAATGCAGGGGGTTCTTTACTGTTAGGGCTACAGGATTGTGGAATTCTCTACCACAAGAGGTGGTTTCTGCGGGAAGTATGGTGGCTTTCAAAAGACTATTGGACGAACATCTCAAGGATCAGAACATTCAGGGGTATGAGAGATGATTACAGTCACACACACCTACACAGGTTGAACTGGATGGACTATTGTCTTTATTCAACCTCACCTACTATGTAACTATGTAACTTCACAGGTAGGGCTCTTTCACATGGTCCGACTCCGTAGGCGGATCCGTGTTGCTCAGCGGGGATCGATCCGCGATCCCCGCTGAGCCGGTGGATGACAACTCCGTCTCCGCTTGCAGAGCGGAGAGGGAGGTGTCTCAGCCCCCGCTGCCCTCTATGGGGGATCGGATGAGAGCGGACCGCCTGTCCGCTCTCATCCGATCCGATCCGATTACTGAACGGATGGAAAAAAAGGGTTTCCATCCGTCCAGATTTCACAGACAGGATCGGATACGGATGGCAGCGGGTGTCAGCGGAGGTGTCTCCGCTGACACCCGCTGCCCCATAGAGCTGCATGGAGGATCGCTCGTGTGAAAGAGCCCGTAGAATAAAATAAAATAATATGTGAAATTCAGTCATTTAAATAATCAAAACAGTGATCACGTTATGCATGCATCTGCTGGATGTCAAATTCATCATAATATAATAAATAAATGAATAAATAAATAGTCAAAAATAAAGTTCACTAGATAAATATCGAATTGAGAATGCTTCTGTGTTTTAGTATGGCTGTACTGCACACTCACCAGAAAGATTGCTCACTCAAGTGCAGCATAAATGCATATAATCTGTTAATGTTGAAGACAACTTCTGATGATTCAAACCAGTCACATGAATTCTAAAGGAGCTGGAACTCAGGGGAAGAACCTATGCTAGATAACATCCACTCCACACCAGCCATGTGAATAAAGTGCCACTCTGTGCAAAAAGGTGCTTCTAAAACACCAGCCTCCATCCTCATGCAACGTACACTCACCACCCTTTTTAGCTGCCGGTGAGTGTGCATTGCATGCCGATGGAGGCTGGTGTTTTAGAAGCACCTTTTTGCACAGAGTGGCACTTTATTCACATGGCTGGTGTGGAGTGATGTGTTAATGTCTTCAACATTAACAGCTTATACCACTTTATGCTGCACTTGAGTGAGCAGCCTGTCTTTCTGGTGAGTGTATGCAAAGAGAAAGGGGGGTAACCTCCCACGTTTAATGCGCTTGCAATGATCTATAAGTGTATTAAATATATGTATATAACAACACCTCAAAGATTGTACAGACAACCAACTAAATGCAATTATAGCAAAGTATTACAACCAGCCAATAAAGGTATAAATAAAAAATTGGAGTAACCAATATTTCAATAATGTCCACAATTGGTTAATCTATATGGGGTGTAAACCATACATATAGAAATAAAGTCCAAAATTCCCAAATGTTAATATTCCAAACAAAAAGCGAGAGGGAAGGCGGTGATAAGAGTGTTCATAAAGGGTCACCACGGTGCTCAAGGGGGTTTGTCAGGAGGCTCACCAGATATGTTGGATCCCCTCTAACCTTACGGTAGGGGGATCATACAGGCTTGTAACAGGTGGAATTCCTCTCTCCAGGACTTGAAGCAATATAGCTGGTCCTCACGCTGCTCCTGGGCACAGGGTCCCTTTTAGTGCACTCCAAGGACGGCCAATGGTAAGTTAGACAAAATATATAGGGAGCCTCATAGTGAGATCCATTTAAAATTGTATTTCATGCAAAAAAAAATTATAATCTGTCATATAAAAACACTGCACATGCATAAGAGACAGATTCAGGAACTAGTAGTCAGAACTAGTATAAAAACATATGATAAAACCGGATTAATAATAAGAAGGCAGGCACGGACTTAATCGCTGGAGTCGGTGAGGAAAAGGGCGGGCAATGCTGGCTTCTGCGTGTGTTCCACTCCGTCTTTCCAACTGCCGGTCACGTGCCCCCTGCGTGCGTTCCAAAATGACGCGTTTTGTCATCAATGTGCGACGTCTTCAAATTCTGGAATCCAAATTATGTATATATATATATGTATACATTTTGTCTAACTTACCATTGGCCGTCCTTGGAGTGCACTAAAAGGGACCCTGTGCCCAGGAGCAGCGTGAGGACCAGCTATATTGCTTCAAGTCCTGGAGAGAGGAATTCCACCTGTTACAAGCCTGTATGATCCCCCTACCGTAAGGTTAGAGGGGATCCAACATATCTGGTGAGCCTCCTGACAAACCCCCTTGAGCACCGTGGTGACCCTTTATGAACACTCTTATCACCGCCTTCCCTCTCGCTTTTTGTTTGGAATATTAACATTTGGGAATTTTGGACTTTATTTCTATATGTATGGTTTACACCCCATATAGATTAACCAATTGTGGACATTATTCAAACATTGGTTGCCGCAATTTTTTTATTTATACCTTTATTGGCTGGTTGTAATACTTTGGTATAATTGCACTTAGTTGGTTGTCCGTACAATCTTTGAGGTGTTATTATATGCATATATTTAATACACTTATAGATCATTGCAAGCGCATTAAACGTGGGAGGTTACCCCCCTTTCAGGAGTTTATTGCAGCTGCATCTTACATTATCTATACTTTTTATAATATTTATATACAAACTTTCACAGAATTATATATGGTGCACTTATTTATATAACGTATTTATTACTAAGTACCCATGGGCGCAGGTGAACCCCCTGTTTTATTTTCTGGTGAGTGTGCAATACAGCCAAACTAGAACACAGAAGAATGCTCACAGATTTTTATCTGATGAACTTTTGGGCTATCGATTTATTTATTTAGTATATTTCGCTAGTCTGATGAATTGCATCCAGCAGACGCATAATGTGATCACTGTTTTGATTATTTGAATTACTGAATTTCATATATTATTTTATTCATGTATATTTCATGGTTTTTTAGAGAGCTGCAATGTATATGCTTTTTAAAAAGTTTAAGGGAGAGTATACGACTTCTACTTGCTAGTGGCTCCTTTTAGTGTGTAGTGCCAACTTTTTGACATTTTTTTTTTGCACTTTACAGGCTTGGCCCTTTTGTCTACCAGGTCTTAGAGGGCTGAGATATCCTCAACCGGAACAGTGAGGAATTTGTTGAGACAAGGGATAGCTTCACCCAACACAGACACTGTCTGCTTTTTATGACAGGTCGAAGTACAGAGCAGAGAACCCAAATTACCAGGTGGCTCCTTCAGAGGTGTAGCACTACACTAGTTTTGGGAAGACATCTCATGCTGGTGACCTTGGGCCCAGCAGGTGGAAATGGTTCTAACGTCAAACAAGACAATATGTCCTTGCGGCAATATGTACATATGCATGTAGACTCTACTACAATACTTTTTTATTTTCAGGATCTCTGGTGTACTGCTACTTATACCATCTCACTTTCCACATTTGAGACTTACATGGCCTTCTCCTACATGCTTGTGCGCTTGTTTGCACTCCCTCAGTTTCTGTTATGGACGTATTCATACAGCCTTCAGTCCCAAGCATTACTTCCTAATATCTTGAGCTGGCCTTGCAAGGTAATTCTGAGAAGGGGATTATTTTTATCTGAGGGGATTTCCCCTTCTCTTTTTCCCTCTTTATTATATTCTTCAACATATTTTCAATTATATACTAATTTTGCTGACCTTTTTATTATATTTATAGATACAATTAATTGCTCCTGCCCCTGAAGAAGTGGGTTGTATCCCATGATACGCGTCGGGCTTATTAGGATGCAAATGATATACTCATATACTGGCCTGCATTACAATTGTTGTCTATTGCGTTTTATATATCCACAATCATCGGGACCTGCATGTAACCAGCATTTGTTACTCTATTTGATGTTCATGTTTTATATATTGTCTATTTGATGTATTTGTTAATATGTATACTCTGTGGATACTCTTGAATAAACAAATGGTTTGACATCATTCCTTTTGTTGTTAATGAACCTATGTCTCCAGGTTTCATTATACCCATTGTTGGTTGTCCCCCTCATTTAAAGTCCCACTCTTTTTTATTTTTCCTAATGTCAAACAGGAGCCCACCTCATCCAACAAAACCTTAATATTTTAATTTGGCTTGGGAAAATTTCAGGGCAATTGCCCATCCTCTCTGAAGAAGTTTTCAGACTCCACTTCCTAATCTACCTTTCCCTCCTCTATCTCATCAGGAAGCAGCACTACCATGAGGGATAAAAACAAGGATAACCAATTATTTATCCTGGACCCAAGAAGGTGCAAACATATAAAGTGCTAATGCTGTGCTGTATATATACTGGAAGAATGGAGAAACTGTGGATTCCAAATAGTAATAATAATATTAACTTCAATAAATTGTAAATAAATACATGAATAAGCAAGTGGTTGTAAATAATATCGGTGCTGTGTGTGGTGTTTTTAAGATACCACTTAGTGAGAAGTGAGCATAGGAAAAATATTCCTAAAGAAAGAATAGGGTTGCAATCTCACATACGTCCACTAGATGTCACCCCTGACATACGACCTGTATAGCTGTAGGCGGTAGATTAATCCAGGGGTTCTCCGGCGGAATGAACGTGGCTTCAAATCCCTCAAATAGAAAAAGAGGGCCCCATGATGCCGTATACAATCTGTATTTAGGCTGTCCGAGATCAGCTATAGCGGCCGGGAAGCTTCCGCGTTCCACGGCCCAGGCTCCGAAACCGGAAGTGACGTGATGACGTTACGACTCCGCCCTACGCGTTTCGTCAGAGGACGTCCAGCAGATTAATTATCATTTATCACTAATAAATTGCACTATTTGGAATCCACAGTTTCTCCATTCTTCCAGTATATATACAGCACAGCTTTAGCACTTTATATGTTTGCACCTTCTTGGGTCCAGGATAAATAATTGGTTATCCTTGTCACATCACAAGTCACTAGTGCACTTTACTTTGGACCCAACTTTTATGTTTTTTAATATACTGGCACTTTATTTAAGTTTGCACTTATATAGCACTTATTCACTTTAAAGGTAGCGCCGTTACAACCTTCTTGCATTTATTCCACTCTTTAACCCCCTGTGGGTTCGGTTGTTGGCAGCTTACACCTCCTCAATTGTTTAGGATTTCTTTCTTACAAACTCCATAGCACTGGTCACCTCCATCTTCTTACCATGAGGGATAAGTCAGAGTGCAAAAGTCAATTTTAGAGTTGCACGCACTAGGTCAAGGCCGCTGGAAACTATTTAAGTTTTTTTGCAGCCCTGTTGTGCACTGCTCCTGGCCTAAGGTGCTCTCACTGCCTATTGTTTTGTACCCAAAGCAAGGAACCAGTGCCCAGGGACCAGGCTGCGGGGGTGGATGGGAGATGGTTAGAGGAAGCCCACATGTGAAGGGGAAATGCCCTGGAATTACCATACCAGGGTACAGACACTCTCCCGGGGAAATGGAAATTTCCAGTTCACCCACTTTGGAAGGGCATACCCTCTCCTCTTCCTGGACTGGAACTACTGGGATTCGGGTCACCACCGACCTGGACCTGTAGAACATTCTGAAGCTAACAACACTGTAATAAACTGCTGTACTAAAGGCAAGGACTAAGTGCAGAGACCAGTTCCAAACGTAACGTTACAGACTAGCCCCACGTCTTCCATGAGGCAGTTCCAGGACGGGTTTCCTGAGTCGCTACTATGAGGTGACAGATACAGTAGATGCAATCCTATTGTCAGTGGTGTGGATGCAGCCAGGAGGAGAAGGGATTTCTCCATTTAGAGAATCAAACAAAGTCTTTAATCTTCCAATATAATCTGAATCATAAGTGAGAAACATGCTTTCAGTAGAGAGAACTTGTCCCTTACCGAAGAACCTTAACAAAAACTTGAGGATTAATGGAAGTGAAAGAGGTTATATGGGCTGTCCTAGCTAATTGCTAGCCAGTATCCTCACAAGAAGATGGCAACCAAAAATGAATGTGCCTGACTCCCTTGTATATTCTTTACTCCACAGATACTTTGGTTTTAAAAAAAAAACATCTTAGATATAGTATAATATTATTTTGTTTGCTGTCAGAGCTCTAGAACTAACTCACACACGCCCATATCCTGCAATGCAAGTGGGCAACAGCTTTGGATAATGAGATGTAAGGGGAGCAAAACTGACTGTTGACAAGAAAATGTAATATTTACATACCGCGAGAGCACATAGGCATGTGGCACCTCCCATTACACGGTTTGTTTTATATGGTCTACTGATAAGATGTACGCACTCATTTTTTTAACCACTTTACCACCGGAGGATTTTGCTGTCTTACGTCTGGGCCACTTTTTGCGATTTGGCACTGTGCGACTTTAACTGACAATTGCGCGGTCATGCAACGCCGTACCCAAACTAAATTTACGTCCTTTTTTTCCCACAAACAGAGCTTTCTTTTGGTGGTATTTGATCACCTGTGCAATTTTTACTTTTTGCGCTATAAACAAAAAAAGAGCGGCAATTTTGAAAAAATAACAATGTTTTTCACATTTTTTTATAGGAAATTCCCCCCCAAAAAATGTAAAAATCAAAATTTTTTATCATTTTAGGCCAATTTTTTTTCTGCTACATATTGTTGGTAAAAAAAATCACAATAAGCGTATTTTGATTGGTTTGCGCAAAAGTTATTGCGTTTACTAACTAAGGGAAAGATTTCTGTCGTTTTTGGTGTTTTTTGTTTTACGAGTAATGGTGGCGATTTTTTTTGCGGGATTGCGACATTGCGGCGGACAGATCGGACCCTTGACTGACATTTTTGACACTTTTGGGGGGACCAGTGACATTACTGCAGTAATCAGTGCTATAAATATGCACTGTTACTGTAAAAATGACACTGGCAGGGAAGGGGTTAATTTTTATTGGTGATCAAGGGGTTAATGTATGCCGTGCTTACTGATGTGTGTGGGGGGAGGGGACTATGTGACACAAGGACAGATCGCAGGTTCAGCTATGCTGAACACTGCAATCTGACCCTGCCTATCACTTAGGAGATCCGCCCGCTTGTGTTTACACAAGCAGGCGGATCTCCACACTCGATTCCCCGACGATCGGGGAAGAGCAGCGGTGATCGCCACCGCTCCTCCCCTGGCCCGACTCCCGCTGTGACTGAATACAGTGGGAGCGAGCCTCCGGCGGCGCGCGCACGCCGCCGAGAGAGGGGAATGTCTGGCGACGTAGGTCTACGTCGCCAGGCGTTGTCGAGCCACTTTGCCGCAGTAGAGCTCTAGTGAGCAGCGGCAAAGTGGTTAAAACAGACCAGTAAACCATCAGAAAGATGCAGGTGGACAATGCAGCAATAAATTAAGATTCATATTTCAAGCATCCCAAACATAATAAGCATTAATAGCATTTATGTAATTTACATTTCCTGAAAGGGCTATCCCGTTACAGTGCAAGATTTTGGTCAAGGTAGTTGTGACAGACCCAACCAGGACAGGGACATTTGGAGAGGACTAGGACCAAGCCTCCTACCCACTGATTATGGCCCATGGAGAGAGCAGATTTTTCTCTAATGATGGACAGCCACGTGATGGATGCTGAAAGCGAAGCTTGGATTGCTTTTCTGAATTAGGGCCAACGGAGCTTTAGTGGGAATATTGTAGCCCTCCTGCAGACTGGGTAGGAGAGGCTCCTTCACTGAGACAGAAATATTTATCAACAATATCCCTCAAAAGATCTATTAATTCCACCCTTTCAGACTACTGGATCATTGTATGAATTTGTCTCATACACTGTTGAAGGCTAATGCCAGCCAGTCTGAGGTTTGGTGGGATCACTGTTTATGTTGACCTCTTATCGCAGGCACCTCCCTACCCTTTAAGAAGTTTATGACACAGGGAGGTGGGGCGGGAGGCTGTCACGTGGTCCGGACACTCCTGATATCAATAAGCGATCGGGAGCTTTCAGTTAGGCGACTGTAACTGTGCTGGGAGCACGCAGTGAATGTGCTTTTGGCACAGGTGAATATGCAGCAATTCACGCAAATTAGCATCCCCTCGGCACTAAGGACCAGGTGCCGAGAGGCCGCATATTTGCTTATGGCTGGTGCCAAGGGGTTAGGTATGTATCTCCCATTGTTTGCCTCCTAGGTGTGCTGTGTATTCCCATTGTTAATTGAGGTAATTGAGTCACCTATTGTTTCTGTCTTTTTTTAGCTAATTTGGCTAACTCTTGGAGGTTCCTACATGATGGGATTAGCCTTGTGTCATCTCTACTTCATTATCTAACCATTGTGTGATGTTTTGGGTAAATATTTGGTTTTATTTCATGTAGTGACTGACCTACTTTTGAAGTGTATAAAAAACCTGAATTTCTGTTCAATAAAGAGTAATTCCTTTGGATTTTACCGCAACATCTTGTCTGTGTATGATGCTTGGGGTAAAAGGGCTAGTATTAGTTCTCGGTCTGCTGGAAGAGTTTGGAGGGTAGGAGGCACTGGTTGGGGGAAGCACCAAAGTGAGGTGCCAAGCATTCCGTTACAGTAGTGTTTAGTTTTACAGATTCCTTTTCAGCATTATGTTTTTTTTCCTGGCATTCAACTCTGGTTTCAAAATAATAATATAACATTTTGGGGAAAATATACAACCCAATATTCCAGCACTGGAAGCCAATATGGCAAATACCTCCACAGCCACCATGTATTTCCCTCTAGTGCTCAGATAGGCCGGGATCATGGCAATCCAGACACTGCAGAACACCAGCATGCTGAAGGTAATGTACTTGGCCTCATTAAAACTGTCCGGTAATGTCCTCACCATGAAAGCCAGAACAAAACTCACAGCTGCCAGAAACCCCTTATAACCCAACATAGAGTAGAACCCGATAACTGACCCTTCATTACACTGAATGATGATCTTCCCAGGATAGGAGTGCATGTCATACTCTTGGTAGGGAGGAGACACTGACAGCCATATAACACAGATCAGAATTTGGAGAGAAGAACAGATCAGAACCAAAAAATTGGTTAATTTGATTGTAACCCATTTTTTCCAGGACTTGCCAGGTTTGGTGGCTTTAAAGGCAATACAGACAATAGTGGTCTTGGCCAGAACCGAAGAGACAGCAATAGAGAAGAAGATACCAAATGAAGTTTGTCTCAGCATGCAGGTTATATCCACAGGACGTCCGAAGAACAAGAAGACACAGAGGAAGCTCAGCAAGATGGAGGTCAGGAGGATGAAGCTCACTGTCCGGTTATTGGCTTTCACAACTGGAGTGTCCCGGTGATGAATAAAGATACCTAATACTAATAATGTTATCATTGCAAATATTAAAGAGGCTGATAAAAAAACAAAGGCCATCACATCATTTTCATAGGACAGAAATTCGCATGTTTTGGAAACACATTTCACTTTCCTCTCATTTGGCCACTCTTCATCAGGACACCTGACGCAGTTTCTACTATCTGTAATAAAAAATGAAAAAAAAAAACAAATATTTATATCTAACAAGAAGAGAAGGATCTTTACATACAAATTCTAATTTCATCTTAAAATAATACTTTTATTTAACCACTTACGGACCGCCTGCTGCAGTTTTATGTCGGTACTTTGACATTAAATACCGGGGTTATGGCAGCAGATAATTGCCATAACCCTGGTATTTTTTTAAAGTTCGTGCGGCCCGCTTTAACATAATAAATAAATAAATAATAAATAGCGCATACTCAGACTGGTCTGAGGTAGTAAGCGGGGTCCCCCAAGGCTCAGTCCTGGGACCAACCTTGTTCAATTTATTCATAAACAGCATTGAGGACGGGATCAGTAGTTCTATATCAGTTTTTGCAGATGACACAAAATTGGGCAGGGCAATAACTGCACAGCATGAGGCAGATATCCTACAGAATGACCTGGACAAAATTACAGAGTGGGCAACGACATGGCAAATGAGGTTTAATGTGGAGAAGTGTAAGGTTTTGCACTTGGGGACTAAAAGCATAAAAGCACAATACACTTTAGGGGGGGAACCTTTGGGGGAATCAATAATGGAGAAAAATCTGGGAGTCTTGGTTGATGATAGACTAGGCAATAGCATGCAATGTCAAGCGGCAGCTTCCAAAGCCGGCAGAATATTAGCATGCATAAAGAAAGGGATGTATTCCAGAGATAAAACTATAATCCTTCCACTTTATAAAACTCTGGTCCGACCGCATCTGGAGTATTCTGTCCAGTTCTGGTCACCAGTCCTCAGGAGGGATGTGTTGGAGCTGGAGAGAGTCCAGAGAAGGGCAACTAAACTAATTAGGGGATTGGAGGACCTTAATTATGAAGAGCGTCTGCAATCGCTTGATTTATTATCCCTGGAGAAGAGACGCCTGAGAGGGGACATGATAGCAATTTATAAATATCTCAATGGTGATCTCAGCATAGAAAAAAAGCTATTCAGTCGAAAGGCTTGCATGAGGACTCGAGGGCACACAATGCGATTAGAGGAGAAGCGTTTTAACCTCAGGCAACGAGGGGGGTTCTTTACTGTTAGGGCTACAAGATTGTGGAATTCTCTACCACAAGACGTGGTTTCTGCAGGAAGTATGGTGGCTTTCAAAAGACTCTTAGACGTACATCTCAAGGATCAGAACATTCAGGGGTATGCAAGATTATTACGGCCACACACACCTACATAGGTTGAACTGGATGGACTATTGTCTTTATTCAACCTCACCTACTAAGTAACTATGTATGTAACATAAGGGTGGTCCCAGTGGCGGATTCACCACGGGATCACCTTTATGGGCGGCGGGAGAGGTGCCCTCCTTCCCCCGCTGCTTCCCGGTCGTTTCCCCTGCTTACTGGACCCGTGGGTAGCGGAGAAAACGATCCGGTCTTCTGTCCCCTCAGGCAGGAAGTCCAGTGAGGGCAAGATGGCCCCCACTCCACTCTATGGCCTTGGGGGACAGGAGTGACGGCATATGTTAAAGAGCCCATTTTTTTCATCATGAAAAAAAGGATTTTTTTTTTTGATCTATGTGGACAGCTTTACCTCAGTTGCCTGCATACTTAGATGTGCCTCTTTTAATCATCAACCATGCGAGTTGCTAAATGTTGAACCTTCATTAAATGTAACCGTATTGCTACACTTAGAGGCGCCTCTCTTCTCTTTTATACTCTATAGCTCCTGCTGGATTTTGCTTCTAATCCCCTTGTAGAGGCGCCATTTGTGGATGGACATTTTATGGTTACACAACCTATCAAATTGCTATAATTTTTTATATGGACTATAAACTGAAGGATTTATGAATAAATGGTCGTGGAACAAATCATCTGAGTTTCCGTTATTTCTTATGGGGAAATTCGCTTTGATATACGAGTGCTTTGGATTGCAAGCATGTTTCCGGAACCAATTCTGCTCGCAATCCAAGGTTTTGCTGTGGATGTTTTTTCTATCAAAGTTTTCTGCTATTAAGTTTTTGCCATTCCCACCTGTTAAATTGGACACCTCCCCCTCGGAACACGGGACGCAGTCATAGCAGCACATATGCATACTTTCTTTTGAAGCTTTTCTATACCCGGGAGGACATCTGTCATTGCAACGGGATTCTGGCATCTTGAACATTCAAGAAAATATATGAGTATATTTTCACAATCACACATTTTCACATTTTTTACTTTATGTTAGTTAAAGTTTTCATAAGACCGGCATTAACTTAAGAAATTTAAAAAAAGTTTGCATTTGTACATGTTCCTCAGGACATGCGGGGACGGGTTGATAGATGTGCCATCGATCTTGATAGAAAATCAGGGGAAATAAGTGGCAGAAATTCAACTTAACTTAAAAA
This sequence comes from Pelophylax lessonae, assembly GCF_965119305.1. Lineage (NCBI taxonomy): Eukaryota > Metazoa > Chordata > Amphibia > Anura > Ranidae > Pelophylax > Pelophylax lessonae. Next base: position 15,993,508 of record NC_138768.1, on the reverse strand, counting down.
GGATATCAGGCAACTGGAGAAAGTGCAGAGAAGGGCAACCAAAGAGGCATGGAGGAGCTCAGCTATGGGGAAAGATTAGAGGAACTGAATTTATTCTCTCTTAAGAAGAGGAGATTATAGGGGATATGATCAACATGTATAAATACATAAGGGGGTCCATATAGTGAACTTTAAGGTCAACATAGAAGACAAGAGGGCACTCTTTACGTCTAGAGGAAAAAAGATTTTGTCTCCAAATACGGAAAGGTTTCTTCACGGTAAGAGCTGTGAAAATGTGGAATAGACTCTCTCCAGAGGTGGTTCTGGCCAACTCAGTAGATTGCTTTAAAAAAGGCCTGGATTCTTCCCTAGGTGTACATAATATAAATGGGTACTAAAAAATTTTTAGGTAAAGTTGATCCAGGGAATATCCGATTGCCTCTCGGGGGATCAGGAAGGAATTTTTTTTACCCTTCTGTAGCAAATTGGATCATGCTTTGCTTTTTTTCGCCTTCCTCTGGATCAACTGCAGGTATAGGATTGTGTATATGGGATTGTATGGTTGGGTTTTCTTTACTGTGTTTTTTTTTTTTTTGTTTTTTTATTGGTTGAGCCAGATGGACTTGCGTCTTTTTTCAACCTGACTAACTATGTAACTTCTATAAATAATGCTCGGCTCCTGTCAAACAGGGGGGGAGAATAGCAAAAAAATTGGGGGTCTTTCAAACACTTGAACATCCAAAGTTTGGTTTGGACCAAAAGGCTGGCCCATTCCTAATGGTTATTTATTTTTTTTTGCAAACAAACCATTTGGCTAGTCTTGTCAGTGCTCCTATCATTGTACTGTATACATAGTGTGAGGGATTAGCTCGGTGGCGGGTGTGGATGACCCCTTGGGGGGTGCGTTTTCCCAGAGAGGTAGCCGACAAGTGCTTGCAAACAAACAGTGTGGTTTATTAAATGGTGTTTTCTTCACCAGGCTGTATGCAGCAAAACATCCAAAATAAAATAAAACAGAAAATAAATCCTTGCCTCTGTGGGCGGCTACCTTCTCACAACTGGAACCTGCCTAAGTGTCTGTCTCCAACCTACCGTCGGGCAGACTTCCTTGTCCTACAGCGGACACTCAATAGTCCTTTTATAATAGCTTCACAGGGCAACACAGTCCTTTTGTTTCTTTCACATCAACAGTTCGTCTTCTCACCTTTGAGACGTATTCACCCTTGGTTACCGTCCCGGGCACACATCACTCCGGGGGGTCTTCTCCCAGGCCCACACATCCTGTCGGGAGGCACACGCTGACTGTCCTCCTGCTCCCAGCCCACATGGCTTCAGGATGCAGCTTCTGGAGGCAGCAAACAATAGGACTTTCTCTGAACAAATTATAGAGCCTTAACTCCCTCATTCTGAACAGGTGAAGGCCTTTCAACTTCCTGCTGGCTAGCTCTGTAGCCAACACCCTAAATTAATTAATGGACTTTCTAAATCAGGTGGAAATGTATCTCCGTCCTGTGACTACATTCCCAGATTTAGCTGACTTCCTGTCACATACCCCCCCCTCTTGTTTCAACCCTAGGGTTGGGACACATATTTCCAGGCACGCATGTGTCAGGCACTGCTGACTCACTGATAAGCCTCCTATTATCCTCAAGCTTCCGGATGAAACTGTTTTGTCATCTTCATTGACGGATTTCTCATAAATGCCACACAGTTTGTCTCTCATCTCATATACACATTCTTCAACTGCATTTTTGGCATCATTTTGCTCCTTCTCGTTTCTGTCATCTTCATTGACAGCTTTCTCATAAATGTCAGACAGCTTGTCCCTCATAACCGTCTGTCCAATCCACCATGGAGGACCGTGATCCATAGGCAACTCAATTGGGCTAGTCTTAATGTCTTCAACATTCTTAAGACGCCTCTCTCTGCAATCCATAAATGTTTTCCACAAAACTTTGAGAACCTTTGCTTCACTAAGCTTTGTTCCAAGTAGGGACTCTTGACATCCCTCTGTGACTTGAGTTGCCTCTCCATACAGCTGTACACAATCATTGACTTTTTGTTGTAAAAGGGAATGATCTTCCTTCTTGAGCTTTGCTTGCTCTAAGATGCTGTGCAGAGGATTTTCCAATTGAGACAACAGGCTGTCACACATTTCTTCAAAGTGACCCCTGTTCCTTTTCCCAGAGATATCAATATCATTCACCAAACATTTCATATTCATAGGCAGATCTGAAGCATTTGCACTCATCAACTTCTTAAACTTTTCGCCCTCCTGAGCGAGTCGCAGTAAAGGCCTACTATTTGATTTGATATTCAGTTTATATTTCTTGCCAAACTCTTCACAGAAGAAGCCAACCAGAACATCATCAACTTTCCTTCCACCAACATAGGGGTCAAAGGCAACAACACAGTTGAACCCAGCGATCTGGGTGGTATCCATTATAGACCTCCTCTCTGCATCAGTGAAGAAGCATGGAACTGCAACACATTCTTTTACAGGTTTCTTCAATGCACTTTCTGCTGAACTATTTGACCGCTCAAGGTCACCTAGTTCTTTTTCTCTATCTGAATTCCACATGGAATGCATCTCAAGATCACGATCAAACTTCTGCCACCCGTCTTTCACCAGTTCCATTTTGGAAACACTCCCTGAAAGGCACTTATTCATTTGCTTCACGTTTTCACCAACAGCCTTAGTTTTCTCCACTAGGTTTTCAGCCTGAACTGAGAAATCACCACATTTCTTACTCAGCTCCTTTGTTTGCTGAAGCTCTAATGATACATTTTCCAATGCTTGAAGTTTTTGAAGGAACGGTTTATTCCAAAGGGGTGATTTAAGCCACATGTCGTCACATTTCTGAGGCTCACTCAGGACAGACCCCAAAACACTGATCCTTTTAAAAACTGCATCAGGCACACTATCCCCTCTTTGGGACAGATCCTCTGTTGCCTGGAATTCCTCTTCCAGTTCCTGCAACGGAATCTTCATCTCTTCTACTTGCTGTTCTAAGGCTCGCTTAGACTTTTCTAGCTCCTGAACGCTTTTCACAACATCATCCTTGGAGCTGACCAATTCTTCCATTTCTGTACGCAGCTGTTTAACACTTTCTAGTTCAGCCTTACACTCTAGAGCTTCCTCCAAAGAGCGAGCCAAGAACAGGGCTTTGCTCTCGTTATCACGCACCTCCGTTTCTGCACGTGCGCGTTCTTCTGCATATTTTGCAGACACAGTCTTCTCTTCACCAAGCATCTGATCAAACTTCTTTTTCACATCTTCAACACACTGTAATGAACCAACGCTTTCTTCCATGCGTTTTTTCATATCCGCTATCTGAGCTTGCAATGTTGCGACTTGCTCTGATAGGTTTTTCTTTGCTTCCGCCTCCTCTTTTAATTGTTCCAGGAAGCCATTTTTCTCATCTTCCATTTGTTTGAGCTTTGTGCTAAAACTCAGCCTTTGACACCTCTCTTCCTGTAAGAGTTCCTGCGTGTCTTGCAGCTGCGATTCCAAGATAGAAAAATCTTCCGCAATTTCTCTAGATTTGCTGTCTGCTTGAGAAAGCTGATTTGTAACATTGTCCAACTCAACCTGCAGTCGGTTTGCCTTCTCTGACAGCTTAGCACACAATCGGTCACCTTCTGACACCTTGACTTGCGATTCCAGAAGCTGTGCCTCTACTTTTTCCCTCTTATGTTCACAATCTCCTTTTCCCTGCATAAGAGCCTTCACCTCATTGGCTAGCATCTGGGAATAAGAATGTAATTCTGCCACACAGGCTTCTTTCTCCTTTAACTGCTGCTGGACACGTTGGGCTTCCCCTTTCCAACTTTCACAGTCCGCACGCCATTCATTTACCACATTGCTCAAAGTAGTGAGCTCATACACAGTACTCAGTAATTTAGCCTCTCTTTCACTTTTCTCGTTGTCGCTGAGAGACAATGTCGTTTTCAGAGCGACATTCTGTTCCTGCGACTCCTGCAGGTCTATTTTTGTAGCTCCCAAAGACTGAAGACTTTTTTCCAGCTGATTACGCAACTCCAACATATCAGCCATACTTTGCTTCTGCAAAGTCTGAATTTCACTTTCCTTTTCCATGAGGATGGTATCTTTCTCCATTATAGTCTCTCTGCGTTTTTGCAACTCGACCAAAAGAAGAGCAGTGGATTCTTCCCACTGTAACACATGAGACTTGAGTAGTTCATTCATTTCCTGCAAGTTTCTATGCTCCATTTTAAGCAATTCCAAGGCTTGTTCCTTTTCTTCCATTTTCCGTTGCAAGGCATCCAACTCAGCCCTGCACACATACTCGGTTTCCTCCAAACCGATGGCCTCCATTGGCTGCTGGCGTCTCTGTTTCCAGCCTGCCATGCTCTCTTGATGAGCCTTTTGTTGAGCTGCAAAGCTCTGCTGAAAATCCGCATTTGCCTGCTGTTGAGCTGCATTTGCTTGCTGTTGAGCTGCATTTGATATAATCAGATGTTTCAACATCTCCTCCATTTTGAGTTTACTTTTCATCTGAGCACACTGCGTCTCCATAGCGGTTTCATCAGTGTTGCTAGGGACAACAACCTTCCTCTTTAGTAGACTCTCTTTAGGCATGGATGGGGCTGGTTCAGACGGCAACATCCCCTCCATCCATAGAATCCGGTCTCTCATTTCATCTATCTTTGCATTCTTCAGGCGTTTTGAACGCCCCATCTTCAATAACTCCACAAACAAATTTTTCACAGTCCAGCAAAAATTTTTCAGACCACTGTCTCTTTAACACATGTAGTTTTTCTCTCTCTCTTGCAAGATCTCTTTTCCTGCACACACAGTTTGTGCAGTCACTTGCACCAGACACAACAAAGTTCATCAAATAATTTTGAGACCGCTGTCTCTTTAAAACACTTTTTTTTTTTTCTGTCAGGATCTTCTCTCCTGCACACATAGATTGTGCAATCTCATGCACCAGATAAAGTTCATCAAACATTTGCACTTCCTTGCAGGGATCTCTGCTTATGCCCGCATCCTCCACCATATGTGAGGGATTAGCTCGGTGGCGGGTGTGGATGACCCCTTGGGGGGTGCGTTTTCCCAGAGAGGTAGCCGACAAGTGCTTGCAAACAAACAGTGTGGTTTATTAAATGGTGTTTTCTTCACCAGGCTGTATGCAGCAAAACATCCAAAATAAAATAAAACAGAAAATAAATCCTTGCCTCTGTGGGCGGCTACCTTCTCACAACTGGAACCTGCCTAAGTGTCTGTCTCCAACCTACCGTCGGGCAGACTTCCTTGTCCTACAGCGGACACTCAATAGTCCTTTTATAATAGCTTCACAGGGCAACACAGTCCTTTTGTTTCTTTCACATCAACAGTTCGTCTTCTCACCTTTGAGACGTATTCACCCTTGGTTACCGTCCCGGGCACACATCACTCCGGGGGGTCTTCTCCCAGGCCCACACATCCTGTCGGGAGGCACACGCTGACTGTCCTCCTGCTCCCAGCCCACATGGCTTCAGGATGCAGCTTCTGGAGGCAGCAAACAATAGGAATTTCTCTGAACAAATTATAGAGCCTTAACTCCCTCATTCTGAACAGGTGAAGGCCTTTCAACTTCCTGCTGGCTAGCTCTGTAGCCAACACCCTAAATTAATTAATGGACTTTCTAAATCAGGTGGAAATGTATCTCCTTCCTGTGACTACATTCCCAGATTTAGCTGACTTCCTGTCACAATAGTTACATAGTTACATAGTAGGTGAGGTTGAATAAAGACAATAGTCCATCCAGTTCAACCTGTGTAGGTGTGTGTGGCTGTAATCATCTCACATAGCCCTGAATGTTCTGATCCTTGAGATGTACGTCTAAGAGTCTTTTGAAAGCCACCATACTTCCCGCAGAAACCACCTCTTGTGGTAGAGAATTCCACAATCCTGTAGCCCTAACAGTAAAGACCCCCCCCCCCCCGCGTTGCCTGAGGTTAAAACGCTTGTTGTAAAATGTCTTTCTCTGTCCCCTCAGTGTGCACAGAGAAAGAAAATGCAATGTTAGAAGAAGGCGTTATAACACATGTGTCAAACACAAGGCCCATGCGCCAAATCTGGCCCTTCAGGTCATTTTATGTGGCCCTCGCACATCTCTGGAAGCTGCAGGAGATCTCCAGCGCTCCTCTATTCCTTCTCCAGACCCTGTACTTTCTGCTTTCCAGCAGCATGCCTCCAGCTTCTCTACCCAGCAGCAGCACAAGGTAAGGGGAGTGCACTGTGATGTAAGAGGGGGTGGGGGACTCAACCCCTGATGGTGAAGAGGCTCTTGAGGTCTTATGTAAGGATAGGGGATGCTCTGGACATCTAGCCTTACAGATACAACTGGACCTTTTGAAGGCAATAATAACGCTGATGCGGCCCGTGATTAAATTGAGTTTGACACCCCTGTTTTTTAATATCTAGAAAATAAAAATTTAAAAATGATTAAAGCAAAAAAAAAAAAAAGTATACACTTTTATTCACTTGCACATAAATTCTATACAGCGCTATTCAGTGTTCAAAACGACACTGTACAGTATTACCAAAAGTATTGGGACACCTGCTTTTTCACGCACATGAATTTAATGGCATCCCAGTCTTAGTCCGTAGGGTTCAATATTGAGTTGGCTCCACCCTTTGCAGCTATAACAGCTTCAACTCTTCTGGGAAGGCCGTCCACAAGGTTTAGGAGTGTGTCTATGGGAATGTTTGACTTTGCGCTAAAACACAGTGGACCGATGCCAGATGACACAGCTCCCCAAATCATCCCTGACTGTGGAAAATGTTTGCATTTCACTTGGAAATGAAGGTCTCAGAGTCCGGAGGAGGAGTGGAGAGGCACAGAATCCAAGTTGCATGAGGTCCAGTGTGAAGTTTCCACAGTCAGGGAGGATTTGGGGAGCCGTGTCATCTGCTGGTGTTGGTCCACTGTGTTTTATCAAGTCCAAAGTCAGTGCAGCCCTCTAGCAGGAAATCCTAGAGCTCTTCATACTTCCCTCTGCTGATCAGCCTTATGGAGATGCTGATTTCATTTTCCAGCAGGACTTGGCACCGCCCACACTGCCAAAACTACCAATACCTGGTCACATGATCATGGGATCACTGTGCTTGATTGGCCAGTAAAATCGCCTGACCTAAACCCCATAGAGAATCTGTGGGGTATTGTCAGGAGGAAGATGAGAGACACCAGACCCAACAATGCAGACGAGCTGAAGGCTGCTATCAAAGCAACCTGGGCTTCTATAACACCTCAGCAGTGCCACAGGCTGATCGCCTCCATGCCACGCCGCATTGATGCAGTGATTCATGCAAAAGGACCCCCGACAAAGTATTGAGTGCATCCTATACTGTACATGGACAGACTTTTCACTAAGCCAACATTTCTGTATTAAAAATCCTTTTTTTTTTTTTGGTCTTATGTAATATTCTAATTTTCTGAGATACTGAATTTTGGGGTGCCACTCCCTGTAAGCCAAAATCATCAAAAGTAAAAGAATGAAATGCTTGAAATATCTCACTCTGTGGGTTACATATCCATATATAAAATATGACTTTCACTTTTTGAATTGAATTAATGAAATAAATCAACTTTTTGATGATAATCACATTTTTTGAGATGCACCTGTGTATTCACAAAAAAGGTCTCTAAAAAATCTGGAAAAATGACAGGAGAAAATAAGTATATTTTAATATATGTATTGGAGTTGATTTACTGAGGACAAATAGACTGAGCACTGCAAAAGTGAAGTTACTCCAGAGCTTCGTAAATGAGGGGGAGATCGGCTGACTTCCATTCAATCACGTGCAAGCAAAAATGCTGTTTTTTTTTTTTTATTTTATTTTTTTTTCCATGTGTAGGGGTATTCTTGTAAAGTGAAGTTTTACCTCATGTACTAAGCTCTGGAGCCTCTTGCAAAGTGCACCGTTTATTTGCCTTAAAGTAGAACTATAGGCAAAACTTTTTTTTTTTTTTTTTTATAACTTTGGATAGAGTAAGGGAGGGTCATAACCCCTTTTTCCTGACAGACTCCATGGCAGCACACGTATGGGTAGGCTCCGCCTCCTCTCCTACCCTATAGGACCCCACTCCCATAAATCTTTGCTCCATACCAGGAGCCGTGTTCCTTTTTCGTCCTCCTCCTGCGAGAAGGAAGTCTTACCTTATAGGACGTCTATCGGTTTCAGGCGAGCTGGTGGCGTGTGGACCTTGTTGATGTCAGATGCCTCCTGTTTTATGTCCAGCAATCTCGATATTTATCGGGTGGACCCGGGCAATATTATTTTAAAATGCTGAAGAGGCCGTAAATCCTGAATGAGAGGTGGGCTGCATTGATGGCCAATACGTCCTTGCTATTGAGCGGATAGGCCCTGGTGCCCTGTCACACACGCATGAATTCATCCAGGCCTGAGACTGTTCGTTTATCGTCATGGTGGTAAAGTATAAAACTTTCTTTTGGTTTCATTGTATTTCCTGTTTGTGCGGTGGAGCGCTCCTGCGTTCCAGATCGTCGCTTAGGCTCCTCCCCCTGCCTCGCTGGACCTTCAATTGGTTGTCCAGGATGAGGCTTGGCCCTGGTATCGTCTGCGCATGCGCGCGCATCGCTCCCGATCTCCTATGACGATATTGCGTCGTTTGGGGCGTGGCTTCGCGGCGCCCGGGAGATTTAAGCAGCTGTCATTCCTGTTTACAATGGGATGTCTGCGGGCGTTGCGGTGGCTTCCCCGTGCTGTTTCTCTGCTCTTCAGCGGTGAGTCATGCTTTGATCCAGGTGCCATTTGGGGTAAAAGGGTTGGTGTGGAGACGAAAGTCAGTACATGTATGCTTACTTTCTTCCTGTGCAGGCTTTTGCTTCTATCTGCAAATGGATGCTTCACCACCCCCCGGTGGCCAGTCCCTGCGCAACAGGTGAGCTAGTTTTTCTTAACCCTTACCTGCTTGCGTTGGCTGGTGGAATGGAGCCTAAGTGTGTTTTTTCTTTCCCTATTTAGCCCTTTTAGGTCTGACCAACGCCCTATTTCTGGATCAAAGGATCGTTCTCCTTCAGCCCATCGGCATTCTTCATCAAAGTCTGGTCATAGGTCTAGCTCCAGGTCTAAACGACATGAGCACACTTCCAGTTCAGTCGCTCCGCGGCAATCCCGCCATTCTGACCGAAGTTCAGGGAAATCATGCTGGGGCTGTCGAGCCCATATCCCTGAGGATAGATCCCTATGTGATACCTGTTATTCCAGGGTTTTGAGGGAAAAGCAAGACACTGCACAACCAGTGGAGGCTATGGTCAGGCGGATTGTAAAAGAATCCCTTAGAGATTGGGATTCGAGCAGGCTTTCGGGTCACTCTTCAGAGGCTCCTGGTTTCCTCCTAAGGGATGAAGTGGAGCCAGGTACCTCACAACCAAGTCGTCTGTCAGAAGATTCTACAGACAGTGAAGATGATTTGGCAGACCAGAATGTAGGTTTTGAACTTGCTATGGTCCCACCGCTAGTTAAGGCGGTCAAGGAGGCATTAAAATGGGAAGATCCAGCTGAGTCCCCAGCTAAACAGAAGAAATACTTCAAACACCTCAAAAAAGAGCGTTCCCATTTTCCCCTCCTAGGGGAATTGGGAGAAATTATTACAGACGAGTGGCAGGGAGTTGAAAAGAGAAACTCTTTGTCATCTAAGGTCTCCAGAATGTATCCCTTTAAGGATGTTAAGGTGAAACATCTAGACTCCGCTCCCACGGTGGATGCGGCCTTGATGAGGTTGGTGAAACACGTAACCTTACCATTGGAAGACTCAGTCTCATTCAAAGACGCTCTTGACAGGCGGATTGACACAGATCTTAAGAAGATTTATCTCTCCGCAGGTATGGCGTGTAAGCCGGCTCTGGCTTTGGCAGCCACATCCAAGGCAATGGAAGTCTGGGTAGACAGCGTGGAGGCTACACTTCAGAGTGTCTCCGAAGAGGTGGCCAGGAGTTCAGCCATTCAGGAGTTGAGACTGGCAACGGCTTTCTTGGGTGAGGCATCCATTGATATAATCCGCTTGGCGGCGCGGGTCATGCTGTCCTCTGTCACGGCCAAACGCGCCTTGTGGTTGCGCCCCTGGTTGGCCGACCCTGCCTCTAAGCAGGCCTGGTGCAAAATTCCCTTTGAGGGTTCCTCCCTCTTTGGTAATAAACTGGACAGTGCTATTACCCGTGCCACTGGTGGTAAATCTGGTTTCCTTCCCCAGGATCGCCGGTTGATAGATCAGAGAAGACCTCAAAACAGACAAAATCCTGATCGTGCCAGAGAGGCCCGTTTTTACAGGCCCGGTCGTGAGTTCAGGAAGAACTGGAAGCGCCCTCAGTCTACAGGGCAGAAGTTCTCCAAAGGAAAATCTTCAGCAAGCCGAGAGGCGACGAAGTCTTTTTGACATCGAACCTGTCCAGACGGTGCGGGTAGGCGCACGCTTGCTTCAGTTTGCGCACGTCTGGGCAGCCTCGATCGAAGATCAATGGGCCGTCAGAACCGTATCACACGGACATGTGTGGATTTTCGACAGAAGCCCCATTCTTCGCTTCATTCCTACGGCCTTACCCCGTTCAGAAGAGAAGAAGTCAACTCTTCTTACATATGTAGAATCCCTGGTTGCCCAGGGTGCAGCAGTGCCTGTCCCAACCGAGGAACGGTTCCAAGGCATCTACTCTCCGCTCTTCATGGTCTTGAAGAAAAGCGGCTCTTGGAGGCCGGTTATAGACCTAACACACCTAAACACCTTCATCAAGAAAGAGAGGTTCAGGATGGAAACACTTTTTACAATTCGGCAAGTGGTACAGCCAGAGGATTGGATGATATCCATAGACTTGAAAGATGCCTACTTTCACGTCCCAGTCGCAGCAGAAATGCAAAAATTTCTCTGATTCGCAGTGGGTCAGGTGCATCTTCAATTTACCTGTCTCCCTTTCGGGCTTACCACATCACCTCGAATCTTTTCCAAAATCTTACTGGCTGTAGTAGCCCTGATCAGAGCAAAAGGGATTCGTCTTTACCATTACTTGGACGACTTGCTCCTTCTGTCAGAACATCAGGATCAAATTCTGCTTCACAGATCTCAAGTAATTTCCACCCTTCAAGAGTTCGGGTGGCTCCTGAATTTGGAAAAAAGTCATCTGGAACCCACGAAGTCGTTGGTCTTCCTAGGGGCCCTCTTCAACACTTCCAGAGGCACTATCTCCCTTCCATTAGAGAAGATTCCGACAATTCGCAACAGGATTCGTCCGGCATTATCAGCCTCTCATCTCCGGGCATCCCAGTGCATGAAGATAATTGGGACCATGGTTTCCACGGCTCCCATGGTGAAGTGGGCACAGTGGAAGATGAGGCCCTTTCAGATGGGATTCCTCCAACAATGGAATTTCGAGAATCCAGAAGTCCTCATTCGGATAACTACGTCCATGAAGGACAGCCTAACCTGGTGGCTTCAGCGAAAGAATCTTTTAAACTGCCATTCAATCGTTCCAGCGTCCTGGTTGGTCATGACCTCGGACGCCAGCAGGACGGGATGGGGAGCGCATTGCCTGTCGGAGGTGGCCCAGGGCAGATGGGACTTCCCTACATACGGGGTGGTCTCGAATGTGCTGGAGCTTCGGGCAGCGTTCTGTGCTCTCCAGGCCTTTCAGCATCTGGCGACCGATGCCTCGGTCCTCCTAAGACTGGACAATACGACAGCCGTCGCCTACATCAAGAGACAAGGGGGCACCCGCAGTCCTTCTCTTCTGAAAGAAGTGAAACCTATTATGGATTGGGCTCAAAGACATCTGTCCAACTTGTCAGCCGCCTATCTTCCGGGTGCCCAGAACGTCCAGGCAGACTTCCTCTCGAGGTCTGCTCTGGACAACAACGAGTGGTCACTCCATCCAGAGACCTTCATATGGGTCATGTCTCTAGGTTACCATCCAGAGGTAGATCTGTTCGCATCTCCAAGCAATGCCAAACTGGAGAGATTCTACACGAGGTGGCGTTATCCCCAGGCCTACGGGGTAGACGCCCTGACGGATCATTGGAATTTTCAAACGGCCTATGCGTTTCCTCCAGTGCCAGTCATCTTCAAGTTTCTTCACAGACTCAGGACAGAGAGAGTGCAGATCATAGCGATTCTTCCCTTCTGGCCAAAGAGACCGTGGTTTCCTCTGTTGCTCCAGCTGAGCTGTCGGGACCCGATACCTCTGCCAGTCAGGCCGGACCTTCTGTCCCAAGGGCCTATTCTTCACCCCTGCCCAGCACAGCTTCATCTCATGGCATGGCTGTTGAGAGGGAAAGATTGAAAGCGCTCGGTTGTCCAAACGAGGCAATCGCCACAATGATGAGTGCCAGAAGACCCGGCACGAACAAGGTCTATGAAAAAATCTGGTCCAAGTTTAAGGATTATGTGGATAGCAGATCTAGCTCTGTCTCTGACCCAGGAATCCAGGATATTTTGGGCTTCCTCCAGTCCGGTCTGGACCTGTCATTGGCAGTAAGCTCCCTTCGGGTCCAAATTTCAGCCATTTCGGCCTTCACTGGGACTGCATGGGCGAAACACTCCCTGGTTCGCCAGTTCTTCAGAGGCGCTGCTAGGTTAAGACCTCCTAGAAAGCCCAGGTTCCCTAAGTGGGATCTTCCTACGGTCTTGGAGTTTCTTTCCTCACTTACCTTGAATCAGAAGGATCCATTCTTCCTTAAAAACATCTCCATGAAAACAGCCTTTCTGGTGGCTATTACTTCGGCCAAACGGGTTTCTGAACTCGGTGCCTTGGGTTACAAGGAACCATTCCTTACGTTTTTCCCTGATCGGGTAGTATTGGTTCCGATGCTTGGCTCCAATCCGAAAGTAATGTCGGTATTCCATGTCAACCAGGAAATTGTCCTACCCACGTTCAAATCTCAAGATGAAAATTCTGTCCATCCTTTGGACGTGGGGGAAACTCTTCGGCTATATCTGGAGACTACAGCTCCTTTCCGCCAGTCAGACCATCTTTTTGTCCTCATCTGTGGAAAAAACAAGGGCAAACAAGCTTCCTCAAGATCTATAGCAAGTTGGATAGTTCAGACCATCCAGTGGGCATATAAAGCCAAGGGACTGGCTCCTCCAGAGGTGGTGACAGCTCATTCCACTAGAGGGATCTCTACGTCGTGGGCAGCTTCTCTTCATGTAGCTCCTGACGTGATTTGCAGAGCGGCTTCTTGGTCATCAATTCATACCTTTATGTCGCATTACTGTGTTGAACCGGCTTCTTTATCTTCGGTCAACTTTGGTTTAAAAGTCTTGTCTGTTGACGGTGCAAATTAAACCTTTTTCTGTTAAACCAGCAGTTACCCGCCCGGGTGTGTATGGCTAGTTATTTCCCATACGTGTGCTGCCATGGAGTCTGTCAGGAAAACGGAAAATTTATATCAATACTTACCGTAATTTTCCTTTCCTGATGGACTCCATGGCAGCAGGAGTCCCCTCCCATCTGCTGGAGTAGTTCTAGTTATGGAACACGGCTCCTGGTATGGAGCAAAGATTTATGGGAGTGGGGTCCTATAGGGTAGGAGAGGAGGCGGAGCCTACCCATACGTGTGCTGCCATGGAGTCCATCAGGAAAGGAAAATTACGGTAAGTATTGATATAAATTTTCCGTTATATTTTTTTGTTTTGCCTTTGTGTCCCCTTTGGAAGAAGTCCCCTCTCATAGGTGTGCCAGTTGCGCATGGGCACATCCTAATCACCCCATGTGGTGCAGATTCTCCCTGTTTAGACTCCATGGGGCTCCTAAAAAAATGTAAGAAAATAAAACAATAAGAAAAAAAATGTAAGGAATAATAAAAAATTAAATAATAAAAATAAAAACTACTGACACCATCCACTGCCTTGCTTACACCAATCTCTGCCCTACTGACACCGTCCACTTCTCTACTGACACCATCCACTGCCCTACTGACACCGTCCTCTGCCCTACTGACACCATCCACTGCTCTACTGACACCGTCCACTGCTCTACTGACACTGTCCACTGCTCTACTGACACCGTCCTCTGCCCTACTGACACCATCCACTGCTCTACTGACACCGTCCACTGCTCTACTGACACTGTCCACTGCTCTACTGACACCGTCCTCTGCCCTACTGACACCATCCACTGCTCTACTGACACCGTCCACTGCTCTACTGACACCGTCCACTGCTCTACTGACACCGTCCACTGCTCTACTGATACCGTCCTCTGCCCTACTGACACCATCCACTGCTCTACTGACACCGTCCACTGCTCTACTGACACAGTCCACTGCCCTACTGATACCGTCCTCTGCCCTACTGACACCATCCACTGCTCTACTGACACCGTCCACTGCTCTACTGACACCGTCCACTGCTCTACTGACACCGTCCACTGCCCTACTGACACCGTCCACTGCCCTACTGACACCGTCCTCTGCCCTACTGACACCATCCACTGCTCTACTGACACCGTCCACTGCTCTACTGACACCATCCACTGCCCTACTGATACCGTCCACTGCCCTACTGACACCGTCCACTGCCCTACTGATACCGTCCTCTGCCCTACTGACACCATCCACTGCTCTACTGACACCGTCCACTGCTCTACTGACACCATCCACTGCCCTACTGATACCGTCCACTGCCCTACTGACACCGTCCACTACCCTACTGATACCGTCCTCTGCCCTACTGACACCGTCCACTGCTCTACTGACACCGTCCACTGCTCTACTGACACTGTCCACTGCTCTACTGACACCATCCACTGCCCTACTGATACCGTCCACTGCCCTACTGACACCGTCCACTACCCTACTGATACCGTCCTCTGCCCTACTGATACCGTCCTCTGCCCTACTGACACCGTCCACTGCTCTACTGACACCGTCCACTGCTCTACTGACACTGTCCACTGCTCTACTGACACCGTCCACTGCCCTACTGACACCGTCCTCTGCTCTACTGACACCGTCCTCTGCTCTACTGACACCGTCCACTGCTCTACTGACACCGTCCACTGCTCTACTGACACCGTCCACTGCTCTACTGACACCGTCTACTGCTCTACTGACACCATCCACTGCCCTACTGATACCATCCTCTGCCCTACTGACACCATCCACTGCTCTACTGACACCGTCCACTGCTCTACTGACACCGTCCACTGCTCTACTGACACTGTCCACTGCTCTACTGACACCGTCCACTGCCCTACTGATACCGTCCACTGCCCTACTGACACCATCCACTGCTCTACTGACACCATCCACTGCTCTACTGACACCATCCACTGCTCTACTGACACCACCCACTGCTCTACTGACACCATCCACTGCTCTACTGACACTGTCTACTGCTCTACTGACACCATCCACTGCTCTACTGACACCATCCACTGCTCTACT
Source organism: Pelophylax lessonae (assembly GCF_965119305.1). Classification (NCBI taxonomy): domain Eukaryota; kingdom Metazoa; phylum Chordata; class Amphibia; order Anura; family Ranidae; genus Pelophylax; species Pelophylax lessonae. The sequence continues at coordinate 15,978,123 of NC_138768.1, read as the reverse complement.
GACACTGTCCACTGCTCTACTGACACCGTCCACTGCTCTACTGACACCGTCCACTGCTCTACTGACACTGTCCACTGTTCTACTGACACCGTCTACTGCTCTACTGACACTGTCCACTGCTCTACTGACACCGTCCACTGCTCTACTGACACCATCCACTGCCCTACTGATACCGTCCACTGCCCTACTGACACCGTCCACTACCCTACTGATACCGTCCTCTGCCCTACTGACACCGTCCACTGCTCTACTGACACCGTCCACTGCTCTACTGACACTGTCCACTGCTCTACTGACACCGTCCACTGCCCTACTGACACCGTCCTCTGCCCTACTGACACCGTCCACTGCTCTACTGACACCATCCACTGCCCTACTGATACCGTCCACTGCCCTACTGACACCGTCCACTGCCCTACTGATACCGTCCTCTGCCCTACTGACACCATCCACTGCTCTACTGACACCGTCCACTGCTCTACTGACACCATCCACTGCCCTACTGATACCGTCCACTGCCCTACTGACACCGTCCACTACCCTACTGATACCGTCCTCTGCCCTACTGACACCGTCCACTGCTCTACTGACACCGTCCACTGCTCTACTGACACTGTCCACTGCTCTACTGACACCATCCACTGCCCTACTGATACCGTCCACTGCCCTACTGACACCGTCCACTACCCTACTGATACCGTCCTCTGCCCTACTGATACCGTCCTCTGCCCTACTGACACCGTCCACTGCTCTACTGACACCGTCCACTGCTCTACTGACACTGTCCACTGCTCTACTGACACCGTCCACTGCCCTACTGACACCGTCCTCTGCTCTACTGACACCGTCCACTGCTCTACTGACACCGTCCACTGCTCTACTGACACCGTCCACTGCTCTACTGACACCGTCTACTGCTCTACTGACACCATCCACTGCCCTACTGATACCATCCTCTGCCCTACTGACACCATCCACTGCTCTACTGACACCGTCCACTGCTCTACTGACACCGTCCACTGCTCTACTGACACTGTCCACTGCTCTACTGACACCGTCCACTGCCCTACTGATACCGTCCACTGCCCTACTGACACCATCCACTGCTCTACTGACACCATCCACTGCTCTACTGACACCATCCACTGCTCTACTGACACCACCCACTGCTCTACTGACACCATCCACTGCTCTACTGACACTGTCTACTGCTCTACTGACACCATCCACTGCTCTACTGACACCATCCACTGCTCTACTGACACTGTCCACTGCTCTACTGACACCGTCCACTGCTCTACTGACACCGTCCACTGCTCTACTGACACTGTCCACTGTTCTACTGACACCGTCTACTGCTCTACTGACACTGTCCACTGCTCTACTGACACCGTCCACTGCTCTACTGACACCATCCACTGCCCTACTGATACCGTCCACTGCCCTACTGACACCGTCCACTACCCTACTGATACCGTCCTCTGCCCTACTGACACCGTCCACTGCTCTACTGACACCGTCCACTGCTCTACTGACACTGTCCACTGCTCTACTGACACCGTCCACTGCCCTACTGACACCGTCCTCTGCCCTACTGACACCGTCCACTGCTCTACTGACACCGTCCACTGCTCTACTGACACCGTCCACTGCTCTACTGACACCGTCTACTGCTCTACTGACACCGTCCACTGCTCTACTGACACCATCCACTGCTCTACTGACACCGTCCACTGCTCTACTGACACCACCCACTGCTCTACTGACACCGTCCACTGCTCTACTGACACCGTCCACTGCTCTACTGACACCGTCCACTGCTCTACTGACACCACCCACTGCTCTACTGACACCGTCCACTGCTCTACTGACACTGTCTACTGCTCTACTGACACCATCCACTGCTCTACTGACACCATCCACTGCTCTACTGACACTGTCCACTGCTCTACTGACACCGTCCACTGCTCTACTGACACCGTCCACTGCTCTACTGACACTGTCCACTGTTCTACTGACACCGTCTACTGCTCTACTGACACTGTCCACTGCTCTACTGACACCGTCCACTGCTCTACTGACACCATCCACTGCCCTACTGACCCCAATCTCTGCCCTACTGGCACTGTCCACTGCCCTACTAACACCAATCTCTGCACTACTGGCACTGTCCACTGCTCTACTGACACCAATCTCTGCCCTACTGGCACTGTTCACTGCCCTACTGACACCAATATCTCCCCTACTGGCACTGTCTACTGCTCTACTGACACCATCCACTGCTCTACTGACACCGTCCACTGCTCTACTGACACCATCCACTGCTCTACTGACACCACCCACTGCTCTACTGACACCGTACACTGCTCTACTGACACCATCCACTGCTCTACTGACACTGTCTACTGCTCTACTGACACCATCCACTGCTCTACTGACACCATCCACTGCTCTACTGACACTGTCCACTGCTCTACTGACACCGTCCACTGCTCTACTGACACCGTCCACTGCTCTACTGACACTGTCCACTGTTCTACTGACACCGTCTACTGCTCTACTGACACTGTCCACTGCTCTACTGACACCGTCCACTGCTCTACTGACACCATCCACTGCCCTACTGACCCCAATCTCTGCCCTACTGACACTGTCCACTGCCCTACTAACACCAATCTCTGCACTACTGGCACTGTCCACTGCTCTACTGACACCAATCTCTGCCCTACTGGCACTGTTCACTGCCCTACTGACACCAATATCTCCCCTACTGGCACTGTCTACTGCTCTACTGACACCATCCACTGCTCTACTGACACCGTCCACTGCTCTACTGACACCATCCACTGCTCTACTGACACCATCCACTGCTCTACTGACACCACCCACTGCTCTACTGACACCGTACACTGCTCTACTGACACCATCCACTGCTCTACTGACACTGTCTACTGCTCTACTGACACCATCCACTGCTCTACTGACACCATCCACTGCTCTACTGACACTGTCCACTGCTCTACTGACACCGTCCACTGCTCTACTGACACCGTCCACTGCTCTACTGACACTGTCCACTGTTCTACTGACACCGTCTACTGCTCTACTGACACTGTCCACTGCTCTACTGACACCATCCACTGCTCTACTGACACTGTCCACTGCTTTACTGACACCGTCCACTGCTCTACTGACACCGTCTACTGCTCTACTGACACTGTCCACTGCTCTACTGACACTGTCCACTGCTCTACTGACACCGTCCACTGCTCTACTGACACCATCCACTGCCCTACTGACCCCAATCTCTGCCCTACTGGCACTGTCCACTGCCCTACTAACACCAATCACTGCACTACTGGCACTGTTCACTGCCCTACTGACACCAATATCTCCCCTACTGGCACTGTCTACTGCCCTACTGACACCAATCTCTGCCCTACTGGCACTGTCCACTGCTCTACTGACACCAATATCTGCCCTGCTGACACTGTCAGTAGATATATACATGCATGTGTGTTTGAGCTTTGGGGTGCACACACCTATATCCCCTCTATTACTTTTCTGGAGACAACCCAAAATTTGGGATTTGGGAAAAATTTGGAATTTTTCTTTTATTCTCACTTTCAATGATAATGGTGAGTCACCATAATGGGGGCACAGACAGCAATAAAAACCTGACAGGTGTTCTAATCCACCTCCACTCTATCCAAATCTGTCCCGACACCTAAACCCCTCATGTGATTTACTTTAGTGAATGGAGCCCAATGTCACTAAATTATTGAGATAGATAAAAAAATAAAGTTATTTCTTACTGTGCCCCCTTTCCATGCGACGTCTTCTGGTTTAACATTCAAAAGTCCATTAAGTTCCAGATTGTCCCTGAAGGTGGCCAGGTATTTAATACGAATGTGTTGTCCATCAATACTCTTATTATATTTCCAGTTTCCAAAAATCAGTTCGGAGGGCACCTCCCCTCTCTCGTTAATGTAGATTTCTTCTCCAGTTGGTTCCACGTAATGAACTTTCCTGATATATCTGTGCAACTTTACATAAATAAATAAAAAAAGACAAAAGTCTCAAAGTTAACATTTCCTCTAAACTAACCCGAATTTTTGGGGAGCTAAAAAAAAAAAAATTAATAAATAAATAAATAAATATAATAATAATATCTTTCAGTTCAGTTAAAGTGACAATAAACTCTCAATTTTTTAAATAAAAAAATAATAAATTCAATGTGCTTAAGTATACAGTTGCGCTCAAACGTTTGCGTCCCCTTGGAGAATGCACCATTTTTAAATGACACCATTTTTTAATTACATTTTAAATCAAATTCCATTCAAAATCAAATTTATTCTATTCGAAAATTTGAAATTCGAATTTTGTAAGATGTAGGATATTCTTTCTATTCTATTTTATTCAATTTTATTCTATTCTATTGTTTTGTTTTGTTTTTTTTTTTTTTTTAATTATATTCTTTTTTTTCTATTCTATTCATTTCTATTCTATTCAATATATCCAAAAAATGCTCCGCAATTAATGAAACAACCAATAAATAAATGTGTATCATACAACTGTGTATATCCAAAAGTGACAAAATTATAAATTTTGTTCTATATAATAATTATTATTATTCTATTCAAATTTAAATTTATTCCATTTACAATTCAAATTTCGGAAGGTTATATACTTTCTATTTTATTCTATTCTTTTATGTTCTATTCTCTTCTATTCTAGTCTTTAGTTTCTATTCTATTATTTTCTATTGTATTCAAATTTGAATGTATTCTATTTGAAATTCAAGTTTTAGAAAATGGTTATATTTCTTCTACGTTATTCTATTCTATTTATTTTTCTATTCTATTCCTTTATTTTCTATTCTATTTAATTTTGCTCTTTTATTTTCAATTTTATTTTGTTCTGTTTTATTCTATTCTTTTCTGTAATGGAGCCGTGACCCACACTGTCCTTGTGGGCCTCTGTCAGTATACGGCTTCCTTCAGTCTTGAACATAGATATCAAATATTCCAGTCGCCCCCATACAAAGCTAGACGACAACTTAGCATCTACTGGAACCTTTCCTTTATTGAACAACGCACACAGATTATATACAGTATGGACCTCCCCCTCCTGATCAGATTACCACACACAGGTCAGGGGTTGCCTGATTACATTATCAAATGCAGATGAAATTGTATATAGAAATATAATTAACTTGAACTAATTATCTGGCCATCTGGACAGAAACAATATGTGAATTCATTAACAATGGGACAGACAGGCTTAACAGAATCCACATCACACCTCAATACACAGACAATAGGGAGAGATCGCCAGTGACAGACTGCCCATCTTTGACATTGAAGTACAATACACATTATCAGAAGTGTAAACACACAACCCATTTGAAGTTATCCATACCATATTCTCAGTGTCTATTAAGTATCTGTCTTTCACTGCCAGTGACGGTGAGTACCGTCACATTTTCTATTCTATTCATTTATTTTCTATTCTATCCCTTTATTTTCTATTCTATTTTTTATATTCTTTTATTTTCTATTCTGTTCTGTTTTACTCTATTATATTCTATTTTTTCTTTTATATTCTATTATTTTCTATTCTATTCTATTCTATTCATTTATTTTCTATTCTTTCCCTTTATTTTCTATTCTATTTTCTTTCTATTTTGTTCTGTTTTACTCTATTCTATCATATTATTTTATTTTCTATTCTTTTCTATTCTATTCATTTATTTTCTATTCTATTTTTCCATTCTTTTATTTTCTATTCTGTTCTATTTTGCTTTAATATATTCTATTTTTTCATTTTCTATTCTATTCTTTTCTATTCTATTCATTTATTTTATATTCTTTCCCTTTATTTTCTAATTTATTTTTCTCTATTATTTTATTTTCTATTCTGTTCTGTTTTACTATATTCTTTTTTTCTATTCTATTCTTTTCTATTCTATTTTATTCATTTATTTTATATTCTATTCATTTATTTTATATTCTTTACCTTTATTTTCTAATTTACTTTTTTCTATTATTTTATTTTCAAATCTGTTCTGTTTTGCTCTATTCTTTTTTTCTATTCATTTCTATTCTATTCATTTATTTTCTATTCTATTCTTTTATTTTCTATTCTATTTGTTTCTATTCTTTTATTTTCTATTATGTTCTGTTTTACTCTATTCTATATTTTATTTTCTATTCACTTTTTTTCTATTCTATTCCTTTATTTTCTGTTCTATTTTATTCTCTTCAGAAATTTGAATTCAATTCAAATGTGATTAGAATTCGAAAACTATATGAATTTGAAAACGATTCCCATTCGATTTGAAAAATATTCAAATTTTGTCTGAAATTTCGTTTTGTTATTTTGGATTTATTTAAATTTGTTCTATTGTAATTCTGAAATCCGAATACATCTGTATTTCCGAATAGTGAAACATTTGTCCAAATTTAAATTCTGAACGAATCGAACCGCATGAGTCTACTTAGTTCTTAATACTGTTTATTGCCCCCTTTAGCATCAATGACAGCATGCAGTCTTTCATAATAGTTGTCTATGAGGCCCCCGAATTTTTGCAGGTGGTAAAGCTGCCCATGCGTCTTGGCAAAATGCCTCCGGGTCATGCAAAGTCTTTGTGCATGTTTTAAAAACCTCCCCAGAGGGGCTCAATGATATTAAGGTCAGGAGACTGTATTGGCCACTACACAACCTTCACTTTATTCTGCTGTAACCACTGGAGGGTCAACTTGGCCTTGTGCTAAGGGCAGTGGCGTAGCGTAGGTTGTCAGCACCCGGGGCAAGGCAAGCAATTTGCGCCCCCTAACACGTGGGATTTTAGCACTAGAGTCTCTTCCACTAGATTAGTTAAAGAAACCCTTACCCCCTAAGCACATGTATTGTTTGTTATGAAAATACTGATGTAATTAAAGTAAAATGCATCTAAATACAAGTTTGAATGACCAGTGTGCCCCCTTTCAATGCAGAGAGACCAGCGTGCCCCCTTTCAATGCAGACAGACCAGCATGCCCCCTTTCAATGCAGACAGACCAGTGTGCCCCCTTTTAATGCAGAATGACCAGCGTGCCCCCTTTCAATGCAGACAGACCAGCGTGCCCCCTTTCAATGCAGACAGACCAGCGTGCCCCCTTTCAATGCAGACAGACCAGCGTGCCCCCTTTCAATGCAGACAGACCAGTGTGCCCCCTTTCAATGCAGAATGACCAGCGTGCCCCCTTTCAATGCAGAATGACCAGTGTGCCCCCATTCAATGCAGAATGACCAGCGTGTCCCCATTCAATGCAGAATGACCAGCGTGCCCCCTTTCAATGCAGACAGACCAGCGTGCCCCCTTTCAATGCAGACAGACCAGCGTGCCCCCTTTCAATGCAGAGAGACTTACCTGCAGGGGCGGCTTCTCCTCAGTCCCCCGCGTCTCCTCGAGTCCTCCCGCCTCCTCCTCGGCCAATGGCATGCGTTCGCCTTTCGGCCAATCCGGAAGCGGGTCTCTGGCCCGCTTCCTGATTGGCCAGGAGGAGAAATTTAATTCGCTATTGTCACACAATGGGTGGGCTCGCCCTGGGTAGACCCTTTTTTGAAGCCTATTAGAGCCTCTGGCTCTAATCAGGTGATTAAAAAAAAAACACTCTGTGACAGCGCCAGGCTGCTGACTCACTCGCTGCTAAACTGACTGAGCAGTGAGGAGAGGCAGCATAGGCGGGGCTTGGCTTGCAACGCCACCCCACCCTACACCAATGGACAGGTGAGGCACAGTCCAGTTCCGCCCCGACCAGCCATTTTCAGCCATATGGGATCCACGCTGGACATCTCCCAGCCTAAAGATGGAGGCAGCCGCAGACATTGTGTGAACTGTGTATGTCAGAGTCAGACAGACAGAGTGACACTGCGGATGCGCCCCCCCAGATGTTGCGCACGGTGCGGCTGGCCCCCCTTGCACCCCCCACGCTACGCCACTGGCTCAGGGTTATTATTGTGCTGGAAAGTCCAAGAGCATCCGATGTGCAGCTTCCACCCTTGCTTCCACATCCACCCGTACTTTTCCTTCAGAGCCCTGTGCCGTGAATGGCGGCTCCCGTGCGCATGCGCGGGAGTGATGTAATCGTGCCTCCGGCCAATCAGAAGGCCGGAGGACGCAAACCAGGAAGCAGGATGGCCGAACATGTTGGCCGTCCTGTCGCTGAGCGGGCGGCACTGCGGGGGCTTCGTTCTAAGGTAAGTATTTCATAATGAGCTAGTATGCGATGCACACTAGCTCATTATGCCTTTGTCTTACAGGGTTTTTTTTTTTTTCATATTTTTGGGGAGGGTTTACTTCTTCTTTAACCACTTCAGGTCCAGAAGGTTTTACCCCCTTAATGACCAGGCCATTTTTTTGCGATTCGGCACTGCATTACTTTAACGGAGAACTGCGCGGTCGTGCGACGCTGTACTCAAATACAACTGATGTGCTTTCCCCCCCACACAAATAGAGCTTGCTTTTGGTGGTATTTGATCACCTGTGTTAATTTAATTTTTTTTGCTATGAACAAAAAAAGAGCGACAATTCAGAAAAAAATTATTTTTTTACTTTCTGCTATAAAACATATCCAATACAAAAAAAATAAATAAAAAAATTGAATTTCTTTACAAATTAAGGCCAATATATATTCTGCTGCGTATTTTTGGTTAAAAAAAAAAATCTCTATAAGCGTATATATTGATCTGTCATGTTTCACATGCTTTGTGATATGCCTTTAAGCACTGGCCGACCAGCCGCCGCAGATATACGGCGTCAGGTCGAAACGCCGTACCGGTACATCCCTTCGCGGGGAGCGATCGCGGGATCGCGCATGTGTGATTTTTTTTCTGCGATAGGCTTAGAAGAGAAGAGGCGGCCGTGGGGCCGCCCCTCTCTAAGTTCCGCCTGGGACCCATGGTAGGGCCGGCCCTGCTATGTATACATGTTAAATAAGAAGAAAATCCATGTCACACCCAGCATATTTTTACTAAAATAAATGACAATCTTTGTAGTGTACTGTACCTCTGCAGTTAGGGTTTCGTTTCTGGATACATCGCGACTCAAAATGGTCCCTCGTTTTACAGTGGATGAGATGGGAGCACCACTGCCGCAGCTGGGAGCGGGTGTCACTTCAGGCGCACGGGTGAAAAAGCTGAGAACTCTAATGTAGGGGGGACTCTGGTGACCAGAGACCACTTTCCACAGAGTGAATGCACTAAGGAAGGGATGGAGGGGGGGTCCTGATATAAGGAGGAACCTTTATAACAGTGCCCCCTTACATCAGTGACCCCCCATAAGACTGGCCAGGCAGCACTGTCACTGACCTCCTCTTAGGTGCACCATGCTCTGGTTTTATCCTGTAGTCTCCTCTCCCCAGTCCACACATGTCTGACTTCTCCTGTGATCCCCATCCCGACAGCACTCCCACTTTTGACTCCTCTCCAGACCCCCCTCACCAGTGATACAGCCCAGGATCAAATGCCAAGGTCCAGTACTAACGCCACCAAGTACCAGCACAGGAATTACAAATCCTCCAACTACCAGCACTGGACTGTCACGTCCCCCAAGAATCAGGGCCACTAGATACCTCCCAGATGCTCTTGCCAACCCAATATGGCTGCCTTCCAACTTGGGATCAGCAAGCATTCCCCCTTTCACCGCACAGCCAGGTGTGCAGGCCAATCCTGATAATTTCTCAGAAATAGTTTTTTTATTTATTTTATGCCCAACACTTTGCTGCAATTTATTGTGGACCAATATTTATGCCCAGCAGTATATTGCAAACAACCCCCAATCATCCTATGCCGATCGGTTTGAGTGGAGAGATTTGACTTTGGAGGAGGAGTTCAAATTGTTTATGGGCCTCACTATAAACATGGGGCTTACAAAAAAAAAAAATGGAGGACATGCCTATTGGTTCACCAACCCCATCCAGCACATTCCCATTTATTCTGCCGTAATGTCCAGGTCCCGATATGAGATGATTATGCGCTTCCTTCACTTCAGCAACAACACCCAGTCCCCTCCCCGAAATCATCCAAATTATGACAAATTATGTAAAATTCATCCACTCATACATTTTTTACCCAAAGATTTGCAGAACCTTATGTCCCTGATCAGAACATATGTGTGGATGAGTCCCTGGTACATTTTACAGGCCGGCTAGGAATAAAACAATATATTCCTAGCAAAAGGGCCAAATATGGGGTCAAAATGTACAAATTATGTGAAAGAGCCACGGGATATCTGTATGCTTTCTGCATACATGAAGGAAGAGATTCCCAGCTCCAGCCTCCTGAGTGCCCGGCCTACATGGGCACAACTGTAAAAATTGTATGGGACCTGGCATACCCACCGCTGAATAAAGGTTATCATATATACAGTACCTGGATAACTACTATACCAGCCTGCCCCTTTTAAAACATCTACACCTTGCAAAAACTCTGGCCTGCAGAACCACCAGAAAGAATAGGAAGGGCTTTCCACAATCTTTGGTCAACAAAAAAATGTGAAAAAGCAGCTTTGAGAAGAAACGAAGTGCTGGCCTTGAGGTGAAAGGATGGAAGGAATGTAAATATGATATCCACCATCTATAATGACACTACAGTTGACGTTCAAAGAAGACAAGGTCCAATTCAAAAGCCAACATGCGTCTAATAATATAATCTTTACATGGGGGGGGGGGGGGGGGTGGATTTCAATAACCAAATGCTTCAGCCCTATTTGGCAACAAGGAGGTTCAGTTTCCGGTACAAGAAAGTAGCGATTTATGTAATTAATTTGGCCATTTATAATGCATATATTATCTACGCCAAATCCACGGAAAGCCCCACCACCTTCCTAAAATTAATCAAAGAAATTGTCATGTCCCTCATCTATCAACAAAGACCCCCCCTCCTCCCCAGAAAACCTTCGCTCTGATGCTGTTAGCTGACTGCATGAGCACCACTCCCTGAACAGCATTCCACCATCTGAAGCAGGCCGAAGATGCAAAAAAGATGTTGTGTATGCAGCAAAAGAGGATTTCGAAGAGATGCCAGCTATCATTGTCCCAAGTGTCCCTCCCAACCCAGCCTGTGCATAGGAGAATACTTCAGACTTTATCACACATGCCTAAAATATTAGCCTATATTTTTAATCAATTCCCCATTTTCATCATCTGTGCTGACCATTTTCCATGTTTCCTCAAATAACCATGCCACTGCCTTCCATATAAACCGACCCTGGCCTGTTTTCCACTATGCCTCTGCCTACCGTTTGGACTGCTTTTACGTGAACTGACCCTGGCCAGTTTTATCGATTACGCTTCTGCCTACCGCTTTGACTGCTTCCACTTGAACTGACCCTGGCCTCTTTTATCAGCTACGCTTTTGCCTATCGCTTGGACTACTTCCCTGTGAACTGACCCTGGCCTGTTTTATCAGCTATGCTTCTGCCTACCGCTTGGACTACTTCCCTGTGAACTGACCCTGGCCTGTTTTTGGACTATGCTTCTTGTCTACCACTTGGACTGCTTGCACATGAACTGACCCTGGCCTGTTTTATTGACTATACTTTTGCCTACCACTTGGACTGATCTGTTGCCCTGCTACTGTAGTACACAGGGGTTTCACATATGTGAGGGGCTCCAGAATTGTTTTTCTGGATGGAGAAAACTAATTTTTGGTTCTCTCCGGGTTTCATAGATTCCGAATTAGGGTCTGGAGTCCGGAGGCTTCAAAAAGATTTGGGTGAGAGAAGTCTCTACCCCTGTGCCAAGGTCTTACCTGACCAAGGCCCTCAGCCTGCTGCTGACTTACTGCCATCATGCCTCTGCCTGCCACATGAACTGACCACACATCTGCCCACTACCTGTATTATGAGAATAATTAGCTGTAGGAAGAGGCAGTACATTTATGAAGGGCTGGAGAGCGGTGCAATAATGAGTTTCTGCAGGTAACAGTGTACCAGAACCAATATTACGGCTGTGCTGACCATGTCTCTGCCTGGAGTAATTTTGTGGGCGTTTCCATTGTTCTGGTGCTCCAGGGCCTTCAAAAGTGTGATAGGTTGTTGGGAAATTATATGTGTAATTTATGCTCCTAGAATGCCTGATAGTGCTGCTTGGATGTTGGGCCTCTGTATTAGTGATGGGCCGAACACCCCACTGTTCGGTTCGCACCAGAACATCTTGAACAGGGAAAAAGTTTTAGCAAACATACAAACTCTATCAAAGTCAGAGACACGAACATGAAAAATCAAAAGTCCTGATTTTAAAAGCTTATATGCAAGGTATTGTCGAAAAAGTATATGGGGACCTGTATTGGAGACCTGTATCAATGCAATTTTTTTTTTTTTTTTTAAATGATAGTTTTTACAGGAGCAGGGATTTTAAGGATGCTTCAAGTGTTAAGGAATGAGATAGGCCTTCAGTACATCAGGTGTAATCAATTTTCAATGATAGGCACCATAGCTTGTAGATTCTATAACTTTCACAAAGACCAAATAATATACACTTCTTTGGGTTATTTTTAGTTTAGAGTAAAACAGGAAGTGTGGTACTAGAATTATTGCTCTCACTCTGATGTTCTCAACAATACCTTACATGTGTGGTACGATCACCACTTACATATGTATGCCGGACCTATATATGCATTCGCATTTGTGCGTGAGCCTGGTGGGGACAGGGGTGCGTTAAAAAAATAATATTTATTTTTTTACATTTTTTTCACTGTACCTTTCAATTTTTTTTTTAATCAACTTAATTGCTGTCACAAGGGATGAACACTGAGTAATGAGAGATCTGGGGTCTATTAGACCCCAGATCTCTCCTCTGCCCTCAAAAACATCTGATCATACAGTAGCACCAGAGAGCCCAGGAATGGCAGCAGGTGGCAGGGGGACCCTTCTGTGCCCTGTAGAAGTAATCGGGGGCTGTAGAGCTGCTCAGATCACTTCTACATGAAACCCCATCACTGGGACTGGGATAATGGCTGCAGCTGCAGCCATCATCTCGGTATAGCCACTTCAGCCCGAGGACGTATCTATATGTCCTAAGAGAGTTAAGTGGTTTAATTAAAAGAAAATACCTGGTGATCTTGATATGAGTCCTTGTTTAGGCCCTTCCCATTGTAGGGTAACAACAAAATGTTGCTCCTATGTAAGTTTTGTCTCCCCAGGCAAGGAACCCCCACCATGTTGAGGGATTGGGGTCTGGTATGGTTCAGGAGGGGGGCCCATGCTCAACTCCCTCTTTCCTGAATTTTTCACACTTGATTTTTGTGAGGGGTTCCCTCTTAAAATCCATATTAGACCTGAGGGGTTTTGCAAGAAATATGGGGGGGGGGGGGGGGGTCATGCTGTTTTTTTTTTAGGTTCCCCTTAAAATTTATACCAGACCTTAAGGCTGCAGACTGATGTGAACTGTATCGCTACGTAAAGCTGACGATACATTATACAATTTTCCTATTCAATTCCCTTTGGTTTTACTTTCAACTATGTAGTGCAAGAGCCGGCCTGATTGCATACAATTTGAAAGTGTTTGGGTTTGACCTCATATTATATGGTTTTGGTAAATGTAAAGGAAAATTGAACGAGTAAATTGTATAATGTATGACCAGCCTAAGAGGAAAGAAAAACAAAAAAACATTAATAACAGCAATAGTAACAACAACAACAATAATAATAAGTCCCCGTTCACACTAGGGCGACCTCTGAGGCGACCTGGTCGCCTCACAGGTCGCCTCCCATAGGGAAGCTGCGGACCCGTTCTAATAGGAGCGACACAAGTCGCTCCGATTTAGAAAAAGGGTCCGGAGCTTCTTTGGGGCGACCAGGAGGCGACCGCCATAGACTTCAATGTTATGAAGTCCGTGGCGGCCGCTCCGAGGTCGCGGCGCGCTGCTCGCACCGCGACCTCGGAGGTCGCGGTGCGAAGTAGCGTCGCCCCTATGTGAACGGGGCCTAATGGTAATATTATTAATAATAATAATAATAATAATAAAAAATAATATTAACACAACTTACTATTTGTTTTAGTCCATATCTTCCAGATTTACCTTCTCTCAAGTACATACTTTCCAGGGCATTAGCCAGAACATTAACTGCTCTATATGCATAGACTATCTTTGAGTCCTGTATTCCATAAATAATTGGCTTGTATCGGTACAAATCCGTGTTGTTCACTCCAATAAATTTAAAAATTATTTGAAATACTTTATTTTTCGTTGGGTTTGGAGAAAGAATGTTAAACATCTGAAGCCACAAATCTTCCCTTATCGGGTCGGTTGGAGTGTGAGACAAGATATGATCATTGACAAACTCCTCCATGGGGGTAAGAGTTTTAAGGGGCTGTAGGAATATTAAACTACAGTTGACTACTTCATAGCAATAGTCTTCTACGTGCTTTAAATAATTCCATGGCTCATGAAAAATGAAGGTCAAATTGACCTTCTGTTCATTACGCAGTTCAGTAAAAAAATCGAGAAAGTATTCTGAGAAGAGGCCACATACGATTAAAATTTTAGCCGTTGACTTCTGAAGAACTGCCATTTCCCGCTTATTCACCATTTTATACTTATCACTAAATTTAATGACATACTCAATGCAGATCCCATGCTGAGCCATCATCTTCCTCAGTTCTTGTAGCTCCGTTTCACCACTTTCATCTCTTGGTGTCACCACCCCAACCCAGTTCCATCCAAAATGTAGCAAACATTTTATGATAGCCTTATGACAGATCAGGTCATCTGGGGTCATCCGGTATAAAGTTGGAAACATTGTTCTGTCACTCAGGAGAGGGTTAGCGACTTGATAATTAAGCTGTACAAAGGAATGTAAGCAAGTACAATATTGGGATGCTATTTATCAAATAAAGAAAACATATCAATGTACTATAAGCATAGTAGAAGGACCTTATTTTAATAAAACGAAGGCCCCGACTAGGAATGATGCTCTCCTGGACCGCGTAATCTCAAACCATGTAGAGCTTATTATTAATGTTCATATATAGAGTTGAGCGGACACCTGGATGTCCGTGTTCGGCAGGTTCGGCCGAACTTGAAAAAAAAGTCCGGGTCCGTGACCTGGGCTTTTTCCGAACTTTACCCGGACACCGAACCCCATTGAAGTCAATGGGGACCCGAACTTTCAGGCACTAAAATGGCCCTAAAAAACCAATGGAAAGGGATAGAATGCTGCAAATGGCAGCAAAATGTAGTTAAGAGCATGACAAGTGCTCTTAAAAAAATTTCCTTTTAAATTTGTAATTTTTAAATAGCAGATTAGAACAGTACTCTGTAGTAAAATATAGCTGAACGCTGCACACAACAGACTGATTAAAATATTTTTTTTTCTCCCTCCTCCTCCTCCTCCTCAGTGGGCTCAAGTGAGGGCAAAAATATTGTTCACTGCACCACCCCCCACACAGCAAAATCGATGTAGATCGCTAACGGACGATTGTTCTGTCCTGTGTCTCCTAATCTCTCCCTGCCTAATCTCTCCAGCCTGTCCCTAAAATGCTCAAATATCTTTCCCTGCCTACACTCCGACCTGTCCCTGCATTCACATGCTTCAGCTGGCCAATCACATCCATGCCATTAGTAGGCATGGCTGTGATGGCTTCTTTGGCACACCAGTTAAACGCTTGTTGATTGGCTGTTGAAAGCCCGCCATTAAAGAGGAAGTAAAGTCGAAAAAAAAATGAGAAAAAAAAGCCCTGTAAAGAGAAAGGCATAATGAGCTAGTATGCATCGCATACTAGCTCATTATGTAGTACTTACCTTAAAACGAAGCCCCCGCCGTGCCGCCACCTCAGCGACAGGACGGAGACATGTCCGGCCATCCTGCTTCCGGGTTCGCGTCCTCCGGCCATCTGATTGGCCGGAGGCGCGATTACATCACTCCCGCGCCTGCGCGCGGGAGCCGCCATTTACGGCACTGAGCTCTGAAGGAACGGCACGGGTGGCCGTTTCTTCAGAGCGCCTGCGCCGATGACGTCATCGGCAGTATGCACTCTAAATATCTCCTAAACTGTGCAAGTTTGGGAGATATCTATAGCACCTATAGGTAAGCCTTAATATAGGCTTACCTATAGGTAAAAGTTTTTGAGGTGGGTTTACAACCTCTTTAAAAGCGCGCCATTACACACAGGAAATAAAATTACCAAACACGGATTTTAAACCCGAACATACAGTAAAGTTTTCAGGTCCGTGTCCTGGTAACAAAAATCCAATTATCCGGTACGGACCCGAATAATACAGTCCGTGTTCGCTCAACACTATTCATATAAAAGAACATCTGCGTAGCAGTGATCATAACATGATTTAATTTAATGTTAGCTGTATGCAACAAACAAATACTGGAAAGATAAATACACTTAACTAAGGCTCCATTCACACCTGGGCGTTTTCAGCTCCAAAAACGCTCAAAAGAAACGCTTCCAAAACGCCCAACAAGTAAAACCCCATTCATTTAAATGGCCCCTGTTCACATCTCAGCGTTTTGCAAAACGCCTGTAGCTGAAAAAAGTACATGAGCTTTTTTTTGGGCTGATTACCAGCGTTTTTGATAGATGTCAATGAAAAACGCCTGAAAAAATCGCGGTAAAATCGCGGTAAAATCGCGGTAAAAATCGCGGTAAAAATCGCGGTAAAATCGCGGTAAAAACCGCTACGCTCAAGTGTGAATGCAGCCTAAGAGGGAATATTGGCATTGATGAACAGAGAACAGAAATGGGAATTCTTCAAAAAGACTGTATGGGAACTCACTGAAAAGTATATTCCCATGGGCAATATGTTTAAAAAGTGAATCCATATGGGGGATAAAAGCAAAATGATCCATAGCATAATATTGTTAAATACAACATTTATTAAATGAAAATAAAAAGGATCCATTCACATTTTTAATGCGGTAAAAACGCCTTTACCCACTTAAGCCACGGAAGTTTTTACCCCCTTCCTGACCAGGGCCTATTTAAGATTCGGCACTGTGTGATTTTAACGGACAATTGCACGGTCGTACGAAGCTGTACCCAAATGAAATTGACGTCCTTTTTTCCCCACAAACAGAGCTTTCTTTTGGTGGTTTTTGATCACCTGTGCGATTTTTTTATCATGCGCTATAAACAAAAAAAGAGCGTCAATTTTGCAAAAATAACAATATTTTTCATATATATTTTATATGAAATTCCCCCCAGAAAAATGTAAAAATCAAAATGTTTTAACATTTTAGGCCAATTTGTTTTCTGCTACATATGTTTGGTAAAAAAAAATCGCAAAAAGCGTATTTTGATTGGTTTGCGCAAAAGTTATCGCGTTTACTAACAAAGGGAAAGATTTTGTCATTTTTATTGTTTGGCGGCGATCTGCGATTTTTTTTGCGGGACTGTGACATTGTGGCGGACAGATCGGACCACAGACTGACATTTTTGACACTTTTGGGGGTACCAGTGACATTACTACAGTAATCAGTGCTATACATCTGCACTGTTACTGTAAAAATGACACTGGCAGGGAAGGGGTTAACTTTATTTGAGAAGGAGGGGTTAAGTGTGTCCCTAGGGGCGTGATTCTTACTGTGATTGGATGTGGCTTGTGATGTAACAGCAGAGATCAACGGTCCTACATAGCAGGACCGTATGATCTGTGCTGTTACACAGGGGAGAATGACAGGCGGCTTTGTTTACATTAGCCGCCTGCCTTTCTCCCAGTGTAACCGACGATGGCGAGTGACCGGCGGACATCGGCTCCGCCGGTCACATGCACGGGTGGGGGCCGTGAGCGAGCGGGAGCGGGAGTGCACCTCCAGCGGCACGCGTTTGCTCCCTAGAGCCTCACAGGCTAGCGACGTAGTACTACGTCACTTTGCCTGTGAGGGGCTGACTGCCGGCGTAAATCGTCGTTATGCAGTCGGCAAGTGGTTAAAAGCATAAGAACACGTGAAGGGGGCTAAGGATTAATCTATGATCAGCCTCCAGTCCTCCGCTCATCTGCCCACCCCGGAGACCAGCGTCCCGACATGTTTCGTTTTACAACTTATCCATGACTAAGTTGTAAAACTAAACATGTCGAGACGCAGGCTGCACGGCAACGAGGAGAGTGTAACCGCATCAGACGTAAAACCGGAAATGACGCAGATCTCCAGGGTGGGCAGATGAGTGGAGGACTGGAGGCTGATCATAGATTGATCCCAAGCCCCCTTCACGTTTGCTTATGCTTTTAAAGGTGTTTTTACCGCATTAAAAATGTGAGTGGATCCTTTTTATTCTTATTTAATAAACGTTGTATTTAACAATATTATGCTATGGATCATTTTGCTTTTATCCCCCATATGGATTCCTACTGAGTTGCGGCCACCCATGGACATCTACTAAACTGCCTGCAGAGTGATATAAGGTGTTAAGCGCTTTTTATCAGCTGTCTGGTGAGTTCATTACCAATGGGAGCGGTGATATCTGCACTGCACTGCACTCTTGATTTCATGTTTGTATGAGATCTGACCATTTGTTGAAAATGTATTAGTTATTGCTGCCTTGCATTTCTTATTTATTATTTTTTTAGAGGTGCAATTACCTTAATTATTTTTAGCCGAGGCGCTGTGGCAGGATCTTATCGTTAGAGGGCTGAGTATTGTGTGATCCTCATTGTTTTCAATATGTTTATTGTTCAATAGTTTTTATTGAAAATTTTTCAATACAACATACAAGAATGCAAGAAACATTGCAAAGAAATATTGTTCCAAGTAAAGAATAACATAGAACAGCCAACCGCAACGAATCTGCGTCAATAACAACCAGACAGAAATAGCAAAACATGGGGTCATCATAATAACAGCAGTAGGTGTCAATTAGTCATCGACTAGATCTAGGTTCAAATTCAGGGTAGAGCAGGCGTAGGTAAAGGGTGGTACCATTGTGACCAGGGTTGCCACAAGGAGAGGGACCTTTGATAGTTCCCTCCGCTCGAGGCAAACATCAGTTCATACATACTGTGGGTGTGTACCATGTCCAGGACTTCGTGTAATGAGGGGGGTTGCGTCCGTTTCCAATTTCTTGTAATGGACAATCTAGCTGCCAAAAGAACATGGGTGACTATGTGTCTAAGAGCAGGGGAAAACGTTTCTATGGTGATATTAAGTAAGGCGAGAGCCGCGGTGGGTGTGACCACGGATTTCGTGATTTCAGAGATCGTATGAAAGACATCTTGCCAGTATGTACGGAGAGACGGGCAGTCCCATAGAATGTGGTAAATGTCGCCCAGGTGCCCGCAGTTCCTCCAACATAGTGGAGAAGAGTGCCTATAGAATTTCGCCAATTTGGTAGGTGTTAGGTGCCAGCGAAGTGTGATTTTAATTGTTTGCTCCCATAAAGCCGAGCATTTGGTGTGTTTATATGCATGTCTCAGTGCCGTTTGCCATTGAGCTGTAGTGAACGATTGGTGGAGATCCGCCTCCCATTGAAGAAGAGGACGCGATTTGGTAAATGTGGATTTGTCTTGTAAGGTCTGGTATATCAGTGATATGCCTCTAGAGGCAGCAGATGGGTTGAGTAGGAAATGCCATACAGTGCTTGGTAGTCTGTAACATGGTGTCGGTAAGGTAGAGAGAAGATGCTTAAGTCTGATATAGGAAAAGAGTTCAGATGCAGGAAGATGGTATGCGTGTTGAAGGGACGAAAAGGATTCCAGCTTCGTATCGTGGAACAGATGTTGTATTGTCAGTATGCCTCGTGCTTTCCAAGCTGTGAGGGAAATATCAGGAATCAGTAGGGTGAGTGTTTCCAAAGGTAACGGTGGAGACATCAAGTTAGGGTTTTTCTCTGTCATGATCAGCAATTTACGCCATACTACCAATGATGCTACCATCGGGGGAGAAAAGGAAGTTGGGATTTTTGGACCATATGGGGCGCAGAGAAGCCAGATCCGCAGGGGCACGTGAGGAGTTTGAGAGGATTCGATCTGCCCCCAGCTAGTGCTGAGTGTAGAGCGGAACCATTCTTTAAGTTGGGTTGTCAGCGTGGCGTGGTAATAGTCGCGAAAGTCTACATACCCAGCTCCACCCGCGAATCTATGTTTGGCTACGATCGAATGGGCGCAACGTGATTTCTTATGCTGCCACATATATGCTCGTAAAGTGGATTGTAGGGACACGAAGTACGAGTTGGGAAGAGGGATAGGTAACGTGCAGAATAAATATAGCAATTGGGGGAGAATCATCATTTTAAACGCCGCAAGTCTACCCGACCAGGAGAATTCATGGTTTTGGAGTTTTTGAAGGTCAGAGTGCATTTTGGACAGGAATGGGGCATAGTTCGTTTTGAAAAGGAGTTTCACCGATTTGGTTAGCTGGATACCCAGATACGGGATGGAGTGATCAGCCCATGAAAATGGAAATTGTTGTTGTAAAATAGTTTTAGTCGTCAAGTCAAGATGCAGGTCAAGTATTACAGATTTGGTCACGTTCATTTTGTAGTATGATATGTCGCTGAACCACTTCAATATTCGATAAGTTTCAGGTAGTGTAGATGTGGGATTTGTAAGCATCACTATCACATCGTCAGCGAATAAACTGATTTTGTGTGTTACCGATCCTAGTCGAAATCCAGATATAAGGGGGTTGGAGCGTATATGGGCTGCCAGAGGTTCCATGAGAAGATTAAAAATCAAGGGGGAGAGTGGGCAACCCTGACGAGTGCCATTTGTAATATTAAATGGTTTCGATAACATGCTAGCCGTGTATACTTTAGCTGAGGGAGTTGAATATAGTGCAAGAACTTCTGACAATATGTTGCCCTGGAACCCGAACTTGAGTAAAACAGCTCTTAAGTAATCCCAATGGATCCTGTCAAACGCCTTCTCTGCATCTAAGGAAAGAAGCAGAGAAGGCGTTCGAGAGATCTCAGCATGGTGGATGATGTCTATCAGTCTTCTGGTAGCATCTGATGCCTGGCGGAATGGAGTGAAACCAGATTGGTCCAAGTGGACAATGGAGGGGAGAATTTGCTTGAGTCTGTTAGCAACCAACTTGGCGTAAATTTTGGTGTCAAGATTTAGGAGGGATATTGGCCTAAAATTTTGTGGAAGGGTGGGCGATTTCCCTGGTTTAGGAAGTGTAATGATCAAAGCTTGTAGCATTTCTGCTGGGAATTTAGAGGAAGAAGCGGCTTGGAGGAAGACAGGTAGCATATGAGGTGTCAGAATTGTTTGGAAGCACTTGAAGTACTCGCCTGACAGGCCGTCCGGCCCAGGCGACTTATTCGAGGGCAAAGTGGAGATGGTGTCCACAATTTCCTGTTCCGTAAACGGAGCATTTAAAGTATCTAATTGGTCCTTGGAAAGGGAGGGGAGAGAGACATCAGCCAGGAATTTATCTATTTCCTCCCGAGAGGGTTGGTGCGTCCCCTGGTCGCATTTTATGTTATATAGAGTCTCATAATAGACACTAAACGCGTCTGCAATGGCTTGTGGGTTGTATTCCTTCCTAGAGGTGGAAGGGTTGTGCAAATATTCGATTCTAGATTTCACTCTTTGTCCCTTAATTTTTTGTGCCATGCTCTTCCCGGCTTTATTGGAGGTGGCGTAAGACACTGCTTTACACCGGCGGTGGAACCGTTCAAAGTCCACCAACAATAAAGACCGTAGCTCCTGTCTCATCGCAGTAAGTTTCACCTTATTGCCATGATCAGGATTAGCTTTATTCTTCAAATCTAGGTCAGTTATAGAAGAAAGGAGAGAATCTATGCGATTAGATCTTTTCCTCTTTTCTCTAGAGCCCGCCTGAATCAACAATCCTCTCACAAACGCCTTGTGGGCGTTCCACACCACAGCCGGGTCGGACACTGAGCCCTGATTAGTGACAAAAAATTGTCGAAGGTGACCAGAAATATGTTCAATGATTTGGGGTTGTTGTAATAGGAAATTGTTAGTGCGCCACACAAAGTGAGATTGCTGGGGTGACTTGTCTGACAGGGTGAGTGTCAGTGGGGCATGGTCCGACCAGGCTATCGTATGGATTTCAGAAGCTAGCACACGTTGCAGTAACCATTTATCCAGTAGGAAGAGGTCGATTCTCGAGTAAGTATTATGGCTCGGCGAATAGTATGTGAAATCACGTTCTTCCGCGTGTTGACATCTCCACGCATCGTGAAGGTCATAGGAGTGGATCAGCGACTTTAAGCGGGAGCCATGGCGTTTGGAAGGGGCAGTAGAGTCCAAAGAAGCGTCAGGGATGGTGTTAAAGTCCCCGCATACAATAAGATGTCCTTTTTGAATCTTGGTGGCAAGTTTGAGGACTTTGGAGATGAAAGGCATCTGTCGCTGATTGGGCGCATATAAATTAAGAATTGTATATTGCTCATTGTTTATGGAACAAACAAGGACAAGGTAACGGCCTTCCGCATCCGTAAGTAAGTCAATTTGCTGAAAGGAGACCGAGTCCCTAACGGCTATCATCACACCTCGTTTCTTGGCTGTGTAGCAGGCATGCACCACATAGGGAAAGTTTTTATGTTTGCAGTAAGGCAGTGGAGTCTGAGAGAAATGAGTCTCTTGCACGCATAGTACATCACTTTTATGGAGGTTGGCAGTAGTCCATAGCGATTTTCGCTTGACCGGGTGGTTTAACCCCCTTGCATTAATAGATAGTACTGTGAGTGGCATGTCTTATATAGGACGGGCTAGAAGTGTTGGCAAGGGTACTCACACTTTAGACGATTGACACCAAACGAACAAGAAGTGTACGGATGACTGCGGGTCCCACAAGGGCCTGAGTGGCTGGGAAACGTCTTCACTGAAGGATCTGGAACAATAAAGAAAACACCAGTATCCACAAATACAAACAAACAACAAAAAGAAAATTTGGCTGCAAAGCAAACTTAGAAGAAAAAATGTGGTACAGAGCAGGCGGTCGTATAGCCGCTATTAGTAGGTGGAAAAGCGTTTGAGGTGCTGCGAGGGATGAGAGTCCACCTGAAAAATGGAAGGCACCGGTAGGGGACACAGACGTGGTGTGCTACCAGTGTATTGGGGGGAAAGAGTCTTACATCAGAGCTCTGAGAGGAGAACAGAGGAGGGAGTTGATGCTTTGTAGGGTCCACTGCACCCGGCACTCACGGACGCTGGTGTGAGTTTCCAGTGTGGTGGTACCTGGACTGCCTGGTTCCCGAGGCCATGGTCTGCATTGGCTCATCCCTGGGTGGAGTAGGTACAATTCCCCATGAGTTAAGTAACCGCATGCCATTTTGCAAAGTGGAAATGGTATGGGGAACCCCATTTTTGGTGACTAAAATAGTAGCCGGATGCCGCCATTTATACGGGATATTGTGGTTCATCAAGGCTTTTGTGATGGAGCTGAGTTGTCTCCTCAGTTGGAGCGTGTATTTGGAGAGATCCGCAAATAACTGTATCCCCTCATAAGGAGCAGGGAGTGTGCGTAGAAGTCGTGAGGCAGCCAGGAGATGGTCCTTAGTTTGGTAAAAATGGACCCTCATAAGGGTGTCCCGTGGTACTGAGTCAGCGAGATGAGAAGCCTTAGGCAGCCTGTGAATACGATCTATAGTGAGATCCATAGCAGAGCAGTCAGGGAGCATGGCCGCCATGAGGGAGCTGGCATAGTTATGAAGTTCACTTTGAGGGACAGACTCAGGGATGCCACGCAGCTTAACATTGTTGCGCCTAGATCTGTCCTCCAAGTCAGCCAGCTTAGCTTTGATCCACAGTTGTTCATCCCTAGTTTCATCGCAGGTGTCTATGATATCATTGATGGTGTCAGTACAGTCAGCCATCTGCGATTCTACAGAGGTGAGTCTGCGATCCATCCCCTGCACATCAGAAGCAATTTTGCCAAACAGGGAGGTCAGATTTTGAAATAGGGACGATTGGAAGGATAGTAACATGTCCTTCAAGGTAGTATCTACCACAGGCTGACCAGTAGTTGGAAAGTCTGCAAAGGAGGCCTGCAAGGAGGGGGCTGAAAGGATGTCAGTGTCCAGGCTTTCATGAGGGAGACATGTGGGCTGCAGCTCCAGCCTCATGCGGGCTTTTGCAGGGCTGGAAGAGGCTGGGGAGTATGCTCCTGGTCCAGAGGGGGAAGATGGGGAAGTCTGGGGCGGTATTACCTCCGACGGATCCCCGATGTCCCCCGATCCATGAGGAGAGATGAAGGCCGCGGGAGCGCCGGCGCCATCTTGGCGGGAAGCGGCGCGCTGCGGGGGCCTGGAGAAGAAGGCAGTGAGCTTCTGCGGCCGATGATTGTCCTTCCTCTTTCGGGACATTGTGGGCAGACCGTCCACGGGAAGCTCCGGAGCCGGTGTGAGCGGTGGAACGAGTGCCGGTGGGTCCGTCGTCGCTGGGAAGCCTCCGTTGTCCTCACAGAGAAAAGGCTTAAGCGGCCATCTCTGGTGCCGGCAAGCCACGCCCCCTCGTTTTCAATATGTTTAAAAGGCTAAAAAAAAAAACCTATGTGGCTCACGGCCAAAGTTAGAAAAGCTATAAATACTAAGAAAAGGGCTTTTTAAAAATATAAAAAGGAAGGAACACTATCATCGTTTAAATATTACAAAGACTATAACAAAATATGTAAAAAGGAAATCAAGGAAGCAAAAATTTTAAATGGACGGCAGATTGCAAAAGATAGTAGGACAAACCCCAGAAAACCCCAGACAAAACCCCAGAGTGGACGACTGGGGGCAAAAAAGAAGGCAAATGTTTTAAATATTTTCTTCAGCTCTGTATATATAACAGAGCATGGGGGAGCTCATGATCATAATAGGGATGGTAGTGACACAGCCCCAAATGATCCACTATGATTAAAAATTGATATTGTCCAGAAATATTTAGACAGAATAAATGTGAATAAAGCACCTGGTTCAGATAGCATCTACCTACAGATTCTAAAATAATTGACCTCTGTCATTTCAAAGCCATTGTTTCTAATTATTAAGGACTCATTAACCACTTAAGCCCCGGAAGATTTTACCCTCTTCCTGACCAGGGGTATTTTGCGAATTTAATGGACAATTGCGCTTGCGACGCTGTACCTAAACAAATTTGACGTCCTTTTTTTCCCACAAACAGAGCTTTCTTTTGGTGGTATTTGATCACCTGTGCGATTTTTTGATCATGCGCTATAAACAAAAAAAGAGCGTCAATTTTGCAAAAATAACAATATTTTCACATTTTTTATATAAAAATTCCCCCAAAAAAATGTAAAAATCAAAATTTTTTAACATTTTCGGCCAATTTGTTTTATGCTACATATGTTTGGTAAAAAAAAAAAACGCAAAAAGCGTATTTTGATTGGTTTGCGCAAAAGTTATCGCGTTTACTAACATAGGGAAAGATTTTTGTCATTGTTGTTGTTTTTTTTTTTAACGCGTAATGGCGGCGATCTGCGATTTTTTTGTGGGACTGCGACATTGGGGCGGACAGATCGGACCCTTGACTGACATTTTCGACACTTTTGGGGTTACCAGTGACATTTATACAGTAATCAGTGCTATACATATGCACTGTTACTGTAAATTGACACTGGTAGTGAAGGGGTTAACTTTTTTTGAGAGGGAGGGGTGGTGTGTGTCCCTAGGGGCATGATTCTAACTGTGATTGGCTGTGGCTTGAGCTGTAGGAACAGTGATCAACGGTCCTACATAGTAGAACCGTATGATCACTATTCCTACACAGGGAAGAATGACAGGCGGCTTGTTTACATCAGCCGCCTGCCTTTCTCCCGCTGTCACGGACGATTGTGAGTGCCCGGCAGACATTGGGTCCGCCGGGCACACGTGCGGGGGCGTCCGTGACCGAGCGGGAGCCTCAAATTGACGTACCCATACGTCACTTTGCCTGTGAGGGGCTGACCGCCGCAGTATATGTACTTGCGGCGGTCTGCAAGTGGTTAAGGACTGGAATAGTACCACTGGATTGGCATATGGCCAATGGGGTGCCTATATTTAAAAAGGGATCATAGTCTTTACCAAATAACTATAGACCTGTTAGTTTAACTTCTACAGTCAGGAAGATACTGGAGAGTTTAATAAAAGACCATATAGATGAGTTTTTGCTGGAAAAAATATTTTAAGCAACAGACAGCATGGATTCATGAAAGACAGAAGTTGCCAAACAAACCTGATTTATTTTTACGTGGAGGTAAGTAAAACCTTGGACAGAGGGGTGGCTGTGGACGTGGTATGCTTGGACAGAGGGGTGGCTGTGGACGTGGTATACTTGGACAGAGGGGTGGCTGTGGACGTGGTATACTTGGACAGAGGGGTGGCTGTGGACGTGGTATACTTGGACAGAGGGGTGGCTGTGGACGTAGTATACTTGGACAGAGGGGTGGCTGTGGACGTAGTATACTTGGAGAGAGGGGTGGCTGTGGACGTAGTATACTTGGACAGAGGGGTGGCTGTGGACGTAGTATACTTGGAGAGAGGGGTGGCTGTGGACGTAGTATACTTGGACAGAGGGGTGGCTGTGGACGTGGTATACTTGGACAGAGGGGTTGCTGTGGACGTGGTATACTTGGACAGAGGGGTGGCTGTGGACGTAGTTTACTTGGACAGAGGGGTGGCTGTGGACGTGGTATACTTGGACAGAGGGGTGGCTGTGGACGTGGTATACTTGGACAGAGGGGTGGCTGTGGATGTGGTATATTTAGATTTTGCAAAAGCATTTGACATAGTTCCCCACACACGGCTAATGTGTAAGGTTAAGTCTACTGGCTTGGAAAAATCAGTTCGAAAATGGATAGAAAACAGGCTGAAAAATAGAATTCAGAGAGTAGTGGTTAATGATTCTTACTCTGAATGGTCTAAGGTTATAAGTGGTGTACCCCAAGGTTCAGTGTTGGGACCTTTAATTTTAATACCTTCATAAATGATATAGGGTCTGGGTTTAAAAGTAGCATTTCAGTCTTTGCAGATGCCACCAAGCTTTGACATTCCTTACCGGATGTCTCAAACTTACACTGTTTAAATGGTCAACAATGTGGCAGGTTTAATGTTGATAAATGTTAATTTTGTTGCACTTGGGGGCTAAGAATCTGCATGCATCATAGATACTAGGGGGAGTACAACTGGGGGAATCAATGGTAGAGAAGAATCTGGGGGTTCTGGTAGATTTTACTACATTAGATTTTACAATATTACAACTTCCAAAAACTTATCTTACTAAATACCTTGGACCGTCTACTTTCCAAAATAGTGGTAATTTGAGGGGTATTTGTACTGTCCTGGCATTTTAAGGGCCTCAAGAAATGAGATGGGCCGTCACTACATCAGGATTGATCAATTTTCAGATATACCGTAAAGACCGTAGTCTGTAGACGCTATAACTTTCACACAAACCAATTATTATAAACTTATTGAGCTTTATTTTTTTTTATCAAAGACCACATTTTTGCATACATTTATGAAGAAATTTGATTTTATTGCATATGTTTTATAACAGAAATTTTAAAATATCTTTTTTTTTTTTTTTTTTTCAAACTTTTTCCATATATATAGCAAAACATGAACAAAAGCAGTAGTAGTCAAAAATGTGCAGTTTCATATTTCAAATAATTAAGAATGCAAATATAAAAAAAATATAGAATCCAGAATAATTGAACTTACAGTACCTCAAAAATGTTCACAAGTTTTCAGGCTTGTGAAATATTATAGTTACAAAGGATATTTTACATTTGGGCTTCCTTGGTGGTTGAGAAAGATACCCAAGAAGCAAATACTGGGATTGAAAGTACAGAAAAGGCCAATATTCTTTCAGGACATTTTCAGCATAACCTAGGCAGGTTCCCTATATCTGATCTGCTTTCTTTTTTTGTTTGATCTTTACAAGTCCTGCCTATTAAATGTTACCAGACATGTAAGTGTTGTGTCAATACCAGACTAAAAAAATTGCAGCAGATACTCTGGACTAATGAGTTAAAATGTGAAATATTTGGCTTTAGCAGTAGGCATTTGTTGGGGGTAAGGGCTGGAGAGCAGTACAATATTGAGTGTCTGCAGCCAACTGTGAAGCATGGTGGAGATTCAATGCAAGTTTGGGGCTGCATGTCTGCAAATGGAGTTGGAGATTTGGTCAGGATCAATGGTGTCATCAATGCTTAGAAATACAGGAAGATACTTATCCATCATGTCATACCATCTGGGAGGCATGTGATTGGCCCCAAATGTATTCTGCAGCCCGAAAACCACCCCAAACATGCAGCCAATGTCATTAAGAACCATTTTTAGTGTAAAGATGAACAAGGACTCCTGGAAGTAATGGTTAGGTCCCCACAGAGCCCTGATCTATGCATGATGGAGTCTGTCTGGGATTACGAGAGGGATGAAGAGACAGAAGGATTTAAGGCACCCGACCTCCACAGAAGATCTGTGCTTATGTAGCACCCTCTAGTGTGCTAGATAGGATGTACATAGTTAATTGTTAGTGTAGGTAAATTTGGTTTGGATGAGAGCCAGGCCTGGGTTGAATCTGGGTCAGGGCTGGGTGATTCAGGGAGGCTGGATTACTCAGCAGGCAGCATCTCTGGTAAACTCTCTCTGCTTTCTGGAACCTTGGAGAAGCTTCCAGGAGTAGAGGGTAAAGTTTGGGAGGAGCTGCTTGGCATATTTATGAGGGCTTTGGCCAATCCCCAGCAAAATGGGCTGGCAGGGGGCAATCTCATCTGATAAATATGCATGAGTCATGCCAGCAGAGGCAGTCAGGTGGAATATGGAGAAGGAGTGTTGAGAAGGCTGTCGGTGGTCATTAAGGGTGCCACCTAGTCTGGGGGGTGTGACCTCGGGTCTGGGGCTTTGGTGCTGCACAAAGTGATGACTTCATTGTCTGCCTTGTGATTGCCCGCTTTTCCTGTTCTCAGATTGGCTGAAAGTTGCTGGGTGCCCATTGGAGGAGAGGAGGATGCTTCCTTTAATCACTTGCCAACTGTTTATTGTATATACACTGCGGCAAGGCGGCTCTCCTGGGCAGGATCACGTAACTGTACATGATCCTGCACTTCTGGGGTCTAGGGGACGCAACTCGCTACCACTGTGACTGGACACAGCCAGAGCCAATTAGCGGGTCCAGTAGATGGAAAAGGAAAATTATGGTAAGTATTGATAACAATTTTCCGTTATATATAGATGGGACATTTCAGCGATTAAATGGATAACTCTCTCAATCAATAACTGATTGAAGCATTTACTGTATATTTTAGATTCAGTAATATAAGATGTTACAAGAAGAAAAGGAAAGAACTTTGGAGAATAACAGTACACTGTATAATTTTTTTTTTAATTCTCCTGCATACACAGTTTATACTGCAATTTTACATTTTTTTTAATAGAATCGTAGTCATGTTTTATTAAATTTATCATGTAGCGCTAACTGACATGAAAACATAAGCTGCCAGCACATCATCCAACACATAGTTGTCCAAATGGTAATACAAAGAAAAGTGCAGCGCTAAAAATGATTGATACAATCCATATTACAGTGTATCAAAATAGTGATAAAAAAGTAAAAAAAAATTGATAAATAGTGATAAGTCCCAAATAGTGAAATTTAGAGCATAAATGTGGAGCCATCCAAACTTGCACAGGTGATTAGAAGAATTCCCACACCAACAAAGTAATATAGAATGCGCTCACCGGAAGGTATGGACCCAAGTACCGTTTAGCAAATGAGTCAAACAGACTTGATATAATCCATGGATCTCACAGTGTATGCCTGTCCCAAAGGATATTTTTCAAAGGATAACGATGAACTCTTGGAAGCAGATGGCTAAGTCTCCAAGTGTAATATCCACATATGAAAGTAAGGCAGATAACACAAAGATAGTGTAATACTGCTATATAAATGTATTATGTTAAAAGGGATTAAAGCAACTTACAAGCGTCCATGTAAAACCAGCATAAAAGATAGGAATGATGGCAGATGGCAGATAATGTGGCACTGACGCGTTTCGTCATATGTGACTTCTTCAAAGGTTATTGCCAAAAGAAATGATCATTCCTGAGATATTTATAGTGGATTAAATTAAAATATTAGTGTTCTCACTTGTTTAAGGAAGTTCGCATTGTAATGACTTGCCGTGAACACCAAAGATGGCGTCGGCGTGCGGTTCAAGCCTCGTTCTGAGACTCGACAAGCCTCGATATGGACATCACTTCCGGGAACTTCCGGAAACGTCTAATATGCGGCTCTAGCCTCATTATGAGACAATACAATCCTCAATATAGCCAAAAATTTCCAGGATTGATCAGGAAGTCGCTTAACACTTGGAACTGCAGTCTGTGGCCTCGTTCCAAATGAAACTCAACTTATATTTAAAAAAAAATTAAAACATTCACATGACAACCGCCATCGTTAAACAAAAAAAATTGAAATGAAAAAAATATGTATCATCATATTAACCACTTGCCGACTGCCCGCCGTAGTATTACTGCGGCTTTGCGGCTCTGCTGCGCTCAGTCACGTAGTACTACATGACTTCGTGCACATGGTTTCGGCGGCACACACGCACCGGAGCCGTGCTCCCACTGTTTTTAGACACAGCAGGAGGCGGGCCATGGGAGGAGCGGCGGCGATTGCCGCTGCCCTCCCGCGATCCTCGAGAAACCGAAAGAAGACCCACCTGCTTATGTAAACAAAGCAGGCGGATCTTCTGTCAGACAGGCAGGGAGAGATCAGCAGTTTCAGCTAAGCTGAAACTGCAATCTCTCTGTGCCTGTCACAGAACCCCCCCACCCCCTCCCCACACAGTGAGTAAGCACTTTAGGCATACATTGAACCCCTTTGATCACCCCCAGTATTAACCCCTTCCCTGCCAGTGTCATTTATACAGTAACAGTGCATATTATTTAGGACTGATTACTGTATTAGTGTCACTGGTCCCCAAAAAGTGTAAAAAATGTCAGTTAGGGATCCGATCTGTCCGCCGCACCCACAGATGATGAAATGCGTCAGTGCCACATTATCTGCCATCCGCCATCATTCCTATCAGCTAAAAATCACTGATCGCTGCCATCACTAATAAAAAAAAAAAAAATATATAAAAAGTCAAAAAATCTATCCCGTAGTTTGTTAACGCTATAACTTTTGCGCAAACCAATTAAAATATGCTTTTTGGAATTTTTTTTTTTTTAACCAAAAATATGTAGCAGAATACAAATTGGCCTAAACTGATAAAAAAAATGTAATTTTTAAAAACATTTTATTGGGAATGTTTTATAGCAGAAAGTAAAAAATATGGAGTTTTTTTCAGAATTGTCGCTTTTATTTTTATAGCGCAAAAATCTAAAAACCGCAGAGGTGAACAAATTCCACCAATTCCACTCTATTTGTGGGGAAAAAAGGACATTGATTGTGTTTGGGTACAGCGTCGCACGACCACGCAATTTTCCCATTAACCACTTTACCACCGGAGGATTTTGCTGTCTTACGTCCAGGCCACTTTTTGCGATTCGGCACTGTGCGATTTTAACAGAGCGATGCTGTACCCAAACAAAATTTATGTCCTTTTTTTCCCACAAACAGAGCTTTCTTTTGGTGGTATTTGATCACCTGTACGATTTTAACTTTTTGCGCCATAAACAAAAAAAGAGCATAAATTTTGAAAAAATAACAATATTTTTCACATTTTTTTATATGAAATTCCCCCCCAAAAAAATGTAAAAATCTAATTTTTTTTTTAATTTTTGACCAATATGTTTGGTAAAAAAAAATCACAATAAGTGTATTTTGATTGGTTTGCGAAAAAGTTATTGCGTTTACTAACTAAGGGAAAGATTTCTGTCATTTTTGGTGTTTTTTTTTTTTAACGAGTAATGGCAGCGATCTGCAATTTTTTTTGCGGGACTGCGACATCGTGGCGGACAGATCGGACCCTTGACTGACATTTTTTTACACTTTTGGGGGTACCAGTGACATTACTACCGTAATCAGTGCTATAAATATGCACTGTTACTGTAAAAATGACACGGGAAGGGGTTCATTTTATTGGAGAGGGAGGGGTTAATGTATGCCTGGTGCTTACTAACGTGTGTGGGGGGAGGTGACTGAGTGACACAGGGACAGATCGCATGTTCAGCTATGCTGAATCCTGCAATCTGTCACTGTTTGTCACTTAGGAGATCCGCCCGCTTTGTTTACACAAGCGGGCGGATCTCCAGACTCGATTCCCAGACGATCGGGGAAGAGCGGTGGCGATCGCCGCTGCTCCTCCCCTGGCCCGACTCCGGCTGTGACTGAACACAGCGGGAGCGAGCCTCCGGCGGGGCGCGAGCGCCGCCCACAAGGGGAGGAGTCCAGCGACGTAGGTCTACGTCGCTGGACGGGAACGAGCCACTTTGCCGCAGTACAGTCAACGTGACTGGTCGGCAAGTGGTTAAAGTCACGCAGTGCCGAATCGCAAAAAATGGCCTGGTCATTAAGGGGGGTAAAACCTTCCGGGGCGTAAGTGGTTAAATATTATGGTAAATAGGCACATATAAAAAGTTGTTATTACAAAAACAACCTAAAATGACAACTCAAAATGAGATAAAAAAGAAAAGATTACAACATAATATTACTAATGAATCCAAAATAATCATCTTAAAAGTAGAGCATGAGAGCAGAGTAAATATTCATAATAAACTAAACACTGACTAATGATAATGATCGATCGCTGTAAAAAAAAGTGAACATAAATTCAAATGGATGTATGGAGAAAACTGTATTGAAAATAACAAAAATACTTAGGAAGCATTAATGAATGAATTAATGTCCCACTCTATGTTCAGTCCATAAGGCATATAAGTCTGTAGAGTGTAGATCCAATATGTTTCTAGGCGCGAAACACCGCGCCTAGTGGATCCACCCCTCCAGGGAGCAACAAAGTGATCGATAATTTCAAATGTACCTTTGGGATCTTTATTGTGGTGATGTAAGTAGTGTTTGGGAACACTGTGATTGGTTTTGCCTTTGATTATATTGGCAATGTGTTTTCTGGTTTTCTATAAATAAGAGGTATTCAGGGATGTTTGTAGAAAAAAAAAATTAAAAATGTAAAAAATGTATTTAAATTTTTTTTTTTAAAAAAGCAAAATTAAATTAAAAATTTAAAAAATGTATTAAAAAAAAACTTTAAAAAAAGCAAACAAAAAAACAAATTCTGCATTACTGGAGAGATTGTGGATAGATTATATTATAATATATTTTATTATTTTACATTATAATATAAAGTACATTGTAATGATCACTTACATGCGTGTACTGATACAGGCTGAGTAAGTGGGCCAAGGCGTGAGTTGTACGGAGAGTGGAGTCGCCAATAAAACCAGCCACTTTCCCATGTCCTCTACAGGAATAATTAGGAGCCTCCGTTTTTTCTCCAGACAATATCTGCAGGGCATATCCCAAGGTTTTCCGTGGATCTCCACAAGTATCAAATATATGATAACCCAGAGTAACATTGGGTAGAAGATTTGGATTTTTGTTGATCTCATTGACAGCAAAGATCAGCGCCAAGATACTTCTGTATTCTTCATGGTTAACACTGCAGGATAGCAAGAACTATTCAAAGTAAATTGAATGTGATTTTCTGGGAACAAGGATTGGCTGCAACACATGTGGACATCTATGGACACCTTCATCATCATACTTACAGTATATAAGCTTGTTGGATATCTTATTCTCAAACTGTGGTCAATCATGATAATGTGGCCCCTCTTGTGGTATAGCCATCTAATGTTCTGGGAAGGTCCTCTACAAGATTTTGGAGTGTGTCAGTTGGAATCCCCCATTCAACCAAAAGACATTTAGTAAGGTCCAGTGGCGGCTGGTGCATCCATGCATGGAGTGTTCAATGGGTTTTTTTTTTTTTTTTTAGTCACCTGATTAGAGCCAGAGGCTCTAATAGGCTTCGGAAAAGGGTGGACCCGGGGCGCAGAGCAGTGTGCCCTGAGCCCACCAATTGTGTGACAATAGCGAATTAAAATTCGCTATTGCCACACGGATCCTCCTCCTGGCCAATCAGGAAGCGGGTCCGAGATCTGCTTCCTTAAAAGCCGAAAGATGAACGCATGCCATTGGCTGAGAAGGAGGCGGGAGGACTCGAGGAGACGCCTGGGGACTGAGGAGAAGCCGTCCCTGCAGGTAAGTCTCTCTGCATTGAAGGGGGCACGGCACGCTGGTCACTGCATTGATGGGGACACGCTGGCCACTGAATTGATGGGGGCACGCTGGTCACTGCATTGATGGGGGCACACTGGTCACTCTGCATTGATGGGGGCACGTTGGTCACTCTGCATTGAAAGGGAGCACGCTGGTCTC
The DNA here is from genome assembly GCF_965119305.1 of Pelophylax lessonae. Taxonomy (NCBI): domain Eukaryota; kingdom Metazoa; phylum Chordata; class Amphibia; order Anura; family Ranidae; genus Pelophylax; species Pelophylax lessonae. The sequence continues at coordinate 15,943,824 of NC_138768.1, read as the reverse complement.
TCTGCATTGAAGGGGGAATGGCACGCTGGTCACTGCATTGATGGGGGCACGCTGGTCACTGCAATGATGGGGGCACGCTGGTCACTCTGCATTGAAAGGGGGCACGCTGGTCACTCTGCATTGAAAGGGGGCACGCTGGTCACTCTGCATTGAATGGGGGCACGCTAGTCTCTCTGCATTGAAAGGGGGCACGCTGGTCTCTCTTCATTGAAAGGGGGCACGCTGGTCTCTCTTCTTTGAAAGGGGGCACGCTGGTCACTCTGCATTGAAAGGGGGCACGCTGGTCACTCTGCATTGAATGGGGGCACGCTGGTCACTCTGCATTGAAAGGGGGAATACTATACCTTGATTACTGAAGGCCCCTTTCACACTTTTGTGACCTCAAAGTCACGCAGTTTTTTTACAGCGTTTTTTGCCGCAAAGCAATGCCTATTACATTTTTCTGTTTGCGCCCCCCAAAAGTTTTGAGCACCAGCCGCCACTGGTGAGGTCAGGTACTGTTGATGGACAACCAGGCTCACATTTGATGTTCCAATTCATTCCACAGGTGTTCATTATATAAGGTGTTGAGGTCATGTCTTTATGGTTGGCTTTGTGCACAGGGGAACAGTCACAGTCAAAATTGCCAGAAGGTTGGAAGCTCACAGCTGTCTAAAATGCCCTAAGGCTGGACAATATTCTGAAATCATTATTTTGAGGTCTGTTCCACCAACTTTTTTATATATAGTAGGTGTGATGCTCCGGTGTCCGCAAATCTTTCAGCTTATAGTGTGGTTTAGCCATCTCAAGCAAGCTAATAATGATTTTATTTAGCTATTTAGATGACAACTCAGATGCAACTTGTAAAATCAGTGAGGGCTCAATTACTGTATAACTATGCATTGCGGTAATGCATCCCACATTAATGAAACCTACTGTAGGCATGTTAGTGCATTGCCCCAATTATTTTGAATGCCCCCTAACGCAATCAGAGAATTTGCATGCGTTTCAATGCAGCACAACATATAGCAAAGCTGTAATGCGTTGTGGTGTGCTGCATTGCTGTGAATGGTGCATGTCCTTTTTTTGGGGGGTTATTGATGTGTTGCCTTAATTAAACAAATGTACACACTCACACCAGAATAGAGAGTTGTGAACAAGTCAACAACTTCAAGAAAACCTGTACAGGGAAAATAAGGAGGTTGCCAGAACAGAACATCCAAGTTGCCTTATGATATATGGATTTCTTGCTTTCTAAGTCCCTGACTCTAAACAAATGTGCAACTAAGATAAGTATGGATGCAATCAGAATCCCTGAGGTCAGTAATCACAGCCTGCATATTGTCCTAAGTTAAGGTTTGCTTAGGGTGTGCTTTTCATAGGTCATGTGCCTCAAAAACTGCATCAAACACGTAACATAGGTGTGTTATTGTTGCGTTCTTGCTGCATTTTCAATGCATTTCAAGGTGCGTTTTTTTTTAACTGTATATTGTAGGGGTGAAGGCGCCTGGTTCTGATGTGAGGCCCTATATCTGTATAGACCAAAAATGCAGCAAGCAAGATTTTAAACATCACAATAGAAGCGCAACTGACCAATGTGAAGATATACATAGAACTTAAAGGGATGCATTTTTCTTGAGCTTTTCTTGCACTAAAGGTGCAGATAATGGCCGACAATAAATTCATATTCCTTTAGAGTCATGATATTAATTAAAAAGTCGAATTTAATCCAATTTTATATGTAAAAATCAATATATTTTTCAAAAACTGTCATTTTCAGTTTCAGTTTCGGCCAAGTGCATTCTGAATTTTCCCTTTTGGTTTCGGCACCAAATTTTCCTTTTAGTGCACCTCTAATTTTCTTGGGTTATAATTTGAAATCAACAAATTGGTGCTGGCTGCTAATTTATCCATTGTCTTATAGCCTAAGTGCAGATGATTTACGTTATTTAAAAGAGTATCTATTCCTTCCCAACTCTATCAAGGTGGCCATTCTGGGCTAGAAGATTGGCATTGTATGTCTCTCTTCAGAAGTATCACTAAGCGGTTCTACAAAGCTTTGCCCCAAACTTGTCCATGGTCCTCTAGCTGACAGCAGAGGCTTCCTTTGCTAAGTGGGAACCTTGGTTTTAACACATCATAGGACTTCTAAAAGGTACTCGGTAACATGCACAAAAATAATGGGAAGAAACTTACAATGCACAGATGGAATAGTATATAGGTCTGCCAATCCTAAGAGATCTGAGTCTGTCATTTTTGCAGTGAGCAGAGAATAGTCCTCCAATAATGACGTCTCCCTCTCGGTAATATTCATACTCAAACTCAGACTTTAAGGCTTCCAGTCTACAATGAGAGGCTGAGCTTCGGGTTGTTATCATTCCATAATATGTGGCAGAGAGGAGAAGAGTCAATAAATACCATCAACTGTATACTGGGGACCAGTTCAGGTCATACAGGCAATTTTTTCACACAAATACTCTATTTTTGCAAACTTTTACCATTTCAGTTATCGATTCGCACCTGTACACCCTCTATAGGCCAGAGTCATTTTTATGTTTCTGTTATAAAACCTGTAAGTTTATTTACTTTTGGAAGATTAAAATTACTCCAGATGGGCATATACTGCGTGTAGCCTGTATGGCCCATAGTGACACGCACAGCTTCGTACATTGTTATCTTAACTTATCCTATGCTGTATTTTAAACAATACTTAAAAGCATCCCTGAGGGAGGCGCTACCACTGCTTCTCTTTCTTTCAGGTATCAGAGGATCAGGGGCATGTTGGTCATAAGAGGGATCTTGCCACCATCAGAAAATATGGCCATGAGGTTCTGTTGGGAAGTGCCACCAAATGGATTAGGATTTAGGACGGCTGCTCCCTCCTGTCAAGCTATTCCTGTACCCTTGGCATAAATATACAGTATCTCACAGAAGTGAGTACACCCCTCACATTTTTGTAAATATTTTATTCTATCTTTTCATGTGACAACACTGAAGAAATGACACTTTGCTACAATGTAAAGTAGTGAGTGTACAGCTTGTATAACAGTGTAAATTTGCTGTCCCCTCAAAATAACTCAACACACAGCCATTAATGTCTAAACCGCTGGCAACAAAAGTGAGTACACCCCTAAGTGAAAATGTCCAAATTGAGCCCAATTAGCCATTTTCCCTCCCCGGTGTCATGTGACTCGTTAGTGTTACAAGGTCTCAGGTGTGAATGGGGAGTGTTAAATTTGGTGTTATCGCTCTCACTCTCCCATCCTGGTCACTGGAAGTTCAACATGGCACCCTAATGGCAAAGAACTCTCTGAGGATCTGAAAAAAAGAAGTGTTGCTCTACAACAGTGCTCTAGGCTATAAGAAGATTGTCAAGACCCTGAAACTGAGCTGCAACATGGTGCCCAAGACCATACAGTGGTTTAACAGGATAGGCAAAACTCAGAACAGGCTTTGCCATGGTCAACCAAAGAATATGAGTGCACGTGCTCAGCGTCATATCCAGAGGTTGTCTTTGGTAAATAGACGTATGAGAGTAGCCAGCATTGCTGCAGAGGTTGAAGGGGTGGGGGGTCAGCCTGTCAGTGCTCAGACCATACGCCGCACACTGCATCAAATTGGTCTGCATGGCTGTCATCCCAGAAGGAAGCCTCTTCTAAAGATGATGCACAAGAAAGCCCACAAACAGTTTGCTGAAGACATGCAGACTAAGGACATGGATTACTGGAACCAAGTCCTGTGGTCTGATAATACCAAGATAAACTTATTTGGTTCAGCTAGTGTCAAGCGTGTGTCGCTGAAACCAGGAATACAAAGACAAGTGTTTCTTGCCTACAGTCAAGCATGGTGGTGGAAGTGTCATGGTCTGGGGCTGCATGAGTGCTGCCGGCACTGGGGAGTTACAGTTCATTGAGGAAACCATGAATGCCAACATGTACTGTGACATACTGAAGCAGAGCATGATCCCCTCCCTTCGGAGACTGGGCCGCAGGGCAGTATTCCAACATTATACCGACCCCAAACACACCTCCAAGATGACCACTGCCTTGCTAAAGAAGCTGAGGGTAAAGGTGATGGACTGGCCAAGCATGTCTCCAGACCTAAACCCTATTGAGCATCTGTGGGGCATCCTCAAATGGAAGGTGGAGGAGCGCAAGGTCTCTAACATCCACCAGCTCTGTGATGTCATCATGGAGGAGTGGAAGAGGACTCCAGTGGCAATATGTGAAGCTCTGGTGAACTCCATGCCCAAGAGGGTTAAGGCAGTGCTGGAAAATAATGGTGGCTACACAAAATATTGACATTTTGGGCCCAATTTGGACATTTTCATTTAGGGGTGTACTCACTTTCATTGCCACCGGTTTAGACATTAATGGCTGTGTGTTGAGTTATTTTGAAGGGACAGCAAATTTACACTGTTATACAAGCTGTACACTCACTACTTTACATTGTAGCAAAGTGTCATTTCTTCAGTGTTGTCACATGAAAAGATAGAATAAAATATTTACAAAGATGTGAGGGGTGTACTCACTTTAGTGAGATATTGTAGGTTTTGCCACCTCATCATCCACCCCCTCCTCTTTGCTTGAGCCCACTTTTGGAAGTAACTTCCAGCTGCTGGACATGCACTGCCTCTTGCTTTTCCATGCATCAGAAACAAGGAAAACATGCTTGACTAAGATAATTCTTTTGCAGCAAGTAACTAATTGTATGATGAAGTAGTACTCACTGACTACTCATTGGTTAGTTTTTGGGGCCATGGTAGAATTAGCAGAAGGTGTTAGACAACTGGCTACTCTGCTCTTGAGAGGAGGAGCTAGAAAAAAGCTTTGTCTGCTAATTGACTGCCTCCTATGTGTACTGTGGCCATTTCTAGTTAAAAAAAACATGCGCTGCCTCTAGATGGTGTGGCTCGACCATCTCTTTGTCCTATAGAACCTGCTCACTCTGCATGCAGAACCTTTGTGAAGTCATAAACCTTCATTGGTTTACTTTACAGTTACACTTTATTACCAAAAGTATTGGGGCCCCTGCCTTTACATGCACATAAACTTTAATGACATCCCATTATTAGTCCATAGGGTTCAATATTGAGTTGGCCCACCCTGTGCAGCTTTAACAGCTTCAACTCTTCTGGGAAGGCTAAAAAGTATGTAGATCGGCGCTCACAGGGGGTGCGACTCTCTGTTGTGGCAGCTAGTGGGGGCTGGCAGTCAGGTGGAAGTCGATTAAGATACTGGCATATCAAGGGGCTGCACGCTGGAGGAGCCTTGGAGGGGGGATGGGGTAAAAGGTTCCAGTGCCTGTGATGTATAATGTTAGGCTGTTCTCGGTGCAAAGAGGACAGGGGTGGGGAGTAAAAATCCACTGGTCCGGGTGGATAGGGGGGGAGAAGTTACTGGGCTGGGCAGCACTCAGGGCTGCTATCCGGGTGAGCGAAGTGGCTCGAAGTGTACATAAAAGATGAGGGGAGAAGCGCCACTGGAGTGCAGTATAAAAAGGTTTTATTGATTAAGAACAAGCAGGATTCATAACTCACATCTGGGATCGAGTAAAAACAATCACTGTGGTGCCCTCCGTGGGATGGTCAGGTGGCTGGTCGCCTTCTCTGTGTCCTGGTGCGGTCCGATCGTCCGGGAGGGGTCCGAGGCTGATCTCAGGCGGCTTCCGAGTCGGGACAGCTGAGGAGATGCAGAGAGCTGTGGTGGCGGCGGCCGGCAGCGTCTGACATCACGGGCAGTCTGGGCTTAGTGGGCGTATCCGGGCATCACTACATGTTTCGGAGCATGCGCAACATGCCGTGGTCGAGCATGCGCACTCCTTTGTCAAGTGTTTACACTTGCCGCCGCCACCGCAGCTCTCTGCATCTCCTCAGCTGTCCCGACTCGGAAGCCGCCTGAGATCAGCCTCGGACCCCTCCCGGACGATCGGACCGCACCAGGACACAGAGAAGGCGACCAGCCACCTGACCATCCCACGGAGGGCACCACAGTGATTGTTTTTACTCAATCCCAGATGTGAGTTATGAATCCTGCTTGTTCTTAATCAATAAAACCTTTTTATACTGCACTCCAGTGGCGCTTCTCCCCTCATCTTTTATGTTTCTTCTGGGAAGGCTGTCCACAAGGTTTAGGAGTGTGTCTATGGGAATGTTTGACCATTCTTTCCCAAAGGTGTTCTTTCAGGTGCAGGCCAGTCAAGTTCTTTCACCCTAAACTTGCTCATCCATGTCTTTAAGGACCTTGCTTTGTGCACTGGTCCAAATCATTTGGTGGAGGGGGGGTTATGGTGTGGGGGAGGGGGGATTATGGTGTGGGGTTGTTTTTCAGGGGTTGGGTTTGGCCCCTTTTTTCTAGTGAAGGGAACTCTTAAGGTGTCAACATACCAAGACATTTTAGACAACTTCATGCTCCCAACTTTGTGGAAACAGTTTGGGGATGGCCCCTTCCTGTTCCAACATGATTGTGACCAGTGCACAAAGCAAGGTCCATAAAGACACGGGTGAGTGAGTTTGGGTTGGAGGAACTTGACTGGCCTGCAAAGAGTCCTGACTTCAACCCGACAGAACACCTTTGGGATGATTTAAATCGGAGACTGCGAGCCGGGCCCTCTTGTCCAACATCAGTGCCTGGCCTCAAAAATGCACTTCTGGAAGAATGGTCAAACATTCCCATAGACACTCCTAAACCTTGTGGACAGCCTTCCCAGAAGAGTTGAAGCTGTTATAGCTGCAAGGGGTGGGCCAACTTAATATTGAACCCTACGGACTAAGACTGGGATGCCAGGAAAGTTCATGTGCGTGTAAAGGCAGGTGTCCCAATACTTTTGGTAATATAGTGTATATCTGCACTTCCCAACTGGTAAACAGTAAAATATTTAAATAAAAGTAAATTATGTGATCAGCTGATGCTAGCACTGGTTAACATTACAGGTGTCCCTGATGTAGTCTATAGAGTCTAGTTGGTGGATATACAGTAGAATATATTGTAGTGACTTCTTACCTTTGTGTACCGATACTGGCTGAGTAACGGGGCCATCGCAAGACTTGTATGAAGAATGATGACACCAGTAGGACCAACCACTTCTCCGTTTTGGCTACAATAGTCAAGAGCCTCTGTCTTCCCTCTTGGCGATATCTGAAGGGTCTATCCCAAGGTTTGCTTTGGATCTCCACAATTAATAAATATATAATAACCCAAGGTAATACTGGCCACAAGGTTGGGATTCTTAATTTCATTAACAGTGAAGATCAGAGTCAATGTGCTTCTGCACAGTTTAACGTCAATGCTGTAGGATATCATGAATTATTTAAACTTTGTTGAGACTTCAGGATGGCAGGATCTTATAATATACATAATGGTGAATATAGCCATCTTCATATTCAAAAGCACCTCCAGGCAATAATAAATATCAGTGAGCCCTCTGTGACTACTTCCTATCTTACCTTCGATCCTCTTTACTTCTTTTCTTCATATTCTAGTTCCTCTATGCTTTATGAAGCTAGGTTGCAGATGACAAGGACTATAATGCATTGCATCAACCAGCCACCAACACTTTTCCACTTGCATTCTGCGTATCCTTGCCAATGCAGGACCTGGTAATAGTTTTTTGGCCTGTTTGCTCTGAATTATACGGTTTGCACTGTATTGTCAGCAATTCAAAGTTATCACACCTGAACTTAAAAATTTACATGATGTATTGAAAAAAAAAAAAAAAAAACAGAGCCTCCTGTGTGACATCACCCATTCTGCCCCACGCCCCCATAGACAATAACTTCATTGTCAGGATAGCAGCCTACTTTCCAAGTTGTTGAGGTCAAAGTCTGTAGAATGTATTTCTCCAGAAGCCCAAGAGACAATTAGATAACGCCATGGGATAGAAAGACACCTAGGCAGGGGCGTATCTACTGGGTGGCAAAACAGAGCCTCCTGTGTGACATCACCTATCCACCCCCCCCCCCCCCAACCGTAAGAAAATAGCTTCATTATCTGGATAGCAGCCTACTTTTTAAGTTGTTGAGGTCCAAGTCTGTAGAATTTACTTATCCAGAAGCCCAAGAGACAATTGGATAATGCCATGGGATAGAAGGAAACCTAGGCAGGGGCGTATCTACTGCGAGGCAAACAAGGCATTTGCCCTGGGCGGCATTTTTCAGGGGGGCGGCGCCTGTACCAGGATGACCCCGGTATCGATTTTAGAGCCGGTAGTCTGCTCTCTTGTAATAGCAATCAGATCGGCTTACTAGCCACTTAATTGCTATTACAAGCAACCCACCCCCATCGCCTTCTCCTCGATTCTACCGGGAGACCCGAGTGACCAGCTGGCACGTCTGCTGTCTTGCCTGGCAGCCAAGCAAAGCAGGGATCAGCTTTGATTGGCTGTTTGAAGCAGTAAACCAAAAGCTCTGACATGAACCAGAAGCAATCGGCGCTAGGTTTCAAAACTCTACAGTTAATCATTCAAAAACACAGACCTTTGCTTTGCTTTGCTTGCTTGTGAATGCTTTTAACCACTCCCCTCCATGTATATATTGCAGCAGTGTGTGGCTCTATTGCGCGAAACAACATACCTGTATGTCATTTTGTTCAATAGCCACTAGATGGCGCGATCACGCCGTGATTGGCTAGCGGGGATGTCAATCAATGGGTCCGGTGGACCCAATGTCTGCCGGCCACCCGCGATCGTTCCCGGGAAAGGCAAAACTGTGATTTGCCTATGTAAACAAGGCAGATTGCCGTTCTGAGAGGAGAGAAGATAGAGATCTTGTGTACCTGCTAAGCAGGAACAAGGATGTCTGTCTTCCTCCTGTAAGAGCACCCACGATCGCTCCCTGCGGAGACAGAATAAAGGTCTGCCATTGTAAACACGGCGGACTGCTGTTCTGTCAGTTATGAACACAGGGATCCTGTGTTCCTCCTATTTAGGAACACGGATCTCTGTGTTCATCCAGCAAACCCATCCCCCCACAGTAGGCAAGCACCCCCTAGGGACACATTTAACCCTTTGAACGCCTCTGATGTTAACCCCTTCCCTGCCAGTGTCATTAGTACAGTTACAGTGCATATTTTTAAGCACTGATCACTGTAATAATGTCACTGGTCCCCAAAAAGTGTAAAACGTGTCAGTTAGATGTCCCATTTGTCTGCAGCAATGTCAAAGTCCCACTAAAAATCGCTGATTCTCGCCATTACTAGTTAAAAAAAAAATACAAAAATATGCCTTACAAATATTGCATCATTAGTAGACACAATAACTTTTGCGCAAAGCAATCAATATAGACTTATTGGTATTTTTTTTTACCAAAAATATGTAGCAGAATACATATTGGCCTAAACTGATAAAAAAAAAAAAATCGATTTTTTACATTTTTTTTATTGGCTGTATTTTATATCACAAAGTAAAAATTATTGTTTTTTCAAAATTGTCGCTCTTTTTTTGTTTACAACGCAAAAAATAAAAATTGCACAGGTGATTAAATACCACCAAAAGAAAGTGCTATTTGTGGGGAAAAAAGGACAACGATTTTATTTGGGTACAGCGTCGAACAACCACGCAATTGTCAGTTAAAATACCGCAGTGCCGTATCCCAAAAAATGGCCTGGTCATTAAGGAAGTAAAACCTTCCGATCCAGAATTGTAAAGTCTAATTTTTTTTTAATTAAAATAAGAAACATGTTATACTTCCCTCCTCTGTGCAGTTGGTTTTGCACAGAGCAGCCCGGATCCTCCTCTTCTCAGGTCCCTGGCTGGAGCTACTGGCCCCTCCCTCCTGTTGAGCTCCCCCACAGCAAGCAGCTTGTTATGGGGGTACCAGAGACCAGCTGCAGCTCCATGTATCCATTCAGACACAAAGCTGCCATTCGGCCCCGCCCCTCTATCTCCTGATTGGCTAACTGAGTTTGACAGCAGCGGGAGCCAATGGCGCTGCTGCTGTGTCTCAGCCAATGAGGTACTGAGGTACTCGTGGCCATTGCTGGAAAGAGAGGGGCTCATGTAAGTAATAGGGGGGCTGCTGCACACAGAAGGCTTTTTATCTGTCACAGAAACCTGTCTTGAATTCCTTGATGGAATTAATAATAATAGATATGGCATATCATTCTCCGAAGTATATGACAATACGGCTATCAACTTCCTTGACTTAGTCGTGTTCAAGCGGAGTGAAAAGTTGAGCATGAAGACATATTTCAAGGAGGTTGAAAGAAATTGATATATCCCAAATCGCACATCGCTCCGTTTGAAATTCTGAAGAATCATTTGATATTCTTCCCAAATTCCACAATCTATGTGCCAGAGACATCAGAATCGTCGCTGTCGTCACTTTCCGTACCTGATGACCAATTTTCCCACCAATCGCTATCGCTCAGTTCTTCAAGTAACTCCGTTTCGCTGTCGCTGCTTTCCAGTTCGTCTAAAAGCACTTTTGCGCAAAAAGAACGCTTTTTGGACGCCATGGTTGTTCTCTATTTTCCAGGCACAAAGCACTGAAAAAGCACAGGCAGGGCACTGGTAAAGTCACCAGGTGAAATCCTGTGGTGAGATGGGATGATACAGTGTAATCCGTTAGGATCACAGCTTTCTATCATCTCATTTGGTGTTTTTACACTTTTGAAATTGCCGCCGGTTCCACCCCCTGCGTCACAACGCTCGCAGGGAAGGGAACCGCAAGACAGGTGCCGGCATCGGCCAAGCACAGAGCGGGGAAAGAGTGTGAGGACGCCGTGGGAGGACATTGGGGAGGACAGCGGGGGATCGCAGGGAAGGTGAGTAACATTGTGGGGTAATCCCAAGTGTGGCTCGGGGTTACCGCTTTTGGTACTGAAAATTAACCCCGAGCCACACTCGGGAATACCACCGGGGAGGTTAAGAACCACAGCCTATCCATGCATTTTAGATTGGCTCACAATTGGGACCCAACATTGCTGAAGTTCTGTGGCATAGATAGAATAATGCCCAATTGGAGAAGGAGGCAATATGAAAAAAGGTATATCCCAAAATGAAACCAAGTGGAAATATTTGTTAAATACTATGAGTCCCAAGGGATTGAATATAGAACTGGACCTCAATTGCTTTCTTTCCAATTGATATTTTTTAAAAGGTTTTTTAAAAAAGGTATTTTGAAAGTTTTTTTGATAAAATTAATTAATTAATTTCTAATTTTAATTGTTTTTCCAATTGTTATTTTTTTTTCTCATTAGAATTTTTATTAATATTTATTCATTTTTATTAGTACTATTGTCAATATATATTTTCTTCATTTCTCGGCTGACAGGCAACAAGAGAATGTAGTTAAATATGAGCCTACATGGTGATTGCGGAGCTGACCGTGTCCATACGTAGACAAGAAGTGTTGACTATGAAGCCGAGTAGACCCTAACGGACATTATATTTGGGTCATGTGAACTTAAGTTTTCCGCACAAGGCTATTTAACTTGCTGAGCAACCAGGAATCCTTGTCTTTGATATCGCTCTGTGGGAGTGGCGAAGTGCGCCGACGTAGATTACGGTTCCTCAGTGACGTCACGTCCGGCTAAGCGGTGGAACACACGCAAAGGTTTGCGTCCCATGCCCGCCTCGTGATACAGACTTGGACTGAATGATTGACTTTCCTGCTATTTTATGCTTTACCTCATGTGATACATTGTCTACAACACTGTAAGGCCCCGTTCACATACAGGCGACGCTACTTCCAGGGGCGACCTACGAGGTCGCGGTGCGAGCAGCACGCCGCGACCTCGGAGCGGCCGCCACGGACTTCATAACATTGAAGTCTATGGCGGTCGCCTCCTGGTCGCCCCAAAGAAGCTCCGGACCCTTTTTCTAGGTCGGAGCGACTTGTGTCGCTCCTATTAGAACGGGTCCGCAGCTTCCCTATGGAAGGCGACCTGCGGCGACCTGTGAGGCAACCAGGTCGCCTCACAGGTCGCCTTAGTGTGAACGGGGGCTAAGTGTAATTTTAACAATTTCTACTAATAAACAAGACTTTATTACACTATTGGGATTCTCTCTTCTCCATGTATGAGTGCCAAGCCACAAGATACATGAGATGTGACATCCTCCCAATTACCATATACAGCCCATTAGAACCACATGCAATATTGCTAAGGGGTCCACATGTTTTCGTACGTGCAAGCACAAGAGGGTGATAAGCATAGTTCACTGCATGAGTTTGAAGTTGTAAGGCACTTCAGCACTTTATCTGGACCAACATTGTAACTTTTTCCTTGGACTTTCACGGAGCACTTGCTTGTAGCAATCATTTGTATTGAAATTTCACCTATCACATTTGTAACGTTTAGTTTATTTGCACTGTTTTGCGCTGTGATTTATGATGGATTATGTATTATTTTTTGAACAGCAGCAATGGTGATTTGGTTTTAGGATTTAATTTAGCACAGGTTTTTTGAGACTAGTAATCAAACAGAGCATTACTTACCCAGTCAACCTCTGCCTCACTCATAGAACATACTGGCCACTGGGGAGACGTGCAGACTGGCCCTTCTCCCTGGGGCCCTTTCAGCTGCTAGAGAGAAGACACAGTGGCTGGGCTCACTTCGTCAGGCTGTTGGGGATCTGGGACAACTGCCCAGCATCCCTGGGGTATACAAGTGGAGACTGTAGTCCCATCCACTACCACAGGAACTCCATCTTTTGTTAGTTGAGGGCAGAGTGAACTCATATACCTGATTTCCATTCTTGGCCACAGGAAATAGTTGTCATCAGTAGGTGTGGGGCAGAGGTCGTTGACTCTCTGACCGGCTGCCAGTGCTTCAGCTGGGTGTAGAAGCTTCACTGCATCAGCTTGTCTCTGGGGAGAGAGGCCAAATGCCCAAGCTACCTGAAACTCTGTAGCTGTTGCGGGTGCTGAGCAGAGGTTAGTAGCACTCTGCCCTGTTGCCAGCACTTCTGCTGGGGACTCCACATAATCCGCTCTGGCTAACTGTTGGGGAGGAAGGCCGGCTTCCTCCACTCCCAGACTGTGGATTTTTCTCTGAGGAGGAAGGACAACCACCTTCTCTTCCGATCTGTGTATCTTCTATTGGGGAGATGAGCCAATTGCTCCATCTCCTTGACTCCTGGACTCCCGCTGTGGGGCGAGGACAACTTCCTACTACTCTGCCATTGGGGAGGGAGGATGAATGCCTCCTCTCCCTTCTCCCCCTGGATTCTAATCTGCTGCTGGGGAGTGACTGCCATATTTTCACCTGGGGCCTGAGGAACTGCCGGGGGTGTGGGGCAGAGGTCCAGGAAACGATGTGAAGCTGTCAGCACTTCAGCTGGAAAGGTTCCTTGCAACTCTACAGATGCTGCTGGCAGGAGATCCCATGTCCCTGTCAGTGGTGTGGGAGAAAGGCTGTCTGCTTTTTCTCTCAAGAGGGCTGAAGCTGCTGCTTGTGTAACAATACAAACTGCACACAAGAATATAATTACCATAGCTAAACAAAAAACACATAAATATATACTACTGTATACCCCTGTATGTTGTACATTGTATACCCCTGTATGTTGTGGTCTTTAAGGTGCCCATCTAATAGTTTTTTTAAACTATCGATGCCCCCTGTTGATACGACTGCTTGTGGAAGAGAATTCCACATCCTTTCCGCTCTGACAGTAAAGATCTCTTTACACAGTTTAAGGTTAAACTGCTTTTTTCTAGTTTTAGTGAGTGGCCCAGTGTCTTATTGAATACCCTTTCTCTGAAAAGCTTGTTCCCTATGCTAGGGTCACCAGTACAGTATTTGTACATTGATATTATATCCCCTCTCAAGCGTCTTTTCTCCAGAGAGAATAGGTTCAGTGCTTGTAGTCTTTCCTCATAGCTGATGTCCTCCATTCCCCTAATTATTTTTGTTGCCCTTCTCTGGACTCTCTCCAATTCCAGCACATCCTTCCTGAGGACCGGTGCCCAGAACTGGACAGCATACTCAAGATGTGGCCGGACCAGAGTCTTGTAGAGTGGAAGAATAATAGTTTTATCTCTGGAGTGAATCCTCTTTTTTATACATGCCAGTATTCTGTTGGCTTTGCTTACAGAAGCTTGATATTGCATGCCACTGCCAAGCCTGTTGTCTACTAGGACCTGTAGGTCCTTTTCTTTCTTTGATTCAGCCAGAGGTTCACCCCCTAGCGATCAACTTGCGTTCATATTTCTGACACCCAAGTGCCTTACCTTACATTTTTCAACATTAAACCTCATCTGCCATGTACATGTAGTTGCCCACCCCATTATTTTGTTGAGGTCTGCTTGTAAGGTTATCACATCCAGTATAAAAGATATTGGCCTGCTTAGCTTAGTATCATCCGCAAATACAGAGGATTGTGCTGGTTATCCCATCCTCGAGGTTGTTGAATAAATTAAACAGGATTGGTCCCAGGAGAGATTCTTGGGGGACCCCGCTTTTCACACCAATCTGAGTACTCGCCATTTATCACCACCCTCTGGACTCACCCCTGGAGCCAGTTTTCATTCGAGGTACTCACCCTATGGTCCATACCTACGTACCTTAGTTTGTACAGTAAGCGTTTGTGGGGAACTGTATCAAATGGCTTTGCAAAATCCAGATACACCACATCCACAGGCCTTCCTTTATCTAGATGGCAGCTTACTTATAGAAGGTTAATAGATTGGCGTGGCAAGAACGATTCTTCATGAACCCGTGCTTATTACTACTAATGATACAGTTTTCATTACTAAAGTCTTGTATTTAGTCCCTTATCATCTCCTTCAATATCTTACAGACTACTGATGTTAGACTAACCGCCTATAGTTTCCCGGGATATATCTCTGCCCTTTTTTAAATATTGGTACCACATTGGCTTTTTTCCAATCAGCTGGCACCATTCCCGTCAGTAGACTATGCATAAAAATTAGGAACAATGGTCTAGCTATCACCTTTAAGGACCCTTGGGTGTAAGCCATCTGGTCCCAGTGACTTATTTTTGTTAAGTTTTTCAAGTCTAGTTCTGAGTCTATATTTCTGTGATGTATTATTAATTTTAACATTACAAGCTGGGTTAGTGTAACCCAGATATTTACCCAAAACATCACACAATGGTTTAGATAACGAGGTACAGCTGACACAAGGCTAATCTCATCATAGAGGATACTCCAAGAGCTAATCAAATTAGCCACCAGACAGAAACAATATGAATGAGAATCCACACCTAGACACTGCTTTGATTAATCAGGATCTCACTCCACGTCAGACTTCTCGGCATCAAGCTCATAAAGTGCAATACACAGTATTACAAGCATAAACACATCACCATAGACAATAGGTGAATTAATTAGCACAACTAACAATGCAATGATCTCCCTACTCTAGCAACTACTAGCTGGCAATGACATCATTAACATGCTAATTAACTCAGGCCTTAAACCAGCCTGGGTGACCCGACTGCTGGCAACTAGTGATGTCGCGAACCTAAAATTCGCCGTTCGCGAACGGCGAACGCGAACATCAGCAAATGTTCGCGAACCGGCGAACCGGGCGAACCGCCATAGACTTCAATAGGCAGGCGAATTTTAAAACACACAGGGACTCTTTCTGGCCACAATAGTGATGGAAAAGTTGTTTCAAGGGGACTAACACCTGGACTGTGGCATGCCGGAGAGGGATCACGCAAAAAAAAGTTCTTAAAAATTATAATTTTTTGATAGAGAGCCAATTATTGGAAAAATTAAAAAAAAAATAAAAATAAAAAATTTCTTTGGATTTAGCATCTGGGGGGTCTAAAAAGTGTACCTGTGAAGTTTCAGCTCTGTAGCATGTCCAGAACCCCTAAAAAACAGCATTTGTCTTATATTTTCAGGAATATGGCTTCTCTGCGGCTGGCTTTTTCTCTTGCAGGCATTTATCGGGCATTTTTTTAGGCAGGCATGTCATTTTTTGTATTTAGTGTCTGGGGGGTCTAAAAAGTGTACCTGTCAAGTTTCAGCCCTGTAGCATGTCCAGAACCCCTAAAAAGCAGCATTTTTCTTATATTTTCAGGAATATGGCTTCTCTGCGGCTGGCTTTTTCTCTTGCAGGCATTTAGCGGGCATTTTTTTAGGCAGGCATGTAATTTTTTGTATTTAGTGTCTGGGGGGTCTAAAAAGTGTACCTGTCAAGTTTCAGCTCTGTAGCATGTCCAGAACCCCTAAAAAACAGCATTTTTATTATATTTTCAGTAATACGGCTTCTCTGCGGCTGGCTTTTTCTCTTGCAGGCATTTATCGGGCATTTTTTTAGGCAGGCATGTCATTTTTTGTATTTAGTGTCTGGGGGGTCTAAAAAGTGTACCTGTCAAGTTTCAGCTCTGTAGCATGTCCAGAACCCCTAAAAAACAGCATTTTTCTTATATTTTCAGGAATACGGCTTCTCTGCGGCTGGCTTTTTTTCTTGCAGGCATTTAGCGGGCATTTTTTTAGGCAGGCATGTCATTTTTTGTATTTAGTGTCTGGGGGGTCTAAAAAGTGTACCTGTCAAGTTTCAGCTCTGTAGCATGTCCAGAACCCCTAAAAAACAGCATTTTTCTTATATTTTCAGGAATACGGCTTCTCTGCGGCTGGCTTTTTCTCTTGCAGGCATTTAGCGGGCATTTTTTTAGGCAGGCATGTAATTTTTTGTATTTAGTGTCTGGGGGGTCTAAAAAGTGTACCTGTCAAGTTTCAGCTCTGTAGCATGTCCAGAACCCCTAAAAAACAGCATTTTTCTTATATTTTCAGGAATACGGCTTCTCTGCGGCTGGCTTTTTTTCTTGCAGGCATTTAGCGGGCATTTTTTTAGGCAGGCATGTCATTTTTTGTATTTAGTGTCTGGGGGGTCTAAAAAGTGTACCTGTCAAGTTTCAGCTCTGTAGCATGTCCAGAACCCCTAAAAAACAGCATTTTTCTTATATTTTCAGGAATACGGCTTCTCTGCGGCTGGCTTTTTCTCTTGCAGGCATTTAGCGGGCATTTTTTTAGGCAGGCATGTCATTTTTTGTATTTAGTGTCTAGGGGGTCTAAAAAGTGTACCTGTCAAGTTTCAGCTCTGTAGCATGTCCAGAACCCCTAAAAAACAGCATTTTTCTTATATTTTCAGGAATACGGCTTCTCTGCGGCTGGCTTTTTCTCTTGCAGGCATATATATCAGTGGTGGGTGGGCAGTGGCACAGTACACTCTCTGTGGACCTGACAGCAGTCACTGGCACCCAGGCAACTGCAATTTAAAAAATATATATATATATTTTTTTACTTTGCAAGCTGCTGTGCCACTTTATATATCAGTGGTGGGTGGGCAGTGGCACAGTACACTCTCTGTGGACCTGACAGCAGTCACTGGCACCCAGGCAACTGCAATTTTAAAAAATATATATTTTATTTTACTTTGCAAGCTGCTGTGCCACCTTATATATCAGTGGTGGGTGGGCACACAGTGGCACTGCAGTGGGCACAGTACACTCTGTGGACCTGACAGTAACTGGCAGCCCAGGCAACTGCAATAATAAAAAATATTTTTTTTTTTTCAATTTATTGCAACAAGATGCTGTGCCACCGTATATATATCAGTGGTGGGCAGTGCACTGCAGTGGGTACAGTGCACTCTGTGGACCTGATACAGCACTCACTGCAATTATGACAGAGGAAAAAAAAAATATTTTTTAAAATGCAAGGTACTGTGCCTGTGCCACCCGAAATGAGTGTGGTGTGCACACAGTACAGTCTGTGGTAGGTCTGTGGCCTCTCACACACAGCGGGCAGGCAACTGCAGTGTACAATAGATATATATAGATATATATATATCTATATATATATAAAGAAAAAACTATATTACCTTACCAGCCCTTAAAAGGGCTTTTGGGGACACTATATATATATATATATATATGTATATATATAAATAAAAAAAATCCTCAATTACCAGCCCTTAAAAGGGCTTTTGGGGACACTAGATAGATATAGATATATATATATATATAAGAAGAAACAACTCAAATACCAGCCCTTAGAAGGGCTTTTTGGGGTGCTGATTTTACAGCAGTAGTGGACCAAGAACACTGCAAGACCAGGAACACTGACTAACTGTCCCTAGCTTAACAGCAGCAGCAGCAGCAGCAGCAGCAGCTCTCTCCCTACTCTCACTACACACACTGCTTCAGAATGATCTAAGATGGATGCTGCCCTTGCTTATTTATAGGAGGTGGGAGGGTGTGGGAGGGAGGTATGCTGATTGGCTGGAAATGTGTCTGCTGACTGTAAAGTTCAGGGTCAAAGTTTGCCTCAATGATGTCTTATGGGGGGCGGACCGAACATCGCATATGTTCGCCGGCAGCGGCGAACGCGAACATGCTAAGTTCGCCGGGAACTGTTCGCCGGCGAACAGTTCTATACATCTCTACTGGCAACAAGGCAAAAACAAAGCACATTACACATTATCCTAAGTATAAACACAGAACACCTTTTTAAACAGACAATAGTAGGAGACCCCAGTAGCAGACTGTCTGGCTCCTACCTACAATTGTCTATGAGGCAAAGCCCATACAATAGGGAAAATATATAATCCATGCTATGGATCAAATACTCTACTGTATAAATAATGCGTGTGGGATGTAGGGCCTAATTACATACTATAAGAATGTAGTGAGCTGCTGCCCCCAATTTTCCCATTTCAAGAGTGGGGCCTAGGTTAAAATATGAGGTATTGGGTTGAGGCGCTGCCCTAAGTGTTACTTTTATTTGTTGTGCTAGTTGCAAATACCGTGAGTGTACTAGTTATAGTGACAAATTTAAAACATAATTAGTGACTATTGAATGCTGTGAAAGTGTAAATTAGTGTCATATAGAAATCATATAGAGGTTACCATAATAATCATACAAATCCTTATAATAATGTGCAAATTATCACAATTCAGTGCAAATAATCGCAAAAAAACAAAAAACAATGTGTAAAAATGCTGGTGCTAAATGTCCAAAATATTATCAACTATTCTTCCAAATGATATATTTATGTGTCCATCAAAATCCCATTCCAAAATGTGGTTCCCTTAAAAGTGTTGTTGGGCTTGTTGGTCCTTATAGTGCCATCCGTGGAGTGACATTACTGTGACACAACACATAGTTACATAGTTACATAGTTACATAGTTAGTGAGGTTGAAAAAAGACACAAGTCCATCCAGTTCAACCCATGATGCGTGTGTGTTTGCTTTTAACCGTACATTGTGTACCCCTGTATGTTGTGGTCTTTAAGGTGTACATCTAATAGTTTTTTGAAACTATCTATGCTCCCCGCTGATACGACTGCTTGTGGAAGAGAATTCCACATCCTTACCGCTCTTACAGTGAAGAACCCCTTACGCACTTTAAGGTTAAACCGCCTTTCCTCAAGTTTTAGTGAGTGGCCACGTGTCTTATTGTATTCCCTTTCTCTGAATAGTTTGTTCCTTATGCTAGGGTCGCCAGTACAGTATTTGTACATTGATATCATATCCCCCCTCAATCGTCTCTTCTCCAGAGAGAATAGGTTCAGTGCTTGTAGTCTTTCCTCATAGCCGATGTCCTCCATTCCCCTAATTATTTTTGTTGCCCTCCTCTGGACTTTCTCCAGTTCCAGCACATCCTTCCTGCGGACCGGTGCCCAGAACTGGACAGCATACTCCAGATGTGGCCGGACCAGAGTCTTGTAGAGCGGGAGAATAATCTCTTTATTTCTGGAGTGAATCCCCCTTTTTATACATCCCAGTATTCTGTTGGCTTTGCTTGCGGCGGCTTGGCATTGCATGCCACTGCCAAGCCTGTTGTCTACCAGTACCCCCAAGTCCTTTTCCATCCTAGACTCACCCAGAGGTTCACCCCCTAGTGAATAGCTTGCTTTCTGGTTTCTGGCACCCAAGTGCATTACTTTACATTTTTCTACATTAAACCTCATCTGCCATGTGGTTGCCCACCCCGTTATTTTGTTCAGGTCTGCTTGCAAGATTTCCACATCCTGCATAGAAGATATTGGCATGCCTAATTTAGTATCATCTGCAAATACTGAGATTGTACTAGATATCCCCTCCTCTAGATCATTTATGAATAAATTAAACAGGATTGGTCCCAGGACAGAACCCTGGGGGACCCCACTTTCCACACCCGCCCAATCCGAGTACTCCCCATTAATCACCACCCTCTGGACTCTCCCCTGGAGCCAGGTCTCTATCCAGGTACTCACCTTATGATCCATACCTACCTTCCTTAGTTTGTACAGTAAGCGTTTGTGAGGAACGGTGTCAAAGGCCTTTGCGAAGTCCAGATACACCACATCCACAGGCTTACCTTTATCTAGGTGGCAGCTCACTTCATCGTAGAAGGTTAACAGATTGGTTTGGCACGAACGATTTTTCATGAATCCATGCTGATTTCTACTTATAATACCATTTTCATTACTAAAGTCTTGTATGTGGTCCCTTATCATCCCCTCCAAAATTTTGCAGACTACTGATGTTAGGCTGACCGGCCTATAGTTACCCGGGATATATCTCGGCCCCTTTTTAAATATTGGTACCACGTTGGCTTTTTTCCAATCAGCTGGCACCATACCCGTCTGTAAACTATCCTTAAAGATCAAGAATAATGGTCTGGCAATCACCTGGCTGAGCTCATTAAGAACCCTTGGGTGCAAGCCATCCGGTCCCGGGGATTTATTTATGTTAAGTTTCTCTAGTTTAGCTCTAAGTCTATCCTCTGTTAGCCATGGCGGCACTTCCTGAGGTGTATTATTTAGTTCGGCCTTACAAGCGGGTTTCGTGTAGCCCCCCGATTCCTTTGTGAAGACTGAAGAAAAGAAATTATTTAACACTTCCGCCTTTTCTCTGTCCTCAGTGGCCATTTTTCCTTTATCATCTTTTATGGGGCCAATGTGCTCTGGCCTCGCTTTCCTACTGTTTATATACTTAAAGAACTTCTTGGGGTTCTTTTTGCTCTCCTCCGCTATATGTCTCTCGTGTTCTATTTTAGCCGCCCTGATTTCATCTTTACATTTCTTATTACACTCTTTGTAGTGCTTAAATGCTGCCAATGACCCCTCAGTCTTGTATTTTTTGAAGGCCTTTTCTTTAGCTCTAATATACATTTTAATGTTGGAGTTTAGCCACCCAGGGTTTAGTTTTGCTCTTTTAAATTTATTTCCCTGTGGAATGCACTGGCCCACTCCCTTGTTAAGTATGCTCTTGAAGCACTCCCATTTTTCCTCCGTGTTCTTTGTTCCAAGGGTTCTATCCCATTTGATATTTTCTAGCAGCGAGCGCAGTTTAGGGAAATTGGCTCTTGTGAAATTCAGCGTCCTTATATTACCCTTGTGTTTCCTATTACTGTAATTAATACTGAAACCAATTGACCTATGGTCACTGTTCCCTAAGTTGTCCCGTATTTCTATATCCGTGATCAGGTCTGTAGGACAATAGAATAAATCAGTGTCTCAGCATGCAGTGAGTCTCGGTGTCTCCACTTGTGCCCCCCCCACCTGGTATCGCACTCACCAGAGAGCCTACCTCTTTCAACAGGGGTGTATCACTTTTGGGTAACTATACTGGTGTTTGTGCCTCCTCCACATCCGTTTGCTGGTCTTCCCCCTGGCTATGTCCTCCAGTTATTCTCAGTGGAAATACAAACGACAGCCCCCATAGTTTGAATCAGTTTAAATTTTTAATAAATAAAAGTATACACACTTACATGAAAGTATTAAAAGTCATGGGAGATGATATGAGGGACGCTTCCGTGTTCCACGGCTTAAAACCAGAAGTTGCGCAATGCCGCTAGGCTCCGCCGTACGCGTTTCGTCACTCTGGCGACATAGCTAGGGGGAATACCAGCAAACAAACGGGGATGAGGCACAAACACCAGTATATTTACCCAGGTGCAGGAACTCTCCCCTTCTGAGTCACCCCTTTTCTCCGCCCCCTACCCACCTCCGAGGAATGTTCCTTGGTTCCACCCCTTGCCCATCTCCCAGTACTACCCTTTATGGAGAATACAGAACCAAACATAACTTTTTTGTGGCAAGTAATTTGTATGTAATTTGCAAATGAGAACAAGAAAAGCAGGAAAATAGATCCCCTGCAGCCAGCAACAATAATAGACCCTACATCAACAATAGATAGATCCCCCCCCCCCAAAAAAAAAAAAATGGACCACTCGCAACAATAGACCCCCCAGCAACTACAGACCCCCGACAGCAACAACACATCTCCCCACAACCAGCATCAACAGACCCCTCCCTCAACAGTAGAACTCTCCCAGCAAAAACTGACCCCCCAGCAACATAAGACCCACCCCACCAACAATAGTTTCACCACCTATAACAATAGACTTCCACAGCAACAATAGACCACCCCATGGATCCCCTCCAGCTACAATAGACCCCCCAGCAGCCAGCATCAGTAGACCCTTCAGCACACCCCAGCACCCCTTGCATACATTCAGTACTGGAGGTGCCGGAACTGCATTCCCCCGCGTTTCTGCTGAAAAAAAGCCCTGTATATACCCAAAAGTGATACACCCCTGTTGAAAGGGGTAGGCTCTCTGGTGAGTGCGATACCAGGTGGGGGGCACAAGTGGAGACACAGAGACTCACTGCATGCTGAGACACTGATTTATTCTATTGTGTTGTGTCACAGTAATGTAACTCCTGTGCAAACCGACTTAGGTATACGTTGGTCGCGTGCCTGCAGCTAGGGGACAAGTGCATGCCCCTGGCTGCATGCTCCCGCCCCCCACTCAGTGAGTAAGCCGATGCACGGGTCAGGCGGCTCCGATTGCCGCCTGACACCCGCGATCGCTCCCCGCTGAGAGAGAAGGACGGTCGGATGTTGTAAACACAGCTGACCGTTCTTCTCTCTGGAATGATCAAAGAGCGCCTGTGATCCTTCTATATAGGATCACAGGTCTCTATTGTCATTCCACAAGCCATGCTCCCCCACAGTTAGAATCACTCCCCTAGGTACACATTTAACCTCTTGATCACCCACACTGTTAACCCCTTCCCTGCCAGTGTCATTATTACAGTAACAGTGCATATTTTTAGCACTGATTACTGGAGTAATGTCACTGGTACCCCCAAAAGTGTCAAAAATGTCAGTTAGGGGTCCGATCTGTCTGCCAAGTCGCAGTCAAACAAAAAAATCACAGATCGCTGCCATTACTAGTAAAAAAAAAAAAAAAAAAAAAAACAATAAAAATGACATAAATCTTTCCCCTAGTTAGAAGATGCAATAACTTTTGTGCAAACCAATCAAAATGCGCTTATTGTGATTTTTTTGTCAAAGACATGTAGCTAAATACATTTTGGCCTAAATATATGACAAAAATTTAATATATTGGATATTTGTTTAACTGTCAAAGTAGAAAATGACAATTTTTTCGCAAAATTTTCGCTCTTTTTTTATTAATATCGCAAAAAATGAAAAGCAAAGAGGTGACCAAATACCACCAAAAGAAAGCTCTTTTTGTGGGGAAAAAGGGCATAAATTTTGTTTGGGTACAGCGTTGTATGACCGCGCAATTGTCAGTTAAACTTGTGCAGTGCCAAGTTAAAAAAAGTGGCCTGAACGTTAAGCAGGAAAAACCTCCGGGGATAAAGTGGTTAAGATAAGCTGGGTTCCACGAGTCCCCCACCCAAAATAACTCTCGTCACGGAAATTATCTTAGAAATGCACAACTTTGTGTAAAAAAAAAAAAAAAACATTTTCATTTTCTTTCCACAGTTTCCGAAAACTTTTTAGAAAAAAATGACATGTTCAAAAGACTCAATATGCCTCAAGGAATATACGTTGGGGTGTTTGCTTCTGAAAATTTAGTCTTTTTGTGGGTCATTCGATTGTCTTGGTGCTACAGGGCCTTCAAAATTGTAATAGGTAGTCAAGAAATTAGATGTGTAATTTATGTCCCTGGAACATTTGAAGGTGCTCCTTGGATGTTGGGCCTCTGTATGTGGCCAGGTCTCACACATGTGTTATCTCCATACTCAGGAGGAGTAGCAGAATTTATTTTTTGGTGTAGTTGCAAGTATGCCTATGCCTAGTATGTTACTGCAGCATTATCCTCTCTATCGTGGCCATCTTGGTTGGTCGGTTCGTCAATCTGCCTGCTCGTCATGATCTCGATCGCAGTGGGAAATATCGGTCTGTCTTGGTCTCTCTGGCCCTGAGGAAGCCTTGTGCGAAACACGTCGGCTTGCTGGGGACCCTTAGACCGTGCTACATCAGAGACCATACCATCATCTGATACCAAGTATCGGCATTCCCATATGGGAATATACATGCATTTCTTTTATATGTTATTAATGGGATTTATGTCTTTTGATGTATAATTTTTATTATGTTTCCAATAAAGATATCTTTTGTATAATTGTGTGGTACCTATGACCCTCCTCCTCCCACTGGCCTTCAAATCCCCATCTTTTTCCCCTCTTTTTTATTTATTCATTATATGCATTTAGGGGTATGGGCCATATATCACGGTAATTTGCTACTACCAGGGCTTTTTTTCTCAGAAAATAGGTGCAGGAACTCCCCTTTTTCCGAGTCACCCCTCGTCTCTGCCCCTACCCACCCCCTGCACCATCCTCCCAGTTCCACCCCCTACCCTCCTCCCAGTACCGGCCCTTTTAGAGAATACAGAACCAAGTAACATTTTTGATATTAAGTAATTTGTATGGAATTTGTTGATAACAAGAAAATCAGTAAAATAGATCCTCTGCAGCCAGCAACAATAGTTCCCCCCAAGCAACAATGGACCACCCCCAACAAAATACCCCTCCCCGCCAACAAAAATAGACCCCCCCAGCAGCAACAGATTTCCCTGCAGCCAGCATCACTAGATCCTTCCCAGCAACAACTGACCCCCAGCAACATAAGCCCCAACCCCAGCAACAGTAGATCCCCCCACCAGCAACAATAGACCTCCTTAGCAACAATAAACCTCCCCACCCACCTCATAAAAATACATCCCCTCAAGCAACAATAGATCCCCCAGCATCTAGCATCAATAGACCCTGAACCCCTTCCTATTACATACATTCAGTGCTGGAGGTGCCGGAACTGCGTTCCCCCACGTTCCCACTGAAAAAAAGCCCTGGCTACTACTTTTGTTAATATGACAATTTTGTGTGTGTGTGGGGGGGGGGGAGGTCATCAGTCTCCAGAGTATAGTGGGAAAACTTCAAAAAACTCACCATGTCTCTTTCTAAATACCTTGGAATGTCTACTTTCCAAAAAGGGGTAATTTGTGGGGTATTTGTACTTTCCTGGTTTGTCAGTGTCTCAAGAAATGAGACAGTACACTTTCAATGGTCATTACCATAGCTTGTAGATTCTATAACCTTCACAAAGACCAAAATAATATACACTGATTCTGGTTATTTTTACCAAAGCTGTGAAGCAGTAGTATAAAGTTTGGCCAAAATTTATGAAGAAAAATGACTAATTTGCAAACGTTTATAACAGAAATGAAGAAATAAAAAAAAGAACACAGTGGTGATTAAATACCACTAAAAGAAAGCTCTATGTGTGTGAAAAGAAGGAAAACAAAATCATATGGGTACAGTGTTGCACGAGTAATTATCATTCAAAGTGTGAGAGAGCTGAAAGCTGAAAATTTGTCTGGGCAGAAAGGGGGTATAGATGCCCAGTAAGCATAAAGTAAGGTAAAGATGACGTTCTGGGGTATATAACGTACTCAGAGAGCAGAGATCAGGAGTATAAATTATACAACACTGTGTCTATCGTGCAGGGCTCAGGAGTAAATAATGCACATGATGCAGGTTGTGTAATACACAGAGTGCAGGGTCAGGAGTGCATAATGCACATAGTGCAGGGTGTGTAACACACGGAGTGCAGGGTCAGGGGTGGATAACACAGAGAATGAAGGGGTCTAGATGATACACAGAGTGCAGGGTCAGGAGTGGATAACACAGAGAATGCAGGGGTCTAGATGATACACAGAGTGCAGGGTCAGGAGTGCATAATGCACATAGTGCAGGGAGTGTAACACACAGAGTGCAGGGTCAGGGGTGGATAACACAGAGAATGCATGGGGTCTGGATGATACACAGAGTGCAGGGTCAGGAGTGGATAACACACAGAATGCAGGGGTCTAGATGATACACAGAGTGCAGGGTCAGGAGTGCCTAATGCACATAGTGCAGGGTGTGTAACACACGGAGTGTAGGGTCAGGAGTGGATAACACAGAGAATGAAGGGGTCTGGATAATACACAGAGTGCAGGGTCAGGAGTTGATAACAGAGAGAATGCAGGTGTCTGGATGATACACAGAATGTAGGGCTCAGGAGTGCATAATGCACATAGTGCAGGGTGTGTAACACACAGAGTGCAGGGTCAGGAGTACAGAACACAGAGAATGCAGGAGTCTGGATAATACACAGAGTGCAGGGGTCAGGAATGCATGATGTACAGGGTGCAGGGGTCAGGAGTATGCTATGCACAGAGTGAGGGGTCAGGAGTGGTTACATACAATATGCAGGGCTCAGTAGTGCACAATGCACAGGGTGCAAGGATCCGGAGTGTGTAATACAGGGTGCAAGGATCTGGACTGTGTAATACAGGGTGCAGGGGTCAGGAGTGGTTATGGCATAAATCTCAGTGTTCAAAATTGCATGATGTAGAGTGTAGGAGCGAGGGGTATATAATAAAGATGCAGGGGTCAGAAGTATACACTGTAAGGGACAGGCCAGTTTACAGCCAAAAATTCCCCCTCTACCAGTATAACCCCTCCCAAGCCCACATCTCCCACAGTATAGATATTTCCCAACAGCCAGTGGCAGCTGGTGCTCAAAATTTTTGGGGGGGGCGCAAAAAGAAAAATGTAATAGGTAGTGCTTCGCGTCAAAAAACGCAGTAAAAAATTGCGTGACTTTGAAGTCATGGTACAGGCATGGCACAGGTGATGGTATAGGCATGGCACAGATATGGTATAGGCATGTCACAGGTCATGGTACAGGAGATGGTATATGCCCCTTTTCAATGCAGAGACCAGCGTGCGTGCCCCCTTCAATGCAATGAACACTGTTCTGTGCCCCCTTCAATGCAATGAACACTGTGCTGTGCCCCCTTCAATGCAATAAACACTGTGCTGTGCCCCCACAGTTCAGCGTGCATGCCCCCTTCAATGCAACTGTGCTGTGCCCCCTTCAATGCAACTGTGCTGTGCCCCCTTCAATGCAACTGCGCTGTGCCCCCTTCAATGCAATGAACACTGTGCTATGCCCCCTTCAATGCAATAAACACTGTGCTGTGCCCCCTTCAATGCAATAAACACTGTTCTGTGCCCCCTTCAATGCAATGAACACTGTGCTGTGCCCCAACAATGCAGAGTTCAGCGTGCATGCCCCCTTCAATGCAATAAACACTGTGCTGTGCCCCCTTCAATGCAATAAACACTGTGCTGTGCCCCCTTCAATGCAATAAACACTGTTCTGTGCCCCCTTCAATGCAATGAACACTGTGCTGTGCCCCAACAATGCAGAGTTCAGCGTGCATGCCCCCTTCAATGCAATAAACACTGTGCTGTGCCCCCTTCAATGCAATAAACACTGTGCTGTGCCCCCTTCAATGCAATAAACACTGTTCTGTGCCCCCTTCAATGCAATGAACACTGTGCTGTGCCCCCTTCAATGCAATGAACACTGTGCTGTGCCCCCTTCAATGCAATAAACACTGTGCTGTGCCCCCTTCAATGCAATAAACACTGTGCTGTGCCCCCTTCAATGCAATAAACACTGTGCTGTGCCCCCTTCAATGCAATAAACACTGTTCTGTGCCCCCTTCAATGCAATGAACACTGTGCTGTGCCCCCTTCAATGCAATAAACACTGTGCTGTGCCCCCTTCAATGCAATAAACACTGTGCCCCCTTCAATGCAATAAACACTGTGCTGTGCCCCCTTCAATGCAATAAACACTGTTCTGTGCCCCCTTCAATGCAATGAACACTGTGCTGTGCCCCCTTCAATGCAATGAACACTGTGCTGTGCCCCCTTCAATGCAATAAACACTGTGCTGTGCCCCCTTCAATGCAATAAACACTGTGCTGGGCCCCTTCAATGCAATGAACACTGTGCTGTGCCCCCTTCAATGCAATGAACACTGTGCTGTGCCCCCTTCAATGCAATAAACACTGTGCTGTGCTCCCTTCAATGCAATAAACACTGTGCTGGGCCCCCTTCAATGCAATAAACACTGTGCTGTGCCCCCTTCAATGCAATAAACACTGTTCTGTGCCCCCTTCAATGCAATAAACACTGTGCTGTGCCCCCTTCAATGCAATAAACACTGTTCTGTGCCCCCTTCAATGCAATGAACACTGTGCTATGCCCCCTTCAATGCAATAAACACTGTGCTGTGCCCCCTTCAATGCAATAAACACTGTGCTGTGCCCCCTTCAATGCAATAAACACTGTGCTGTGCCCCCTTCAATGCAATAAACTCTGTGCTGTGCCCCAACAATGCAAAATTCAGCATGCATGCCCCCTTCAATGCAACTGTGCTGTGCCCCCTTCAATGCAATGAACACTGTGCTGTGCCCCCACAATGCAGAGTTCAGCGTGCATGCCCCTTTCAATGCAGCGCGCCACAGCATTGTCCCCCAATAATTGCAGAGCGCCACAGCATTGTACCCCAATGATTGCAGAGTGCCACAGCATTGTCCCCCAATCACTGCAGAGTGCCACAGCATTGTCCCCCAATCACTGCAGAGTGCCACAGCATTGTCCCCCAATCACTGCAGAGTGCCACAGCATTGTCCCCCAATGATTGCAGAGCGCCACAGCATTGTCCCCCAATGATTGCAGAGCGCCACAGAATTGTACCCCAATGATTGCAGAGTGCCACAGCATTGTCCCCCAATAATTGCAGAGCGCCACAGCATTGTTCCCCAATGATTGCAGAGCGCCACAGCATTGTCCCCCAATAATTGCAGAGCGCCACAGCATTGTCCCCCAATGATTGCAGAGTGCCACAGCATTGTCCCCCAATAATTGCAGAGCGCCACAGCATTGTCCCCCAATGATTGCAGAGCGCCACAGCATTGTCCCCCAATGATTGCAGAGCGCCACAGCATTGTCCCCCAATGATTGCAGAGTGCCCACAGCGTTGTACCCCAATGGTTGCAGAGCGCCACAGCATTGTCCCCCAATGATTGCAGAGCGCCACAGCATTGTCCCCCAATTATTGCAGAGCGCCACAGCATTGTCCCCCAATGATTGCAGAGTGCCCACAGCGTTGTCCCCCAATGGTTGCAGAGCGCCACAGCATTGTCCCCCAATGATTGCAGAGTGCCAGCATTGTACCCCAATGATTGTAGAGTGCCACAGCATTGTCCCCCAATGATTGAAGAGCGCCACAGCATTGTCCCCCAATGATTGCAGAGCGCCACAGCATTGTACCCCAATGATTGCAGAGTGCCAGCATTGTCCCCCAATGATTGCAGAGTGCCACAGCATTGTCCCCCAATGATTGAAGAGCGCCACAGCATTGTCCCCCAATGATTGCAGAGTGCCCACAGCGTTGTCCCCCAATGGTTGCAGAGCGCCACAGCATTGTCCCCCAATGATTGCAGAGCGCCACAGCATTGTACCCCAATAATTGCAGAGCGCCACAGCATTGTCCCCAATGATTGCAGAGTGCCACAGCATTGTCCCCCAATCACTGCAGAGTGCCACAGCATTGTCCCCCAATGATTGCAGAGCGCCACAGCATTGTCCCCCAATGATTGCAGAGCGCCACAGAATTGTACCCCAATGATTGCAGAGTGCCACAGCATTGTCCCCCAATGATTGCAGAGCGCCACAGCATTGTCCCCCAATAATTGCAGAGCGCCACAGCATTGTCCCCCAATGATTGCAGAGTGCCACAGCATTGTCCCCCAATAATTGCAGAGCGCCACAGCATTGTCCCCCAATGATTGCAGAGCGCCACAGCATTGTCCCCCAATGATTGCAGAGCGCCACAGCATTGTCCCCCAATGATTGCAGAGTGCCCACAGCGTTGTACCCCAATGGTTGCAGAGCGCCACAGCATTGTCCCCCAATGATTGCAGAGCGCCACAGCATTGTACCCCAATGATTGCAGAGCGCCACAGCATTGTACCCCAATGATTGCAGAGCGCCACAGCATTGTCCCCAATGATTGCAGAGCGCCACAGCATTGTACCCCAATGGTTGCAGAGCGCCACAGCATTGTCCCCCAATGATTGCAGAGCGCCACAGCATTGTCCCCCAATGATTGCAGAGCGCCACAGCATTGTCCCCCAATAATTGCAGAGCGCCACAGCATTGTCCCCCAATGATTGCAGAGCGCCACAGCATTGTCCCCCAATGATTGCAGAGTGCCAGCATTGTACCCCAATGATTGCAGAGTGCCCACAGCATTGTACCCCAATGATTGCAGAGTGCCAGCATTGTCCCCCAATGATTGCAGAGTGCCACAGCATTGTCCCCCAATGATTGAAGAGCGCCACAGCATTGTCCCCCAATGATTGAAGAGCGCCACAGCATTGTCCCCCAATGATTGAAGAGCGCCACAGCATTGTCCCCCAATGATTGCAGAGCGCCACAGCATTGTCCCCCAATAATTGCAGAGCGCCACAGCATTGTCCCCCAATGATTGAAGAGCGCCACAGCATTGTCTCCCAATGATTGAAGAGCGCCACAGCATTGTCCCCCAATGATTGCAGAGAGCGCCACAGCATTGTCCCCCAATGATTGCAGAGCGCCAGCATTGTCCCCCAATGATTGCAGAGCGCCACAGCATTGTCCCCCAATGATTGCAGAGCGCTACATCATTGTCCCCCAATGATTGCAGAGCGCTACAGCATTGTCCCCCAATGATTGCAGAGCGCCCACAGCATTGTCCCCCAATGATTGCAGAGCGCTACATCATTGTCCCCCAATGATTGCAGAGCGCTACAGCATTGTCCCCCAATGATTGCAGAGCGCTAGATCATTGTCCCCCAATGATTGCAGAGCGCTACAGCATTGTCCCCCAATAATTGCAGAGCGCCACAGCATTGTCCCCCAATGATTGCAGAGCGCCACAGCATTGTCCCCCAATAATTGCAGAGCGCCACAGCATTGTCCCCCAATGATTGAAGAGCGCCACAGCATTGTCCCCCAATGATTGAAGAGCGCCACAGCATTGTCCCCCAATGATTGCAGAGAGCGCCACAGCATTGTCCCCCAATGATTGCAGAGCGCCAGCATTGTCCCCCAATGATTGCAGAGCGCCACAGCATTGTCCCCCAATGATTGCAGAGCGCTACATCATTGTCCCCCAATGATTGCAGAGTGCCACAGCATTGTCCCCCAATGATTGCAGAGCGCCAGCATTGTACCCCAATGATTGCAGAGTGCCAGCATTGTACCCCAATGATTGCAGAGCGCCAGCATTGTACCCCAATCGATGCAGAGACCAGCGTGCGTGCTCCCTTCAAACTTACCTGGCGGCAGCGCGGCTCAGCTTCTTCCTCCTCTTCTGCGGCGGGTCCTTCTCCCTCGTCTCGGCGGCGGGAACCGGCGGGCGGCCTCTCCTCTTCTCTGAGCGGCGGTGACGGTGAGTGATTGACGCACGCACCGGCACCGCCCCCATTCGACGTCAGCGATATCCTGGATGATGATTGGTCCAGGCTGAAGACTGGACCAATCACAGCCAGGATATCACGAAGGTGGGGGTGGCCAAGCGCTGTTTCCTGCGCCCAGGTTACGCCCCCAGAAGGCAGCCAATCGGTGCCTCTTCTGGGTCGTAACCCCCACCCCCCCTTTAGCCACCACATTGGCCGGCGAACCGATTTTTTTTTTTTCCGAACTTTATTGTTCTTTTTGTCTTTTTTTTTTCTTTCTTCTTTTTTTTTAGGGGGGGGGGGCGGCGCCCTGGCGCCCCCTATGCACGGGCCGCCACTGCCAACAGCCCCAATTCCTCACCCAGTACAGATCCCCCCCCCATAGCCCTAAATCCTCCTTAGCACAGACCCCCTCAGTGCAAAACCATCCCCTTCCCAGACTATCCCCTCTATACAGGCCCCCAGCCCAGCCTACCACAGAGGACAAACCCCCTCCCTCTCCCTTAAACCCACTCACCAGATGCTGGAGGCCTGACAGTGGCTGAGGGCAGCTGTGGATGTGACCACCCACGATGAGTAGCCTCCCTGGGCTATGCAATTGAATAGGCTGGAGGCAGGATTTGCGATTTGCTTATTCGTATGCCAATCCCACCATCTATTTATCTATATGCAAATCCATAGACAATTTGCACACGAATGCGCTGCGGGTGCAGGGGTGGAGTCTTTGCTGGATAAGCAGGACTAAGCTGAGAATGTGGGACCTGCACAATCTGGGACTGTTCCTTTATAAATGGACCCCTTAGTGTTGGTATAAAAAACGTTTTATACCATCTGAGTAATCCTGGAAAGATCAGCTTTCTGTACGACCAACGCAACAGTTTGTGCATTAAAGGGCCCCGGGCAATGCTGTGCACTGGGGCCCCGCCTACACAATCACCCACGAAAATAAAAATGCAAATTATGGATAAGGTGATATTTATTGGTACAGCAGTGCCAGGCTAATGACAGCTTCCAAGTTGGGACAGCTGGATCCGGTTAACACACACACAGGGATGGGAGTCAGATTTGGATGTCCTGTGTGCGTCTGTTCACGGACAGACAGGCATTCCTGCAGTTGTGGGCTCCCCCTCCACGGCCCAAGTGGCCTGACAGCATCGCAGGGCCGACAGGCGCTTGCCACCTGCTAAGTTCGGTGATGGAATGCACACGGGAATCGGGAATAATGCTTGACAGGGGCTGGGTTGCTGGGCAGGTGGTGCCCCCGGGCAACTGTCCAGCATGCCCATTTGGTAAGATGGCCCTGCCTACTATGACTGGGGGACCAGATCTGCATAGGAAAGACAGGGAGACAGCAATATGATTGGTAGTGAAATGTAAAAATATATTCATTTGTTATCTATAAAGTGTAGGTCACTGAGGTAGTCATAAGAAACAATAAATAAAGGTATGAGAGATTTATAAAAATGGAGGCTGAAGGATAAAGCACTACGAAAAAAAAATTAGGCTTTTATGTTAAAGCGCTGCTAAACCCAAAAGCAAACCTTTATTATATTGCAGCTTATCAATTCTCAGATGTGACGGCTGCATTCGTTTTCGTTTTTTTTTTTTTTTAGGCTTTCTCTCTTCTATTTTTATCTGGTGATCCAGGCAGTAAGTCTGTTGTTTTTCAAAAGAGCAAGCTGTCCAGCAGATGGAGCAGTTATAGGGATGAGACACACCATTTAACACTGACGGGGGGTGCTTACAATTATCACATTTTATTTATTCATGTCAGTGGCGGTTGGTGCTCAAAAATTTTTTTTTTTGGGGGGGGGGGGGCGCAAACAGAAAAATGTAATAGGCATTGCTTAGCGGCAAAAAAACGCTGTAAAAATTGCGTGACTTTTAGGTCACAAAAGTGTGAAAGGGGCCTTCAGTAGTCAAGGTATAGTGTGCCGCCTTCAATGCAGAATGACCGGCGTGCCCCCCTTCAATGCAGAGTGACCAGCGTGCCCCCTTTTAATGCAGAGTGACCAGCATGCCCCCTTTCAATGGAGAGTGACCAGCGTGCCCCCTTTCAATGCAGAGTGACCAGAGTGCCCCCTTTCAATGCAGAGTGACCAGCTTGCCCCCTTTCAATGCAGAGAGACCAGCATGCCCCCTTCAATGCAGAGAGACCAGCGTGCCCCCTTTCAATGCACAGTGACCAGCGTGCCCCTTTCAATGCAGAGTGACCAGCGTGTTCCCTTTCAATGCAGAGTGACCAGCGTGCCCCCTTTCAATGCAGAGTGACCAGCGTGCCCCCTTCAATGCAGAGAGACCAGTGTGCCCCATCAATGCAGAGAGACCAGCGTGCCCCCTTTCAATGCAGAGAGACCAGCGTGCCCCCTATCAATGCAGAGAGACCAGCGTGCCCCCTTTCAATGCAGAATGGCCAGCGTGCCCCCTTTCAATCCAGAATGACCAGTGTGCCCCCTTTCAATACAGAATGACCAACGTGCCCCCTTCAATACAGAGAGACCAGCGTGCCCCCTTTCAATGCAGAGAGACCAGCGTGCCCCCTATCAATGCAGAGAGACCAGCGTGCCCCCTTTCAATGCAGAATGACCAGCGTGCCCCCTTTCAATCCAGAATGACCAGCGTGCCACCTTTCAATACAGAATGACCAACGTGCCCCCTTCAATGCAGAGAGACCAGTGTGCCCCCTTTCAATGCAGAGAGACCAGCGTGCCCCCTTTCAATACAGAATGACCAGTGTGCCCCCTTCAATGCAGAGAGACCAGTGTGCCCCCTTTCAATGCAGAGAGACCAGTGTGCCCCCTTTCAATGCACAGTGACCAGCGTGCCCCTTTCAATGCAGAGTGACCAGCGTGTTCCCTTTCAATGCAGAGTGACCAGCGTGCCCCCTTTCAATGCAGAGTGACCAGCGTGCCCCCTTCAATGCAGAGAGACCAGTGTGCCCCATCAATGCAGAGAGACCAGCGTGCCCCCTTTCAATGCAGAGAGACCAGCGTGCCCCCTATCAATGCAGAGAGACCAGCGTGCCCCCTTTCAATGCAGAATGACCAGCGTGCCCCCTTTCAATCCAGAATGACCAGCGTGCCCCCTTTCAATACAGAATGACCAGCGTGCCCCCTTCAATGCAGAGAGACCAGTGTGCCCCCTTTCAATGCAGAGAGACCAGCGTGCCCCCTTTCAATGCAGAGAGACCAGCATGCCCCCTTCAATGCAGAGAGACCAGCATGCCCCCTTCAATGCAGAGAGACCAGCGTGCCCCCTTCAATGCAGAGAGACCAGTGTGCTGTGCCCTCCCCCTGAGACCAGTGCACTTACCTGCAGCGGCAGCTTCTCCTCAAGTCCTCCCGCCTCCTCCTCGGCCAATGGCGTGGGTTTGCCTTTCGGCCAATCAGGAAGCGGGTCTCGGACCCACTTCCTGATTGGCCAGGAGGAGGATCCGTGTGACAATAGCGAATTTTCATTTGCTATTGTCACACAATGGGTGGGCTCGGGGCGCTCTGCTCTTCGCCCCGGGTCCACCCTTTTATAAAGCCTATTAGAGCCTCTGACTCTAATCAGGTGATTCAGGAAAAAAAACAAATAACCCATTGAACTCCATGCGTCCGGCGCCCTGCATGTAGATTAGGGGGCCGGATGCACGGATAGGGGCGCTCCCAACGCACCAGCCTCCACTGATTCATGTAATTCATGTAAAACCTTTATTCCAAAAGGGGAAAAAGACTGTTTGATGTAACTGCTTATAAAGAGTTAACTGGAATTTGTCTTTCATTTGCTTAGTTTTCTTACATCTCCATTAGTCCATCTAGCACCCCCTCCTCCCAGGCTGACAATGCTGCTGCCCAAAGGTGCCCCCTGTGCTCCTTTATCCAGAGTCGGGGGGGGGGGGGTTCTAATACAGGAGGTGTGTTACCGGCCAGATCACCATGGAAAAAAGGGGGGAAAAAAGAGGGAAAAAAAAAAAAGAAAACTAATGCAGCCACCACATCTGATGATTTGTAAGTTGCAATATATTATATGTTTGGTTTGGGGTTTAATAATTGAGAATGATTAGTGTACATCGTAAATACTGACCAGAAACACGCAGGAAATGATAAAGCTTGGCGGTCACTGAAAAGTGGAAAATCAAAGAATTTTTTATTTTTTTTAATGAAAAAATTTGATTACAGATTGAAGAGAAATTGATCCTCCAATAATGACGTCACCGGATTGGTAATATTCAAACTCTAGAAGAGGTTTAATGGCTCCTGGTCTGGCTCTGAGCTCTGGGCTGTTATTGCCGGATAATAAGCAATATCAGCAGGTCAGAGCGGAGTGTAGAGGAGACCAATTCACGGCACACACCGGATCTTCTCACACGGTGCCGTCACCGGCAGCTCGGCACATCCTCAGCACTGGAGGGGACACACAATCACCAGCTCTTTATATACATCAATTCACACTGATTTACATCTATACACTCATCTGCAGAACAAAGGACTGATGTTAGAATTAAATCTACACTAATCTTATCCAATCTTAACTTTATATTTAATTTTAATTTTATATTTAAAATTAATTTTAACTTGATAGAGAATTTGCTATTCACTTTTGTGAAACCAGAAATGCCATTAATACACATTCACCCCAATGGAGTTTACAAAAAATAAAAGAATCGAAAACTATAGAAAAATTTAGTATTAAAAAAAAAAAGTTAAAGTATGTACAGTGGATATAAAAAAGTCTACACACCCCTGTTAAAATGTCAGGTTTCTGTGATGTAGACAAAGATACAATATCTCACAAAAGTGAGTACACCCCCCTTTTTTTTTTTTAGGTAAAATGTTATGATCAATAATTTTATTGCAACATTTATGTTGATATTTTGCTGTTTTGTTTCTTTTCTGTATGTGTATTATAATTTTTTGGGAAAATCACAATAAAAGAGATATTGAAAGAGAAAAGTGAGTACACCCCCTCACATTTTTTTTTTGTAAATATTTTATTCTATCTTTTCATGTGACAACACTGAAGAAATGACACTTTGCTACAATGTAAAGTAGTGAGTGTACAGCTTGTATAACAGTGTAAATTCACTGTCCTCTCAAAATAACTCAACACACAGCCATTAATGTCTAAACCACTAGCAACAAAAGTGAGTGCACCCCTAAGTGACAATGTCCAAATTGGGTCCAAAGTGTCAATATTTTGAGTGGCCACCATTATTTTCCAGCACTGCCTTAACCCTCTTGGGCATGGAGTTCACCGGAGCTTCACAGGTTGCCACTGGAGTCCTCTTCCACTCCTCCATGATGACATCACAGAGCTGGTGGATGTTAGAGACTTTGCACTCCTCCATCCTCCATTTGAGGATGCCCCACAGATGTTTAATAGGGTTTAGGTCTGGAGACATGCTTGGCCAGTCCATCACCTTTACCCTCAGCATTTTTTAGCAAGGCAGTGGTCGTCTTGGAGGTGTGTTTGGGGTTGTTATTATGTTGGAATACTGCCCTGCGGCCCAATCTCTGAAAGTTGCCACTGGAGTCCTCTTCCACTCCTCCATGATGACATCACAGAGCTGGTGGATGTTAGAGACCTTGCGCTCCTCCACCTTCCGTTTGAGGATGCCCCACAGATGCTCAATAGGGTTTAGGTCTGGAGAAATGCTTGGCCAGGCCATCACCTTTACTCTCAGCTTCTTTAGCAAGGCAGTGGTCATCTTGGAGGTGTGTTTGGGGTCGTTATCATTTTGGAATATTGCCCTATGGCCCAGTCTCTGAAGAGAGAGGATCATGCTCTGCTTCAGTATGTCACAGTACATGTTGGCATTCATGGTTCTCTAAATGAACTGTAGTTCCCCAATGCCTGCAGCACCTATTTACCACCTTTACTCTCAGCTTCTTTAGCAAGGCAGTGGTCATCTTGGAGGTGTTTGGGGTTCTTATGTTGGAATACTGCTCTGCTGCCCAGTCTCTGAAGGGAGGGGATCAAGCTCCGCTTCAGTATGTCACAGTACATGTTGGCATTCATGGTTCCTTCAGTGAACTGTAACTCTCCAGTGCCGGCAGCACTCATCCAGCCCCAGACCATGACACTCCCACCACCATGCTTGACTGTAGGCAAGACACACTTGTCTTTGTACGCCTCACCTGGTTGCTGCCACACATGCTTGACACCATCTGAACCAAATACGTTTATCTTGGTCTCTTTAGACCACAGGACATGGTTCCAGTAATCTATATCTTTAGTCTGCTTGTCTTCAGCAAACTGTTTTCAGGCTTTCTTGTGCATCATCTTTAGAAGAGGCTTCCTTCTGGGATGACAGTCATGCAGACCAATTTCATGCAGTGTGCGGCGTATGGTCTGAGCACTGACAGGCTGACCTTCAACCTCTGCAGCAATGCTGGCAGCACTCCTACATCCATTTCCCAAAGACTACCTCTGGATATGATGCTGAGAACATGCACTCAACTTCTGTATTGAACCTGTTCCGAATTGAACCTGTGCTGTTAAACTGCTGTATGGTCTTGGCCACCATGCGGCAGCTCAGTTTCAGGGTCTTGGCATTCATCTTATAGCCTTACACCAGTGTCTGAACTTCCAGGATCACAAACGTCACACTTGCAACCGGGCCCTGGCATTCCACCACCGTGGGGAGGCCCCAAGATGGCAGGAAGGGGGCCCACAGTAGAACTTGTGAAAGGGTCCCACTGCGGGACCATAATAAAGGGCTCCGCAACGAGAGTAAAGGGTGCCAGGATCAGTGGGAAGAGCCCCAGGCTTGAAGGGAAGGGCCCCGGGCCAGGGGTCCAGGGGGCCCTTCATGGTTTCTTGCACTGGGGCCCTGAAGGTTCTAGTTATGCTTCTGCCACAACGGACTATTATGCAAGTATTCCTAAGTATTTATAGTTTAATTGCAGCTGCCTATAGCTTCTTGAGTGTGTATCTGAGTCTATCTGTCCCATATATAACCTTGCATGCTGTCAGGGATACCGAGTGCTGGTATCCTGGGACCAGAAATGTGTGCACTGGCACAGAGAATACCAGGCACATGTATAATGTAAAATAATGTAATTTATTAAGAATAAGTGGATAACAAAAATATAAACGCACCTCCAATATACCAAAACTGCATAAATCAGCTAGAGAGTCTAATAAGTGGGTGAACAAAAAATGAACAACTTCCAAAACCAAATATATACAGAGAGAAGGATATGAGAAGCGTAGTCAGTATCTGAGTCAAGGTCATACACGGGAGATCAGGCAGAAGGAGCAGGGAGCAAGCCTAGGACAAGGAGAGAGTAACTAGGAGAAGGAACAAGCAGGCAGTCTGCAGGGTCAGGGTCAGGATCAGGATGCAGGAACACAGTTCAGAGGCACATAAATAAACACCAAGGCAAAGAGGAGAAGCACAGGCAGAGCTTAAATATTCTTTTCTTTGCAAGGAGCATCAGGTGATGACTGATTTCCATGAGCTTCTGGCTGCTAAGAGACACCCACTGGTGGACACCAGAACTGCAGCGTATATTAGTAGGTGCACCTGTTTTTTACAATAATGTTTGTATATAGCTCTTGGTAAGTTAGTTAACCCTGTTCCTTCTAGTCTAGGATTCTATAGCTAGTTTCATCTAAGGGCTCAATAACCAGAATAGGTTAGCATACCTCACAACTTTTAAACTTGAGAATGGGGGACACTTGAAGGAGACAGTGACCTGCAACGCGTGTAGCACGTTTTGCAGCAAAACGTGAGTGTGGTCAAACATGATAGTGGGAGGGGTTTAAGGGCCATGGGTAAACAAAACCTGGGATTCCTGGTACCTATAAAATATGTTTTGAGTGCTGTGCCACAAGCTGGAGTCTCAGGGATACAAATAAACCTCAACACAATCATTTAGAAAATGAATTCCGATACATCTGGTTTTGTATATACTAAAAAAAGACAGAGAGCATAAAATAGAGGATTATGAAGGACCTGAGGAACCCTGGGATGGAGCCAAAAGAATAAGTACTGCCGTATGAACCAATCCTTAGGGAGAGAAAGGGAAGGATCTCTATGGTACATGGAAGAAAGGAAGGAGGAATCATATAATACATGGAAGGCAGGAAGGAAGGACCACTATGGTATATGAAAGAAAGGAAGGAGGGATCACTATGGTACATGGAAGGCAGGATCACTATGGTACATGGAAGAAAGGAAGGAGGGATCACTATAGTACATGGATGGAAGGAAGGATCACTATGGCACAAGGAAGGCAGAAAGGATCACTATGGGACATGGAAGCAGGGAAGGAAGGTCTACTATGGCACATAGGAAGTAGGAAGGATCACTATAGCACACGGAAGGCATAAAGTATCACTGTGGCACCTGGAAGGCAGGAAGGAAGGATCAATATGACACATGGAGGGCAGGAAGGATCACTATGGCACATGGAAGGCAGGGAGGATCACTATGACATCTGGAAGATAGGACGTATCACTATGGCACATGGAAAGCAGGAAGGATCACTATGGCTCATGGAAGGCAGGAAAAATCAATATGGCACTGATGGGCACTGATAGGCTGCACTATTGGGCACTGATGGGCATTGATAGGCTGTACTGATGGGCACTGAATAGGAGGCACTGATAAGGAGGCACTGATGAGGCTGCACTGATAGGCGAGACTGATGGGCACTGATAGGTGGCATTGATGGGCACTGATAGGTGGCATTGATGGGCACTGGTAGGCAGCACTGACTGGCACTGGTAGGTGGCGTGGATATGTTACACTGATGAGGAGGCACTGATGGGCACTGATTAGCAGCACTGGTGGGCACTGATTGGCAGCACTGGTGGGCACTGTTGAGACTGCACTGATAATCGAGACACTGATAATCAGTACCCTGATTATCAGTGTACATGTTCCTTTTACACAAGCCGGTTATCGTCTCTCCTCTCCTCGCGTTGTCAGCAGGAGGAAAGGAGTGCTGATAACTGGCTTCTGTTTACATCGTGTAAAGCTGTGATTGGATACAGCTGAGTACGTGGTAAAGACCTGCTGATTGGCTCTTTACCTCAATCTGTGATCAACAGTCTCCAGGGAACACTGCAATCACAGAGCACGCTGACCATACGCAGCGGGCGCAATCATGGGAGGATGTTATATGACGGCCTCCCAGAACTGGCCAGCACTGTAGCCATAATATTGCTACAGTGCAGTGGTTAATAAATGTGTCTAATGACTCACCAAAGAGTTGTTCCCCATCCAATGGAACCCTATCTAAAGGCGTCGAGGAAACTGTTTCTGCAGACTAATTTGACAGCCAGAAGATCTTGGGAATATGCACTGACCTAAGAACCGAGTGAGAATTTTGGCACAGGGAGTCTGCCATACTGTCTACTCAGTAGTGAAAGGCTATTGGGAAGATCTTCAATTTGTGAAATAGTGAGGTATCCATTATGATGGATCCAGTGTTGGACTTCACAGACTTAGCCCTTTGTCTACTGGTTCTCAAAGGACTGAGATTTCGTCAACTGCAACAGTGAGAGATTTTTTGAGACAGGAGATAGCTGGACCCAAAACAGACACTGCCTGCTTATTGTGGCAGGTTTGTCAGAAGGGCTGGGATTGTTTTTGGAGTAGAAGTACAGAATAGAGAACCCAAATTACTAAGCGGCCCCTTTGAGGTGTAGCACTACATTCGTTTTTGGAAGAGATCCCATACTGGTGACCTTAGAAGACAGGTGGAAATGGTTCTAACATCAAACAGGAGCCCACTTCATCCAACAATACTTTAATATTTTCTATTAGCTTGAGAAAAAAATTGAGGGCAACTGCCCATCCTCTCCAAAGGAGTTCTCAGACTCCATTTCCTCATCTACCTTTCCTTTCTCATTCTCATCAGGAAGCAGCACTGCCATGATGATCGTCAGACCATGACACAGCAGAGGATGCTTATTGTCATCTCTTATGGTTTGTTCATTTTTCTGGACCCTTCTACAAAGGATGAAACGATGCACACAGAATGGGCCACTGTGCACCAAAATTATGTTAAGCCTATGACTCCAAAAGTCCATTTTAAAGTTGCACGCACTGGGCCAAGGCTGCCGGAATCTATTTAAAAGTTTTGTTGCAGCCCTGTTGTACACTGCTCCTGGCCTAAGGTGCTCTCACTGCCTACTGCTTTGTACCCAAGGCAAGGGTCCAGTGCCCAGGGACCAGGCTACGGGGGTGGGTGGGAGATAGTTGGGGGGACTCCACAAGTGAAAGGGAAATGCCCTGGACACACCACAGCAGGGTACAGACGTCTTCATTGGGAAAGTCCACTATGGAAATTTCCAGTTCTCCCACTTTTGAAGAGGAATACCCTCTTCTCCATGGAGGGGATCTTCCTCGACTGGAACTACTGGGATTTGGATCACTACTGCCCTAAACCTGTAGAACATTCTTCAGCCAATGACACTGCCTTATAGTGCTGTACTAAAGGCAAGGACAAAGTACAGAGACCAGTGGTAATGTTACAGGCTAGTACCCCGTCTTCCATGAGGCAGAGTCCAGGAAGGGTTGCTACTATGAGCGGACAGATATGGATGCTGCAATCCTATTGACACAGTGGTGTGCATGCAGTCAGGAGAAGAAGGGATTTTTCCAAAACAATCATAGGCGTGCGCACAGGGTATGCCAGGTGTGCTTGGGCACACCCTAATCATCCTGTGTGGTGAAGATTCCCCCTGTTTAAACCCCTAAAAAAATTGTAAAAATAAAAACTATTGACACTGTCAACTCCCCTACTGACACCAATCTCTGCCCTACTGACGTCATCCATTGCTCTGCTGACACCATAAGCATACTGTATATATATACATGCAAATATGTTTGAGCTTAGGGGTGCACACCCTAATGCAATTGGCTGTGCACACCTATGAAAACAATAAGGTGATACCACCCTTCTCCTGAGCTTAGAATCCAAGCTCCCCGACCACACTCCCCACGGGACTCACAACTGGCGTCTCAGATGGCTAAGGTCTTGCTGCCCAAAATGGACTGGGGTAGTCCAACGGTACTAGAGGCAAAGAATAACAAAGAAAGGGCGCACCGACCTAGCGCATTATCCTCAATAATAGGCTTTATTCATGCAACATATAAAATGGCTACTCACAAACACAGGTGAAAAAAGATCATATCAAGCTCAGTTGCTCCAGTGTCAGGAGTAGTCCATAAATTAGTCCATAATCCGATGAGATGACGGCTGACACATTTCGAGGCTCAGCCTCTTCCTCAGAGCCCTGAATGAAGCCTATTATTGAGGATAATGCGCTAGGTCTGTGTGCCCTTTCCTTGTTTCTCTTTGCCTAAAGAAGGGATTTCTCCATGTAAAAAATCAAAGTCTTCAATCTTCCAATGTAATCTGAATAATAAGCCAGAAACATGCTTTCTGTAGAGAGAACTTCCAGAGGTGTCCATTACCTGATGGACGTGAAAGTTGTTATATGGGCTGTCCTAAGCAGGGGTGTACCTACAGGGGTCGCCATTGCAAACCAGCCCCCTGCTCTGTACAGAGCAATTCCTTTTCATTCATTCTGTGCAGCTGAGGCTGCAGAGAAAGAAACTGATGAATTTGTCCTCACTCCCTTTCTCTGTCTCAAAAGAGAGACATCAGGGGTTTGCTTAGACCATTGAAATTTCACCAAAGCCCCCCAATGGCGGTCCTAAAAAATATGTAAAAAATAAAATTCTAAAAAAAAGGTAAAAAATAATAAAAAAATAAACCAACAAAAATTAAAAAACCTTTCTGACACAAGTGAAAAATCTACCAGGGTCGCAAAGGTTGCACTTGTGACTGGATTCTGGCATTCTGCTGCCATGGGGGACCCCAAGACAGCAGGAAGGTGGCTGGCTTTGGGAGAAAAGGGTGCTGGGATCAATGGGAAGGGCCCTGGTTTGGGGCCAGGGTGGGTCCTTCATGATTTGAAGGTTCTAGTTATGCCTCTGTCCTAACAACTTTGTTAGCCAGTGTTTTCACAAGAAGATGGCAGCCAAAAATGAATGCACCTGACTACCTTCTATATTCTTTACTCAACAGATATTTTGGTCTTTATATAGTATACAATTATTTAGTTCTAGTACATAGGCATATGGTGCCTTCCATCACACGGTTTGTTTATATGGTCTACAGACAATGTGTATGCACTCATTTTATGCCACAATTCATTTTTAAAATAGACCAGTAAACTATCACAAAGTCGCAGATGGACAATGCAGCAATGGATTAGGATTCATATTTTAAGCACCCCAAACACAATTTGTATGAATAGCATTTATATAATTTACATTTCCTGTTACAGTGCAAGACTTTGGTCAAGGTAATGTTCAGTTTTATAGATTTGCTTTCAGCTTTAAGTTTTTATTCCGGGCATTCAACTCTGGTTTCAAAATAATAATATAACATTTTGGGGAAAATATACAACCCAATACCCCAGCACTGGAGGCCAATATGGCGAATATCTCCACAGCCACCATGTATTTCCCTCTGGTGCTCAGATAGGCCGGGATCATGGCAATCCAGACACTGCAGAACACCAGCATGCTGAAGGTGATGTACTTGGCTTCATTAAAATTGTCCGGTAATGTCCTCACCATGAAAGCCAGAACAAAACTCACAGCTGCCAGAAACCCCATATAACCCAACATGGAGTAGAACCCCATAACTGACCCTTCATTACACTGAATGACGATCTTCCCAGGATAGGTACGCATGTCATACTCTTGGTAGGGAGGAGACACTGACAGCCAAATAACGCAGATCAGAACTTGGACAGAAGAACAGATCAGAACCATAAAATTGGTTAATTTGATTGTAACCCATTTTTTCCAGGAACTGCCGGGTTTGGTGGCTTTAAAGGCAATACAGACAATAGTGGTCTTGGCCAGAACAGAAGAGACAGCGATGGAGAAGAAAATCCCAAATGACATTTGTCTCAGCATGCAGGTTATATCCACAGGACGTCCGAGGAACAAGAAGATGCAGAAGAAGCTCAGCAAGATGGAGGTCAGGAGGATGAAGCTCACAGTCCGGTTATTGGCTTTCACGATTGGAGTGTCCCGGTGATAAATAAAGATTCCTAATACTAATAATGTTATCATTGCAAATATTAAAGAGGCTGATAAAAAAACAAAGGCCATCACATCATTTTCATAGGACAGAAATTCATATATTTTGGAAACACATTTCACTTTCCTCTCATTTGGCCACTCTTCATCAGGACACCTGAAGCAGTTTCTACTATCTGTAATG
Organism: Pelophylax lessonae; assembly: GCF_965119305.1. Taxonomy (NCBI): domain Eukaryota; kingdom Metazoa; phylum Chordata; class Amphibia; order Anura; family Ranidae; genus Pelophylax; species Pelophylax lessonae. The sequence continues at coordinate 15,899,030 of NC_138768.1, read as the reverse complement.
AAAAAGGAAAAAAAACAATTATTTATACCTAACAAGAAGGGCAAAAATCTTTACATACAAATACTAATTTCATCCTAAAATGATACTTTTATGTTGTGTGGTACAGTTATATTCTAGCTTCTTCGAGGAGCTCCATTGGTGAAATCTTCATTTAAATTCACAGTTCTGCCCAAACAGTGGCGGCGGTGCTCCATGGGCCAGGGGGGGTGGGGCATTAGACGGACCACACCATACCCCCCCCGGACCACACCAGCTCCAGCCCACACACCGTACCCCCCCCCCCCCCCGGGTCACTAGCTCACTCACCCTGGACTGACATGTGGAGGGCAGGCAGCGGTGGTGGCGGCTTCCCCCTCAGTCTCCCCCGTGGGTGGGGCTTCCCCTGCATCTCCTCCCTCCTCCTCCTCCTTGGCCAATAGCATGGCTTCTCCTTTCGGCCAATTGGGAAACAGGTCTCAGGACCCACTTCCTGATTGGCCAGGGGGAGAATCCGTGTGACAATAGCGAATATTCATTCGCTATTGTCGCACAACTGGGTGAGCTCAGGGCGCAGTGCTCTGCGCCCCAAGCCCACCCTTTTTTGAAGCCTATTAGAGCCTCTGGCTCTAATCACGTGCTTAAAAAAAAACCAATTGGAATCCATGCGTCCGGTGCCCTGCATGTAGATTAGGGGGCCGGACGCATGTGTAGGGGGGGCGGTGCCCCTGTGCCCCCAATGGACGGGCCACCACTGTGCCCAAATTATATTGGATATTGATGTAAGTGAAGGACTTCAATCACCCTAACACTGTGCTAATTGGCCTTCAAAAAGGATTTTTTGGGATGGGAGATTTTTTTAAGATAGATATTTTGTAAGGAAATTGGATACACACTTTAACTGCTTGCCGCCCGGGCAACCACATTGTACTGCGGATGGGCGGCTGCTGTAGGCGAAGTGACGTACCTGTACGTCACTGCCTAGTTCTGGGTTTAGGGCGCGTCTTGCCCCCCGCCCGGCACACGCCGTGGATGTACACAATGAGAGCCTGTCATCAAGTCCCGGCCAATAATTCACAGCTGGGACCTGCTGATCATCACAGCCCAGAGCTCTATGTTTGTAAACAATACAGAGCTCTGTACAGAGGGAGAGATCCTTAGTAAAAAGCAGCACACTGTACACACATTACACATTGCTAGTGTATCACCCTCCTAGGTAGGTGCTAGTGAGGGAGTATAGTTTTTGGCTCTGTCTGCCTATCAGAGGAGCAGCAGGGAAATCTATATTGCTTTCTGTCTAGCAGAGAGCAGGATCTCTGAGTGAGGTCTTCTCAGTATATGATTCATTGAGTCTAGAGAGTGGTCCAGCGGGGAGGCATGTTGGACAGTGAGGGGAAACCTGACCAATGGGTACATAGGCTTTGATACAGTTCTGGTGATTGGTAGAGACAGGCTGTCTCGGTGCATTCTGGGATACTGTATAAAAGCCAGGAGCACATGTGCTGTGGGGTCTTTGGCTGAAGAGCAGAGTCCCAAAGGGAGGGGGCGGCCACCTCCTCCTCTGCAGCAGTGGCACGTGGCATCAGGAGGTCATCCTGAGCGCCAGAGGAACATAGCTGAATCCAGAGGTCCTGGAAATGCTGACTGAGGGGGAGACACTGGAGACCTTAGAAAAACAGTATTGTGAGTACAGGGGATCGTGTCAAGGGGCCTGACCTGAGGGGGGCCACCCCGGAGTAGGATAGTCAGTGGACAGGTGTCAGTGGTCAAGAAAGAGGATACTAGGAGAGTGTCCTGAAGATAACTTTAGTTCATCAAGTCATCTGGAAAGAGACTTAATATTAAATCCATCTAGTGGCAAGGTGGATCAACAGCCTGGCTGTATCTACAGATAGATGTCCTCCAAACCTTGTGCATAGTTAATCTGGAGTATCCCACCCTCCCATCCCTAATTTACACAATAAAAACAAAACAACCACATACCCCTGGATTAATTATTGACTGAGCCAAGAAGTAAAGTGATAGACTGTGAATATCAATGTTGCTAACAGTAACCCAGGGGGACCCGAAAGTGTGAAAGATCCAGCAGTCCTCAAGGGGGCAGTGCTACAATAGGCATAGTTTTAACCCCTTGATCGCCCCTAGAATTTTACCTCTTCCCAGCCAGTGTCATTAGTACAGTGTAACATTAGCACTGATCACTGTATTAACCTCTTGACCTCCGGAAGATTTATCCCCTTCATGACCAGGCCATTTTTTTGCGATACGGCACTGCGTTACTTTTACTGACCATTGCGCAATCATGCAACGCTGTACCCAAATAAAATGTACCGTATATACTCGAGTATAAGCCGACCCGAGTATAAGCCGAGTCCCCTACTTTTACCACAAAAAGATGGGAAAAATCATTGACTCGAGTATAAGCCTAGGGTGAGAATGCAGGGCGGCGGGCATGGTACAGGAGAATGCAGGGTGACTGGCATGGTGCAGGAGAATGCAGGGTAATGGCATGGTACAGGAGAATGCAGGGTAATGGCATGGTACAGGAGAATGCAGGGTACTGGCATGGTGCAGGTGAATTCAGGGTACTGGCATGGTGCAGGAGAATGCAGGGTACTGGCATGTTGCAGGAGAATGCAGGGTACTGGCATGGTGCAGGAGAATGCAGGGTACTGGCATGGTGCAGGAGAATGCAGCGTACTGGCATGGTGCAGGAGAATGCAGGGTACTGGCATGGTGCAGGAGAATGCAGGGTACTGGCATGGTACAAGAGGATCCGGGGTTGTGGGCATACTACAGGAGATGCAGTGCTGTGGGCATGGTACAGGTGGACCATGCCCGCAGCACTGCATCCCTTGTAGTGTGCCCGCAGCCCTGCATAATGGCAGGTAGTGAAGCTGTTTCACTTACCTGATCCAGAGGCGCCTTCATTTTAAAAATGGCGCCGCCCGGCGCCGCCACGTCATTGCGCACGCGCCGCCGCCGCTCGTATACTTTCGGCTATTCCCGGCCTCTCCCGAGCGGCGGCGGCGCGTGCGCGGTGACATGTATGCGACGGGTGGCGCCATATTTAAAGCTTAAGCCCGTCGGAGAGGCCAGGGACTTTTTTTTTTTTCTTGACTCGAGTATAAGCCGAGGGGGACGTTTTCAGCACAAAAAAATGTGCTGAAAAACTCGGCTTATACTCGAGTATATACGGTATGTGATTTTTTTCCCCACAAATGGAGATTTCTTTTGATGGTATTTGATCACCTCTGCATTTTTTATGTTTTTGCGCTATAAAAAAAGACGGACAATTTTTTGAAAAAAATATATATATTTTTTACCACATTCCGCTCCTCATAGCAGGCGCTGTCAGCATCTTCCATTTGTCATATAGCTGCTCCATTGTTGTCCTGACTGTAAGTGGCTCCAGATGGATGCTCTCCCCCCGCTGGGTCTGTTGGTACTTGCTGGACTTTTCTACAATATTTTGCTATTGCCAAACTTAAACTCTGTGGAGGATATTTATTAAAGCTAAAGCACTCGGAATCTAGTGCAGCTGTGCCAATCTGCTTCTTACTTCAACTTTTTTAATTAAGGTTTGACAATAAATCCTGGAAGCTGATTGGTTTCTATGCGGATCTGCACCAGATTTTGTACTCTCCAGTGTTAGTGTTTACTGCCCACCGCTCAATTCTGCACCTAGCCCAAGACCCTAAGAAGTATTATGCAATGTTTTTAAAGTGGTCGTAAAAGCTCAAGGTTTTTTATCTTCGTACATTCTATGCATGAAGGTAAAAAAAACCTTCTCTGTGCAGCACCCCTACCCCCCCCCCACAATATTTACCTGAGCCCCATTTCGATCCAGCAATGTGCATGAGGGCCTCAGCTCTCCGGGGACTCTGCCTTCTCACTGGCTGCGGCGATCGGGATAGAGAGGGGGCGGGGCTGAGCTGTGTCTCTGTGTGTGAATAGACACGCAGAGCCACAGCTTGGGAGCAAGCCTGCTCGGGTGCCCCCATTGCAAGTTGCTTGCTCTGGGGGCACTGGGCAGGAGGGAAGGGCCTGGAGCCCCGGCGGAGGAACCGAAAAGAGGAGATTCAGGGCTGCTCTGTGCAAAACCACTACACAGAGCAGGGGAGCCAAACATGTATGATGTTTATTTATTTTTTAAAGAGAGACTTTAATATCACTTTGAGACTGCACCTAATCAGAGAGTTGGGCTGCTGATCTCAAAGGTGTTGGAGATTCTCATCCCATCATCACGTGGTTTGGGAATAAAAGTGTCATCTACATTGGAAATTACCCAGGGGTAGAAAACTACGCCCTTTTTGGACATAGGCTTCCAGTTGATACCTGCACCACCAAAATAAACCAGTCCTTTGAAGCAATTTTATTGGGGAATTGTATTTTTCCCTCACACACCCAAGACAAGAGGACATATAGTTGGTTTTGTATATACAGAATTATTTAGCATGTCACAGTGGAAACAGTGGCAAAATATATAATAAGGTTGGTCCTTTATATCACCAGAAGGTGGTGGAGAGCTCTCACCAAGGTGCAGGCTCTACGAGTGACCAGTCATTACCGACACCACTGATGGTAAGGTAGGTTCTGGCTACAGGACAGCTCCTAGTCTCTGACCCTTTGGGAACACCTCTCTTAAAATCAAACAGAAGCAGGCAGAGTATCAACTCATAAGACAGAGTCTTATGTTCAGTCCATAGATCAGAGAAGGCGGCAAATAAGTATAACCAAGCAGACCAGGGAAAGTGTCACGTTTTAGGAAACCTGATAGACACATGATTGTTTCAAGTTTAGAGAATCACTGAATCGTAAATCGAGGAGAAGACCCTTGGCAAATGAGTCAGTAAATGGAGCTGGCATATTCTTCACCAATCATTTTTTATTTGTTGTATTACTTATCACATTTTTCAGCTATTAACTTCCGGCCATTCCCACCTGTTACATTGGACATCTCCCCTTCGGAACACGGGACGCAGTCATAGCAGCAGAAATGGATACTATCAGCCAAAGCTTTTCTATACCCGGGAGGACATCTTTTTTTGCAGCGGGATTCTGGCATCTGGAACATGCAAAAAAATACACATGAGTATATTTTCACAATTATATATTTTCACATTTTTACTTTACTACATTTATATAGTTTTCATAAGATCAACTTTAAACACAATTTTCACACTTTTACTTAAAGTTCCACCCTGGGAAAGTTTTTTTTATAAAAATACCCCCGGGGCAGTCAGGGCTAGTACATTCCACAATGGCTAGCCTCTGATCTGTCCCGGGTTGCACTTACCTTTTAGGAGAAATACTTACCTTGAAAAAGTATTGTCCAGCGCTGCCATCTCAGGTGTGGGCAACTTGAAGCCAGCGCGATCCTCTTCTGTGTCCTCTTCCGTCTTCTTCGGTCCCACGATGCACTGCACCGGCCCCGCCGTCACTTCCGGTGCGCGCGCGTCATCCCTCCACAGCTTCTGGGCATGCCCAGAAGCTGTTTAGAAGGGAATGACGTGCGCGCACCGGAACTGACGTCGGGGCCGGTGCAGGTGCATTGATTCCTGGGAGCGATGACGTTCAGCTCCCAGGAATCATTGCAAAGCCAGGAAGTGACGAATCGCCGTGGCCGCCGAGGGGAGGAAGAAGGAAGCAGGGTAAGTATATTTTCTTCTATACGAGGTAAGTAAATAAAAAAAAAAATTGCGATTATCCATTTGTTTTTCAGGTGGCCCGGAGCGAGAAGATGGAGGTAAGTATAAATTTAGGGTGAAACTCCTCTTTAATATTAGCTGTATTTGTATTAGTGGGCCATCCATTAACTGTAAAAATTAAGTACGCTTCTGAGCAGATTTACAGGGCAGTGAGTGTGGAATACTCCAAACATTCACTGGTAGTGCCTATTTACCATATATTTTAACATAATTACCAGGAAGATTTATTTGCTATAAATTGTTGGTGAATGTCACATTCAGTGCTTTAGAAATACTGTATGTCCCTAAGCAGGGCTGTATTAATGCATGGGCACTCCTGGGCACTGTCCAGGGACCCCAGGTGCATGGGGGCCCCATAATACTCTTGCATTACATCATACTTGCCAACTGTCCCAGATTTGCCGGGACATTCATGCTTTTTACTAAGCTGTCCCAGGATGGCAGTGTCCCGGGCAGCGTCTCAGAACCTGCACTGTGCCCTGCTAACTCTCCCTGTACTATTCCCTTCTGTCTCCCCCTGTACTGTGCCCTGCTGACTAACCCTGTACTGTATTCTTCTGCCTCCCCCTGTACTGTGCCCTCCTGAGTCCCCCTGTACTGTGACCTGCTGACTTGCACTGTACCGTGCCCTCCTGACTCCCCCTGACTCCCCCTGTACTGTGCCTTCCTGACTTCCCCTGTACTGTGCCCTCCTGACTCCCCCCTGTACTGTGCCTTCCTGACTCCCCCTGTACTGTGCCCTCCTGACTCCCCCTGTACTGTGCCTTCCTGACTCCCCCTGTACTGTGCCTTCCTGACTTCACCTGTACTGTGCCCTCCTGACTGCCCTTGTCTTGTGCCTTCCTGACTTCCCCTGTACTGTGCCCCCCTGACTGCCCTTGTACTGTGCCTTCCTGACTTCCCCTGTACTGTGCCCTCCTGACTGCCCCTGTACTGTGCCCTCCTGACTCCCCCTGTACTGTGCCCTCCTGACTCCCCCCTGTACTGTGCCTTCCTGACTCCCCCTGTACTGTGCCCTCCAGACTCCCCCTGTACTGTGCCTTCCTGACTCCCCTTGTACTGTGCCCTCCTGACTCCCCCTGTACTGTGCCTTCCTGACTCCCCCTGTACTGTGCCCTCCTGACTCCCCCTGTACTGTGCCTTCCTGACTCCCCCTGTACTGTGCCTTCCTGACTCCCCCTGTACTGTGCCCTCCTGACTCCCCCTGTACTGTGCCTTCCTGACTCCCCTTGTACTGTGCCTTCCTGACTTCCCCTGTACTGTGCCCTCCTGACTCCCCCTGTACTGTGCCCTCCTGACTCCCCCTGTACTGTGTCTTCCTGACTTCCCCTGTACTGTGCCCTCCTGACTGCCCCTGTACTGTGCCCTCCTGACTCCCCCTGTACTGTGCTTTCCTGACTTCCCCTGTACTGTGCCTTCCGGACTTCCCCTGTACTGTGCCCTCCTGACTTCCCCTGTACTGTACCCTCCTGACTCCCCCTGTACTGTGCCCTCCTGACTTCCCCTGTACTGTGCCTTCCTGACTTCCCCTGTACTGTGCCTTCCTGAATTCCCCTGTACTGTGCCCTCCTGACTCCCCCTGTACTGTGCCTTCCTGAATTACCCTGTACTGTGAACTCCTGACTTGCCCTGTAGCATGCCCTCCTGACTCCCCCTGTACTGTGCCCTCCTGACTTCCCCTGTACTGTGCCGTTCTGACTCCACCTGTACTGTGCCCTCCTGACTCCCCCTGTACTGTGTCTTCCTGACTTCCCCTGTACTGTGCCCTCCTGACTCCCCCTGTACTGTGCCCTCCTGACTCCCCCTGTACTGTGCTTTCCTGACTTCCCCTGTACTGTGCCTTCCTGACTTCCCCTGTACTGCGCCCTCCTGACTTCCCCTGTACTGTGCCCTCCTGACTCCCCCTGTACTGTGCCCTCCTGACTTCCCCTGTACTGTGCCTCCCTGACTTCCCCTGTACTGTGCCTTCCTGACTTCCCCTGTACTGTGCCCCCCTGACTCCCCCTGTACTGTGCCTTCCTGACTTCCCCTGTACTGTGCCCTTCTGACTCCCCCTGTACTGTGCCCTCCTGACTTCCCCTGTACTGTGGTCTTCTCCCTCCCCTGTACTGTGCCTTCCTGACTCTCCCTCTGTACTGTGGTCTTCTGCCTCCCCTTGTAATGTGCCCTCCTGACTCTCCCTGTACTGTGCTCTTCTGCCTCCCCCTGTACTGAGCCATACTGACTCCCCCTGTACTGTGCCCTCCTGTCTCCCCCTGTACTTTGCCCTCCTGTCTCCCCCTGTACTGTGCCATCCTGCCTCCCCTGTAATGTGCCCTCCTGACTTCTCCTGTACTGTGCTCTTCTGCCTCCCCCTGTACTGTGCCCTCCTGACTCCCCCTGTACTGTGCCCTCCTGACTCCCCCTGTACTGTGCTTTCCTGACTTCCCCTGTACTGTGCCTTCCGGACTTCCCCTGTACTGTGCCCTCCTGACTTCCCCTGTACTGTACCCTCCTGACTCCCCCTGTACTGTGCCCTCCTGACTTCCCCTGTACTGTGCCTTCCTGACTTCCCCTGTACTGTGCCTTCCTGACTTCCCCTGTACTGTGCCTTCCTGACTTCCCCTGTACTGTGCCTTCCTGAATTCCCCTGTACTGTGCCCTCCTGACTCCCCCTGTACTGTGCCTTCCTGACTTACCCTGTACTGTGAACTCCTGACTTGCCCTGTAGCATGCCCTCCTGACTCCCCCTGTACTGTGCCCTCCTGACTTCCCCTGTACTGTGCCGTTCTGACTCCCCCTGTACTGTGCCCTCCTGACTCCCCCTGTACTGTGTCTTCCTGACTTCCCCTGTACTGTGCCCTCCTGACTCCCCCTGTACTGTGCCCTCCTGACTCCCCCTGTACTGTGCTTTCCTGACTTCCCCTGTACTGTGCCTTCCTGACTTCCCCTGTACTGCGCCCTCCTGACTTCCCCTGTACTGTGCCCTCCTGACTCCCCCTGTACTGTGCCCTCCTGACTTCCCCTGTACTGTGCCTCCCTGACTTCCCCTGTACTGTGCCTTCCTGACTTCCCCTGTACTGTGCCCTCCTGACTCCCCCTGTACTGTGCCTTCCTGACTTCCCCTGTACTGTGCCCTTCTGACTCCCCCTGTACTGTGCCCTCCTGACTTCCCCTGTACTGTGGTCTTCTCCCTCCCCTGTACTGTGCCTTCCTGACTCTCCCTCTGTACTGTGGTCTTCTGCCTCCCCTTGTAATGTGCCCTCCTGACTCTCCCTGTACTGTGCTCTTCTGCCTCCCCCTGTACTGAGCCATACTGACTCCCCCTGTACTGTGCCCTCCTGTCTCCCCCTGTACTTTGCCCTCCTGTCTCCCCCTGTACTGTGCCATCCTGCCTCCCCTGTAATGTGCCCTCCTGACTTCTCCTGTACTGTGCTCTTCTGCCTCCCCCTGTACTGTGCCCTCCTGAATCTCCCTGTGCTGTGCTCTTCTGCCTCCACCTGTACTGTGCCCTACTGACTCCCCCTGTGCTGTGCCGTCCTGACTCCCCCTGTACTGTTCCCTCCTAACTCCCCCTGTACTGTGCCCTCCTGACTCCCCCTGTACTGTGCCCTCCTGACTCCCCCTGTACTGTGGCCTACTGACTTCCCTGTACTGTGCCCTCCTGACTGCCCCTGTACTGTGCCCTTCTGTTTCCCCCTGTACTGTTTCCTCCTGATTCCCCCTGTATTGTGCCCTTCTGCCTCCCCCTGTACTGTGCCCTCCTGACTCTCTCTGTACTGTGCCCTCCTGACTTGTTGCTGGAAGGGATCTACTAATAAAGGAGGGGTCTATTGTTCCTGGTTGCTGGAGAGTCTATTGGTGCTTGCTGTTGGGAGATCTGTTGTTGCTAATGGGGGTCTATTGTTGCTAGAAGGAATCTATTTTTCTGCAGTGGTCTATTGTTGCTGGGAAGGTCTATTGTTGCTGGTGGGGATCTATTGTTGCTGGAGAGGATCTATCTTTGTGTGCTGAAAGGGATCTACTTTTGAGGGAAGGGTCTATTGATGCTGGCTGCCGGAGGGTCTACTAATGCTTGTGCTGAGAGATCTGTTGTTGCTGCCGGTGGTCTGTTGTTGCTAGAATGGATCTATTTTTTGTGGCGGTCAATTGTTGCATATGGGTTCAATAGTTGCTGAAAGGGATGTACTGTTGAGTGAGGGGTCTATTGTTGTTGGCTGCTGGAAAGTCTATTGATGGTTGCTACTGGAAGACCTGTTGTTGCTGCTGTAGATCTATTATTGCTACAAGAGAACTATTTTTATGCGGTGGTCTATTGTTGCTGGGGAGGTCTATTGTTCCTGTTGGGGATCTATTGTTGCTGGAGAGAATCTATTTTAGTGTGGTGGTCTATTGTTTTTGGGGAGGTCTATTGTTACTGGTGGGGATTCTATTGTTGCTGGAGAGGCAAAGGGTAATTTGATGGTGAAAATGATCTATGGTTGAGGGAGGGGTCTATTGATGCTGGCTGCTGGGAGATCTGTTGTTGCTGTCCGGGGTCTATTGTTGCTGGGGTGATATTTTTTTGCAGGAGTCCATTGTTGCTGAGGGGGGTCTTTTGTTTCTTGGGGAATCTATTGTTGCTGGCTGTGGGGGGGTCATTTTTGCTGGCTGTGGGAGATCTATTTTACTGCTTTTCTTGTTATCATGAACAAATTGCATACAAATTACTTAGCACCACAAAATGATATGTGGCTCTGTATTCTCTAAATGTGGCAGTGCTTGGAGGTGGGTAGGACCAAGGGGACGATGCTCAGAGGTGGGTAGGGGATGGAACCAAGGGACGTCGCTTGGAGTTTGATAGGGAGTGAAACCAAGAGGTGGTGCTCAAAAGTTAGTAAGGGGTGGGACTAAGGGACGGTGCTTAAGAGGTGGGTAGTGTGTGGAACCAAGGAACGGTGCTTGAGGTGGGTGGGTGAGGGTGGAACCAAGGGACGGTGCTTGGAGGTGGGTAGCGGATGGAACCAAGGGATGGTGCTTGGAGGTGGGTAGGGGGTGGAACCAAGGGACAGTGCTCGGAGGTGGGTAGGGGATGGAACCAATTGACGGTGCTTGGAGTTGGATAGGGGGTGGAACCAAGAGACGGCGCTTGGAAGTTAGTAGGGGGTGGAGCCAAGGGACGGTGCTCAGAGGTGGGTAGTGGATGGAACCAAGGGACGGTGCTTGGAGGTGGGAACAAGGGACAGTGCTTGGAGGTGGGTAGGATATGGAAACAAGGGATGGTGCTTGGAGGTGGGCGGGGATGGAACCAAGGGATGGTGCTTGGAGTTGGATAGGGGGTGGAACCAAGAGATGGTGCTCGAAAGTTAGTAGGGGGTGGAATTAGGTGCCTGTGCTCAGAGTTGGGTGGGGGGTGGAACTGAGTGACGGTGCTCAGAGGTGGGTAGGGGGGCAGGGACAAGAAGTGATTCAGAAGGGGGGAGTTCCTGCACCTATTCTCTGAGAAAAAAGGCCCTGAGTGCAACCATATCTTTACATACACCTTCATGCACTTGGCAGCATTTGCATATTAAAAAAGAATAGCGCACACATGCAAAAGAAATAACTATCAAATATGGAGACAATCCATAAATAAAAATGGGGATTTGGTCCCACCATATGGCCGGCTCTCTGGCGGCAAGGTGTCGGACGGACGATGATCCCGTTACGTGTGACGCCAGCCGGACGCACGCACCGCCCCCACACTCCACGTCACAGGTCCCGGGATGTCCTCCTGTGTGATTGGTCAAGGCTGGAGTCTGGACCAATCACAGGCAGAACATCACAAAAGTGGGGATTGCTCTGCACCCCGATGTCCCCCAGAACCCCACCCCCCCCCCATACCCACCTAGTGGTCCGGCGCCCCTAGTGGGCTACAAATTGAATTTTTTTTTTAAACCTTTTTTTTTCTTCTTCTTTTTTTTGGGGGGAGGGGGGCAGTGCCCCTGCGCCCCCTATGGGCAGGCCGCCACTGGTACACCTGTTCAATTGCTTGTGTAGCACCCTCATAGGTAGGTGCTAGAAGAGAGAGTGTAGTTTTCTGCTTACCAGAGAGGTTGCCAGGTAAATCTATATTGTTCTCTGCCTTCCAGAGAACAGGATCTGCTAGTGAGGTCTGCTCATGGTGCAGCTCAGTTTGTCTGAATGTTTCAAACTAGGCCAAAAGGGAGGCATATTTGACCGTGGGAGGAAACCTGACAAATGAGTGCACAGGCATTTACTACAGCCCTGGTGATTGGCAGAGGAAAGTGCATCAGTGCATAATGGGATAGTGTATAAATGCCAGGGGCACATGCCATAAACCCATGTGCAGAGAGGCGCATGTGAATGACATCACAGACCAGCACGAGCAAACGCCAAGCTGTTTTCATCTGAAGCAGTGCAGAAAGACCTGAAGCTACTGGCCAATCCGAGCCTTTACGTCTATCAGGAAGATAAACTTGCACCACTCGTTCATACAACAGCTACATGGCAACAAGCATGACTTATTGTGTATTGTGAAAGAAAAGATTATAACCACGCAGAAGTGTGGAATTTCAGACAGAGGAAACGTTTGGTGGGAAACTTGGCATTCGAGCAAAAAAGGTTAAGACTGTGTACTTCCAACCCAGCTGATGAAGTCACGACCACTGACGTAACACGTACGGGGGAGGAGTCTGACGTCACCCACGGCCGCCTGGCATTATCCATGCTCCTGTCATGCAATCATTTAGCACTGTGTCAGGGTTTTTTATGTGAGTTTGTATTTATGATTCCGGATCCACTGTCCTTCACGGAGCAGCAACTATCAGTAGAGGGATCATATTCATCGGTATTCATATTGTCTGGCCTAATGATCCCTAGTGGTCGAATAGTGGAGGTGAGAGGCAGTAGTTTTATTGGTGGATGGGCTGTCATACTTGGAGCTGCATGTCGTTCATCTCTCTCCACTGAAGGCTGTCTTTTCTCCGATGACTGATCTGCTCTGGTGTTTGGACTGTATATGAACTTTTATTAATCATATAGATGCTAGAAAATGTCCTGCAGATAATGTAGTGCATCAAGTCTGCTGCTGGAGAGAGTAATATGACGTAATTCTTCCATACAAGTGGCAGTATGGTTAAAGCCACTTAACTACTGTATAGCCAAATAACTTGGTGAGGCCAAGCGAGAGTCCTCCTTATCAACTGTAAAATAGTTCAAGTTGGAGTATCCTACTATTCCCTTCTCCCACCCAAGTTCCACATTAAATATAAAACCAAAACCCCTGGACTGTTTATTGAGTAAGGAGCCATTGGGAGTAAGGATGGATGAGTGAACTGTCCCTAAGTGACTGTCTGCAGGTAATCAGAGGAGACCCAAGTAGTCAACACACAGCAAGCCCTACAGGGACATTGCTATACTCAGTAACACAAATTGCTAATCAGCCAATCAAATGGCAGCAAATCAATGCATTTAGGCATCTAGATATAGGGAAGATAACTTGCTGAAGTTCAAACCAAGCCTTAGAAAGGGGATTTAGGTGACTTTGAGCGTGGCATGGTTGTTGGTGGCAGATGGGCTGGTCTGAGTATTTCTGGGATTTTCACACACAACCATCTCTCGGGATTACAGAGAATGGTGGGAAAAAGGAAAAAATATCCAGTGAGTGGCAGTTGTGTGGAGAAAAATGCCTTGTTGAGGTCAGAGGAGAATGGGCAGACTGATTTGAGATGATAGAAAGGCAACAGTAACTCGGATACCCACTCGTTACAACCAAGGTATGCAGAATACAATCTCTGAATGCACAACACATCTAACCTTGAAGCAGGTGGGCTACAGCAGCAGAAGACCACACCGGGTGCCACTCCTGCCAGCTAAGAACAGGAAACTGAGGCCTCAATTCGCACAGGATCACCAAAATTGGACAATAGAAGATTGGAAAAATGTTGCCCAGTCTGATAAGTCTCAATTTCAGCTGTGATATTCAGATGGTCAACATTTGGCATAAACAACATGAAATCATGGATCCATCCTGCCTTGTATTTAGGGTTCAGGCTGCTGGTGGTGGTGTAATGGTGTGGGGAAGGAGGAAGGGGTTAATGGTTGAGGCTGGTGGTGGCGGTGTAATGGTGTGGGGGATATTTTCTTGGCACACTTTGGACCCCTTAGTACCAATTAAGCATTGTTCATACGCCACGGCCTACCTGAGTATTGTGTATTGTTGTTGACCATGTCCACCCCTTTATGACTACAGTGTCCCCATCTTCTGATGGCTCCTTCCAGCAGGATAATGCACCATGTCACAAAGCTCCAACCATCTCACTACTGGTTTCTTCACCATGACAATGAGGTCACTGTCCTCCAATGGCCTCCACACTCACCAGATCAGGTCACTGTACTCCAATGGCCTCCACACTCACCAGATCAGGTCACTGTACTCCAATGGCCTCCACACTCACCAGATCAGGTCACTGTCCTCCAATGGCCTCCACACCCACCAGATCAGGTCACTGTCCTCCAATGGCCTCCACACCCACCAGATCAGGTCACTGTACTCCAATGGCCTCCACACTCACCAGATCAGGTCATTGTCCTCCAATGGCCTCCACACTCACCAGATCAGGTCACTGTACTCCAATGGCCTCCACACTCACCAGATCAGGTCATTGTCCTCCAATGGCCTCCACACTCACCAGATCAGGTCACTGTACTCCAATGGCCTCCACACTCACCAGATCAGGTCATTGTCCTCCAATGGCCTCCACACTCACCAGATCAGGTCACTGTCCTCCAATGGCCTCCACACTCACCAGATCAGGTCACTGTCCTCCAATGGCCTCCACACTCACCAGATCAGGTCACTGTACTCCAATGGCCTCCACACTCACCAGATCAGGTCACTGTACTCCCATAGACCTCCACACTCACCAGATCAGGTCACTGTCCTCCAATGGCCTCCACACTCACCAGATCAGGTCACTGTCCTCCAATGGCCTCCATACTCACCAGATCAGGTCACTGTCCTCCAATGGCCTCCACACTCACCAGATCAGGTCACTGTCCTCCAATGGCCTCCATACTCACCAGATCAGGTCACTGTCCTCCAATGGCCTCCACACTCACCAGATCAGGTCACTGTACTCCAATGGCCTCCACACTCACCACATCTCAATCCAATAGAGCAGGTATTCCCTAACTACGGCCCTGAAGTTGTTCAGGAACTACAATTCCCATCACGCCTAGTCGTGTATGTGAATGTCAGAGTTTTACAATGCCTCGTGGGATGTGTAGTTCTGCAACAGCTGCAGGGCCGTAGTTTGGGAATCCCTGCAATAGAGCACCTTTGGAATGTGGTGGAATGGGAGAATCTCATCATGGATGTGCAACCAAAAAATCTGCAGCAACTGCGTGCCGCTATCATGTCACTATGGACCAAAATCTCTGAGGAATGTTTCCAACACCTTGTTGTATCTATTCCACGAAGAATGAAGGCAAAAGGGGGTCCAACCCGGTACTAGCAAGGTGTATCTAATAAAGTGGCTGGTGAGTGTATATATATATATACACGGTAGAAATCCTACTTTGTTAAATAATGCTTGTCTCCCACCAAACAGGGGGAAGAATAGACAAAAGTTTGAGTGTTCATCCAAGCACTTGAACATCCAAAGTTTATCTTGGACCAAAGTTTGGTTTGGTTGGCTCAACCCTAAGACTCAGTCCACACTAGCGCGAATTGTCAGGCGACTTGTCAGCCTGACAAGTCGCGCTCCCTCGCGGTCCATTGACTGCTACAGGACCCGTTCTAATAGGAGCGACACACTTAGAAAAAGGTTCCTGTACTACTTCGGGGCGACCTCGGAGCGACTTGCATAGACTTCCATTATGTGAAGTCCATGCAAGTCGCTCCGAAGTCGTGGTGTATGGCAATGCACAAGTCGCCCCCGAAGTAGTACAGAGTCGTGTCGCCTCAGTGTGAACCGACTCTCATGGTGACCACAGAGGGTTTTTCTTTAAACAAACCTTCTGACTAGTGTTGTCATTGCTGCAATCATTTTTTTTTCTCTTTCCCCCCAGTGTGCAGAGAGAAAGAAATCCAACGTTAGAAGACATTACAATATGTTAAAAAAAATAAATAAAAAATGTAAACTTTTGTCCATATGCCAAAATACAATTTCAAAAATAAGCAGAGTACTTAATAAAACTTGTATATGCTGTAAAAAAATAAATAAAACGTTCTTACTGTGCCCCATTTCCATGTGATGTCTTCTTGGTTAACATTCAAAAGTCCATCAAGTTCCAAATCATCTCTAAAGGTGGCCAGAGGTTTAATACTAACAAGGTTTAGTAATCCGCCATTATTACTTTTATAATATATCAAGTTTCCTAAAATCAGTTCGGAGGGCACCTCCCCTCTCTCGTTAATGTAGATTTCTTCTCCAGTTGGTTCCACATAACGAACTTTCCTGATATATCTGTGCAACTTTCCATAATTAAATAAAAAAAAAAAAAAAAAAAAAAAAGTTACCGCACCTCAAATGTATATCTTCAAAACTATTGGACTTCAACTTTCTGTTTCATCAGTGATAGTTAGGCTCCATGTACACGGGACGTTAGAAAAAACGTCCTGCAAAGCTATTTCTCACGCCGGGAAAAAGCAGCTGTTAAACGTGCTTTCAGTAGCTTTTTCCATTGGCGTTATTGCACGTTTTCTCGCTCATCCCCTCCCCTTTCCTGGCCTGCCGGGCTGCATGCTCGGATAAGGGTCTGGTATGGATTTTGGGGGGGACCCCACGCCGTTTTTTCGGCGTGGGGCTACCCTCAAATTCCATACCGGACCCGAAGGGCCTGGTTTGGAACTTGGGGGGGACCCCCACGCAGTTTTTTTCCCATTTTTGGCGTGGAGTTCCCCGTCAAGATTCTCACAGTGCAGGTCGCGCCGCAAGTCGGATCCGACTTGCGGTGCGACCTCCATTCAAATCAATAGGCTCCCATAGGGAACCATTGATTTTGAATGGAAGAAAAAAAATGTATAACGTGGCTGAACGTAGGTTCATCACGTTCAGTCGCGTTCGGTCACGTTCGGCCGCGTTTCTGCGTTTGAAACGCCGGGAAACACATGTTCGAACACAAATAATTGCGTTCTAAAAAAAGTCCCTGAACGCAACTGCCTGCAAATGACTGTAAACGACCATGTGTACATGGACAGATAAGATAACATGGAGCTGCGTTCAGGGGCTTCTGAAAAAAACGCCCAACTGCTCCTAAACGGCCATTTCCAGCGTCCCGTGTACATGGACCCTTAGGATGGTTATTTGTTTTCCCCTTTCATTGTGGGAATGAGATTTGTTCCATTGTTTCTATTTTTATTTTGATGCATTTTTTATACACATATTGTATGTATTTATAATTTTATAATATGTACTGTATTTATGTATTCAAGTAGTTTAATATATGTTAATGTATAGGCTTGTTTTATTTTATTTTTGAGTGTTGTCTGCTAACTCTGAAATGATGCCAGATCGGTCTTCTGCTTCTCAGGTCTTTGTGATTACCGTAAATGTTTTTGATTGTCATCATTTGTAACTTTTGTGTTCGTTTTTTGGATCTTGGTTGGTATCGTCATAGGAGGATAGCATCTTTTTGCATCCTTTCTTGGACAGGACAGGTAAGATGGCTGACAATGTCACTTCCGGCTTTTATTGAACAAATGTATCTGGTTCCCATAGTGATTATGAGCGTAGCTATATAAGGGCTTTGAGCAGGTTGGCTCCCCGCCTACTGAGGAAGCCCACTCACGGGGCGTAACCCATATAGGGGGAGGAGCCAAGCCCGTGATGTCATCTGTCAGTACTTGCGATGTGGTGAGCTGCAGGAGTCACACACAAGCATAGGCCTTGCTGTTTTTTATATACTGTAAGTGTGTTTCTGTCTGTTGGGACACAGTAAACACTTAAAAAAAAAATAGAGAGCACCATGGTTCTGATTTTCCTTTTTATGGTGTCCTCATGGCATGGTCCTTGAGCACATCGAAAGGAGGACAACATTTGTCATTGGTGCCAAGAAGAGGATTGGAGAAGGAGGTTTCCAAATGACACATATACTGTGCAATATATCTACCAGGGGCTGACTGGCAACTTTTGGCCCAGGGGGCAAGTACAAACTAGAGGCCCATGGTGCAGCGACTCGGCCCCCCTCCCTCTCTCCCTCTTTTTGGCCTCCTCCTGACCCTTATTCCAGGCTGAAGCTCTGCTCCAGGTACTCCCTACTGATCTAATCCAGGTTCCCCTCTTGGCCAGCAGGGGGCAGTTGGGGGGAGCTGGGGTAGCTCAGTCAGGGCTAACTGGGGGAGGAGAGTTTCCAGTGGGGCATAGAACCGCTCACTGCCGGGGCGGGGAGGCCTGCGCTTTTTCCTTGTCTTCATCCCGCACTCAGTAGGTCAGCTGCGGGGACTTTTTACTTCTCTTCACCAGGAATCCTTTAGGCATGTGTGTGGCAGAAGTAGTGCAGCCTTTTTATGGGGCATCAGAGCAGCCTGGGTTGGCAATTGCCCCCCTGCCCCCTGGCCCAGTCCTCCCCTGATATCTACTTTAATCATCACCAACAATAAACCTCAATTACAAAGCAGAGAAGTGTTCCCTTCACTAGGGGCCGGACATTTAGGGAAAAGCAACCCCTTTGCCATTTTTACAATTGTAACACACACACAGTAAAATGCACATTTTAGGCCTAAAGATTACTTAAATCCTCCAAAACAGTAAATATTTTCTGAAAGCAGAGACCCTGAAAAATTAAATGGTGGAGGTTGCAATTTTCTCTGTCATATGAAATTATTGCGACGGTTTATCATACCCACGTTTGCAAAAAAATAAAAAATAAAAACGCTAGGATAATTTGTAGTGTAGTTTTTTTCCCCGCATAATTGGGGTTAACTTATTTCCTATCTTTTATTTATGTTTTTTCACCCCCACAGTGACGGTCCCTGATATACACTGTTAAAAACAATTAAAGGAACACTTTTGAATCGGAGTATAGCATCAAGTCAAATAAACTCCTGGGATATTGATCTCCCAGTTAAGTAGCACAGGGGGTTAATTGTTAATCAGTTTCAGCTGTTTTGTTCGGTGCACTCGATGGGAAACAATGAGACAACCTCCAAAAAGGGAACTGTTTTACAGGTGGGGGCCACTGACATTTTTTCTCTACTCATTTTTTCTGACTGTTTTTCACTAGTTTTGCATTTGGCTGGGGTCAGTGTCACTACTGGTAGCATGAGGCTTTACCTAGACCCTAAAGAGATTGCACAGGCAGTCCAACTCCTCCAGGATGGCACATCAATACCTCCCATTGCCAGAAGGTTTGCTGTGTCTCCCAGCACAGTCTCAGGAGCATGGAGGAGATTCCAGGAGACAGGCAGTTACTCTAGGAGAGCTGGACAGGGCCATAGAAGGTCCTTAACCCATCAGCAGGACCGGTATCTGCTCCTTTGTGCAAGGAGGAACAGGATGAGGACTGCCAGAGCCCTACAAAAGGACCTCCAGCAGGACACTGGTGTGAATGTCTCTGACCAAACAATCAGAAACAGACTTCATGAGGGTGGTCTGAGGGTCCGACGTCCTCTAGTGGGCGCTGTGCTCACTGCCTGGCACCATGGAGCTCGATTGGCATTTTCCATTGAACACCAGAATCGGGATCAGTCACCGTGAAGCCTGCCCCGTGTTTTCTTGAAATGAATAGAGGAGATTCATTAAAAAAAAGTGTGTAGAAAAAAATAAATAAAATAATAATTAAAAAAAAATCTTGAGATCAAGGTTTGATCTAGTTCAGTGCCAGGGTTGGTGTTTGGGTCAAGGTCAGGGTTATTATTTTTTAACTGGATTTTTATTTTTAATTAGTATTAGTATCAGTGTCGGTGTGTTTTAGGTAGGATAAAAAAAAAACAAAAAAAAAAACAAAACGTGCATTATTGTTTTTGGGCTGTACTACGGGTACAAACGACAACTAACATACACATATGTGGTATCACTGCGATCGTTAGGAGCAGAAGAATTTAATTTGGGTTGTTTGTTTGTTTTTTTTGTTTTTTACTATTTTGGGCCAGTTTTCCTTTGGAAAAAAAAAAAAAAAAAAAACAGGAGATAACCATTACCCTTTACCATCAAATGAAAGCCTAATTTGTCCTGAAAAAAAAGAAAAAAAAAACCTGATATAATCCACCTGGATGCAAAAAGTAGTTGTGCTGATCTGTACAGTTTTACTAAAACATGTGCAAAATTGTGCTTAGGCATTTAGATTTGTCTAGGTGCAACGGAGTTAATATTGGGGTCTTCTCAAAATACATGAGGATTGGTGTATTGACACATTACATTGATGTGAATGCAAATTTTGACATATCTGACTGTTAGCTTGTATGTGATGATTTTATTTTAGATTTTATCCACATGTGCTCCTGAAGATGTATTCTTTATTGAAACCCGTCAAGCTTCATGTGGCACAGTCTTCATAGGATGTTTACTCACTTTCTGTATGGAACAGTAACTCTGTGTGTTTTAATATTTGTATAATAAACTGTGTACACTCTTTAAGAAACTGTATGTTCAATGGTGACGTGTTCTATAATTATGCCCTGGAAAGTCCTTTACAAATCACTGTTGATTTAGATTTGTCCCCCATCTTATCAGTGACTCATCTGCCCAGCTCTCCCCTACTCCCCTATCCTATCAGTGACTCATCCGCCCAGCTCCCCCTACACCCCCATTCTATCAGTGATTCATCAGCCCAGCTCTCCCCTATTCCCCCAGTCTATCAGTGACTCATCAGCCCAGCCCCCCCCCCCTACTCCCCCATCCTATCAGTGACTCATCAGCCCAGCCCCCCCCCCTACTCCCCCATCCTATCAGTGACTCACCAGCCCAGCTCCCCCTACTCCCCCATCCTATCAGTGACTCATCAGCCCAGTCCCCCCTACTCCCCCATCCTATCAGTGACTCATCAGCCCAGCTCCCCCCTACTCCCCCATCCTATCAGTGACTCATCAGCCCAGCTCCCCCCTACTCCCCCATCCCATCAGTGACTCATCAGCCCAGCTCCCCCTACTCCCCTATGCTATCAGTGACCTATCAGCCCATTTCCCCCCGATCCCCCATCCTACCAGTGACTCATAAGCACAGTTCCCCCCTACTCCCCTATCCTATCCATGACTCATCAGCCCAGTTCCCCCCTAATCCCCCATCCTATCAGTGACTCATCAGCCCAGTCCCCCCCTACTCCCCCATCCTATCAGTGACTCATCAGCCCAGCTTCCCCCTACTCCCCCATCCTATCAGTGACTCATCATCTCAGCTCCCCCCTACTCCCCCATCCTATCAGTCAGCCCATTTCCCCCCTACTCCCCCATTCTATCAGTCAGCCCAGTTCCCCCCTACTCCCCCATCCTATCAGTGACTCATCAGCCCAGCTCCCCCTACTCCCCCATCCTATCAGTGACTCATCAGCCCAGTCCCCCCTACTCCCCCATCTTATCAGTGACTCATCAGCCCAGTCCCCCCTACTCCCCCATCCTATCAGTGACTCATCAGCCCAGCTCCCCCCTACTCCCCCATCCTATCAGTGACTCATCAGCCCAGCTCCCCCCTACTCCCCCATCCCATCAGTGACTCATCAGCCCAGCTCCCCCTACTCCCCTATCCTATCAGTGACCTATCAGCCCTTTTCCCCCCGATCCCCCATCCTACCAGTGACTCATAAGCACAGTTCCCCCCTACTCCCTATCCTATCCATGACTCATCAGCCCAGTTCCCCCCTAATCCCCCATCCTATCAGTGACTCATCAGCCCAGTCCCCCCCTACTCCCCCATCCTATCAGTGACTCATCAGCCCAGTTCCCACCTACTCCCCCCATCCTACCAGTGACTCATCATCCCAGCTCCCCCTTACTCCCCCATCCTATCAGTGACTCATCAGCCCAGTCCCCCCCTACTTTCCCATCCTATCAGTGACTCATCAGCCCAGCTCCCCCTACTCCCCCATCCTATCAGTGACTCATCAGCCCAGCTCCCCCTACTCCCCCATCCTATCAGTGACTCATCAGCCCAGCTCCCCCCCCCTACTTTCCCATCCTATCAGTGACTCATCAGCCCAGCTCCCCCTACTCCCCCATCCTATCAGTGACTCATCTGCCCAGTTCCCCTCTACTCCCCCATCCTATCAGTGACTCATCAGCCCAGCTTCCCCTACTCCCCCATCCTATCAATGATTTATCAGCCCAGTTACCCCCTACCCCCCCCCCCCAACCTATCAGTGACTCATCAGCCCAGTTCCCCCCTGATTCCCCATCCTACCAGTGACTCATAAGCCCAGTTCCCCCCTACTCGCCTATCCTATCCATGACTCAGCAGCCCAGTTCCCCCTAATCCCCCATCCTATCAGTGACTCATCAGCCCAGCTCTCCCTTACTCCCCCATTCTATCAGTGACTCATCAGCCCAGCTCTCCCCTACTCCCCCATCCTATCCATGACTCATCAGCCCAGCTTCCCCCTACTCCCCCATCCTATCAGTGACTCATCAGCCCAGCTTCCCCCTACTCCCCCATCCTATCCGTGACTCATCAGCCCAGCTTCCCCCTACTTCCCCATCCTATCAGTGACTCATCATCCCAGCTCCCCCCTACTCCCCCATCCTATCAGTCAGCCCAGTTCCCCCCTACTCCCCCATCCTATCAGTCAGCCCAGTTCCCCCCTACTCCCCCATCCTATCAGTGGCTCATCAGCCCAGCTCCCCCCTACTCCCAAATCCTATCAGTGACTCAACAACAATAATAAATAGTAAAGTAATAACATGACTTACCATGTGTTTTAGTCCATAAATTCCAGGTTTGCCTTTTGAGTACATATATTCCAGGGCATTGGCCAGAATATATACTGCTCTGTATGCATACACTGGCTTTGAGTCCTTTAAAACAGAAATGATTGGCTTAAATTGGTTCAAATCTGTGTTGTTCACTCCAATAAAGTTAAAAATGATTTGAAATAATTCATTTTTCATTGGGTTTGGAGAAAGAATATGAAACATCTGAAGCCAGAAATCTTCCCTTATCGGGTCGGATGGGAAATTAGACAAAATATGATCATTGGCAAACTCCTCCATGGGGCTGAATGTTTTGTCGGGCTGCAGGAAAATTAAACTGCAGTTGACTATTTCATAATTAAATTCTTCCAGGATCTTCAAATACTTCCACGGCTCATGGAAGATGAAGGTCAAGTTGACCTTCTGTTCAAAGCGCAGATGAGTAAAAAAATCAAGGAAGTATTCTGAGAAGAGGCCACACACGATTAGAATTTTAGCTGTTGATCTCCGAATAACGGTGATTTCCCGCCTATTCATCATGTGTTGTTTTTCACTAAATTTTATGACATACTCAATGCAGATCCCATGCTGAGCCATCATCTTCCTCAGTTCTTGTAGCTCTGTTTCACCACTTCCATCTCTTGGTGTCACCACCCCAACCCAGTTCCATCCAAAATGTAGCAAACATTTTATAATAGCCTTATAACAGATTCGATCATCGGGGGTCATCCGGTATAAAGTTGGAAACATTGTTCTGTCACTCAGGAGAGGGTGGGTGGCTTGGTAATTAAGCTGTACAATGGGATGATATATATATGACGATTCAGGCAGTTTTTGTTTTTGTACAAGTTTAAATCAGTATTTTTTGTTGGAAAATTACTTATAACCCCCAAACATTATACATTTTTTTTTTTTTTTTTTAGCAGCGACCCTTGAGAATAAAATGGCAAATCGTTGCAAATTTTTATGTATTTGCACAGTGTTTTTTTTTTTTTTTTTTTTTTAATACATTTAAATGTATTTATTTATTTTTATTTCAGGAACTCATATAGTACCGTCAATTTACGCAGCGCTTTACATATACTTTATATAGTACATTCTCATCAGTCCCTGCCCTCAAAGAGCTTACAATCTAAAGTATGTGTTTAGAGGGTGTGTTTAGGTGGAGGTTAGGGCTTTGTTGCGCTTTATTATAATAATGATTACTAAACCAGAAAGGAAAATTTCCCCTAGGGGTGGGACTTTTTAGGCACCAATAAATTGTATACAGTAAATTAGTTTATATAAAAGTTAAATTCTTTATTAGTTGATACAGAAAAAAGATTAAAACAAAAAGGCAAGCTAGAACATATTGCACATGAAACAGTCGAACTTAATACCACATAACCCCCGGGCTGTGACCCGACGCGTTTCGGAGTCTTTTGGGCTCCTTCCTCAGGGGTGCGCCCTTAGAGGGTGGTCTGTGGATCATTAATACATAACAAATTAGTTTCAACATAATAAATGTAGTTACATTGCGTTTGAGTAGAAAGTTTAATAATAACTTACATAGTTCACTGTGAAAATGAGCATGGATAGCCTGCCTGGTGATTAAAAACAAATGGGCCGTATATGCTTGTTGTCGATCAGGAGTGCCGTATTCGTGGTGTTATAGGTCAAAACCAGAGATCTTAGGTCTTGAAATGTTTCAGGACTTTTAGTGCTAACCAAGTCTTGGTAAAAGACTGGGTAGGAGCAACTGGAACCTCAATTGACAGCAGGTCTGCTGGGCAAAAAATGCATAATTACTGCAAGGTCCAATCAAACAAGACCGTACATGTGCAGGGTGCCCAAAGACTTATATCCTCTGCCCACCATATCTCTCATATAAAGTCAAAAAGAAATTTATCAACCATATTAGATCAACCATATTAGATAGATGAGATAGATAAGCAAAATAAAGACCAAATATCCGTATAAATGTGTCATGCTAGGTATTATGACCATAGCCAGGCATATAAAGCACTTTGAGAAAAATGGTGAGGGCTAAAGAGTCTTATTGGGCATCATGCACAGATCAAGAAGTCAAAAGAACCCCAACACCCTGATCACATAGATCAGCAGTATTCAGGTAGTAGTTTCTTAAGGGTGTAAATCTTTTCTTACCTTGAGGACAGCTATATCTTGTTCACAAAAAATGGATGGAAGTCCTCACAGGACCTGCGTATCCGGCAAAAGAGCAGATAGCTCTGACGCCAGATACACAGGATTTAAAAAGCGTGGCAATCAGCTGAAAGGTGAATCAGCTGGATTGCTTGCTCTCAGCTGATCGCCGTCAAAGGTTCCCTGAAACGTAAGGGCCGGACACGCCCCCTAACCGGATATCCGGCGGAAGCTTGAGCGGCCGATGCGTTCCACCGACACGGAAGCGTCACTGGTCTGCGTGAAACGCAGGCCAGTGTACTAGACATATACGGCCGCGCTCTGAAAGAGGACGGGATGGACACGTGAATGCCTATATCTGCGGGCGCCAGTAGATGGCGTCCGCCTTTCCGTGCCGGGCTGATCCTACAAGAGAGCACTAAACAAGAGCGGTGTTTGGATAAAACATAAAGAGAGCTAAACATGGCAAAAAGATCCAAAACTTCATTATAAATTGGGAACTAAGAAATTGGAGTACATCTAAAACATAGATATCTCCTTCATAGCTCCCAATATGTAAAAATATTCCAAAATTTCCGCAGTTGGATTGGAACATTATTCTTTTCCTAATAGAAAAAAGAAAAATATATGGGAACCGGACTTCGCTTCTGATGTACTAACCTCAGCATATGTTGGACCATTTGTGTACAAAAGTGCTAGATTTGGAAACAAAAAAAGAAAATGTGAAAAAAGCACAGCATAGGTACAGATAATTACTAACATAACATAATATTGCAATATATGTCATATAGACAAACACAGTACAATAAGAACATTATATCATGGGAAAGCAGAGAGAGAAGGGGAGGGACATAGGAAAGGGAAGGGAGGAAAGAACTTTTGTCATATCAATCATCTGCAGGGCATACTGAAGGACCCCCTTCAAAATGCGGTTTTACAATTAAGTGGGGGAATAAGGTTATCTTTCCATGCCTCCAGACGAAAAACCTTCAAGGAAAGGTCTGAATGATATGAGATCATTCAGTCCGGGTGGTTCAGTGGCCTTTAAACGATAGATCCAACGTAACTCCATTTGGAGGAGGGTCTTGTTCCAGTCCCCTCCTCTGGGGTTAGGGTGGATTCTATCGAGTATTAAAAATTTGATTTTTGGAAATTTTTCAGGGTGGACCAGAGCAGCATGGCGCCCCAAAGGAAGGTCTGGATTGCGTGTCTGCATACTTTTTATGTGTCTACATGCTCGCTTTGTAAACTCAAGTTTCGTTTTGCCAACATAAAAACAACCGCACCCACAGAGGAGTAAATATACCACCCCGTGGGTGCGGCAGTTGGCAAAATGTTGCGGCCTAAATATTTGGCCGTTAGGTAATATCGGGTTTTTTGTTGTATGCATGTATCTGCAGTACCTGCATGTACCACACATATAGGTTCCTTTTACCTTTCAATGGTCTTTACCTTTTTGGGCCACAAATTCACTTTGTACAAGTTGGTCCCTTAATGCGGGGACCTTCCTGTACATGAATTGGGGATATGCTGTAACGTGTTTACCCAAAATGGGGTCGAGAGAAAGCATGTGCCAATATTTAGTTACGATCTTTTTGATTTCGGGATGTTGTTCCGAGTACTTAGTTATGATTCTGAGATTATTTTCAACAGATTTAGGAGTTTTTGGTGCTAGCAATAGTGTTCTATCACTAAGCAGTGCCTTCTTATAAGCTTTCTTAAGAGTGGATTTTGTATATCCTCTCTTGAGGAGTCTCTGTTGGAGATCGTCAGCAGCTTTTTGGAACTGTACCAAGTTGGAACAGTTCCTCCTGGCCCTAAGATACTGGCTGAAAGGAATTGACCGCACCAAATTTTGGGGGTGGAAACTAGAGGCATGTAATATGGTGTTACCAGCAGTGGGCTTTCGAAAGAGCCCACTCTGGAGAACACCACCCATGCCTCTATAGATTTCCACATCAAGAAAGGTTATCTGTTGTAAGTCACAATTCATTGTGAAATTTAAACCAAACTCGTTTCTGTTCATCCTGTCCATCCAACTGTCCAATAAGTCTCGTGGACCGTGCCACAACATGAAAATGTCATCGATGTATCGGGCCCACATAATGATGTGGTCCGTATACATCGAGGTTTCATCACAGTCAAGAAGGGCGTGTTCCCACTCCCCCAGGTACAAATTGGCGTAGGATGGGGCACAACAGGTGCCCATCGCTACGCCTTGCACCTGGAGGTAGTGGGAACCGTTAAAAGTAAATACATTATGAAAAAGAATGAACTGGAGGATGGACAGGATGAACTCCCCATATGCGTCAAAGGTAGAACCACGTGTGAGTATGCGTCTCACTGCCGCAAGTCCCCGTTCATGCGGGATGGAGCTGTATAGCGCCTCGACATCGATTGTTACTAAGAGGCAGTTTTCTGGAACAATCACATCTTGGATTTTCTGCAGGAGGTGTATTGTGTCCCGCACGAAGGAGGGTAGGGCAGTTACGAATGGTTTTAGAAAGGCATCCACCAATTTACTTGCATTGTCCGTGATAGAGCCGATCCCCGAGATAATTGGACGCCCTGGTGGGTTCGTGGCGTCTTTGTGTATCTTGGGGAGGGCATAAAATGTTGGGGTAACTGGAAAGGCCGTGCGGACAAATTCCCAAGTATGTTTTGGGATCACTGTGTTGAGATATGCTTGATCAACTAAGTTGTAAAACTCAAGCTGGTATTTTTGAACAATACCAGCCGGAATCTTCCTATACCAATTAAGGTTTCTAAGAATCCTCAAACACATTGAGACGTAGTCATCGTTGTTCATGATGACGACGTTGCCGCCCTTATCAGCTTGTTTGATGGTGATGGATGGATTTTCTTTAAGTTTTGTAATTGCAAGTCTTTGCTTGTAGGTGATATTTGTATTAGAGGGTTTTTTGATATATAATTTTTCAATTTCTTTAGTTACAAGTTTGACAAAGGCGGCAACGTGTGGGTTGAGGGTTTGGGGGAACTTGTCCGATTTTTTCTTTAAAGATAGGCCCTGATTGGGCTTGAGTTTTTGTTCGTCCACCTGCATCAAAAGAGAGGGCAGGTCTACTCGGTCGATGAGGTCCTCATTTTCCTCGAGTAGTGAAATTAACATATCTAAAATCGGGTCTTTCTTGGATTGCGAGGTCTCAAAGTTTTTCTCGTTATCATAGAGGATCTTGAAATTCAATTTTCGAGCGAAAAGATGCAAATCTTTTATAAAGTCAAACCGGTC